>NC_142067.1:130738719-131061219 GCF_059756535.1 Pantherophis guttatus
ACAAACTTCAGATCCCTGGGTCTTGTTCAGACTCCAAAATCGGACAATGAGCTGGAGAAGGAAATGAAGTGGGACACTTTGCATGAAACCATTTTTTTATATCATAGAAGATAGAATAAAAGGATTGGAAGGGACCTCGGAGGTCTTCTAGTCCAACCCCCTGCTCAAGCAGGAGACCCAACACCATTCTGGACAAATGGCTGCCAGTCTCTTCTTGGAAACTTCCACTGGTGGAGCACAACTCAACACAACTTCTGGAGGCAAGGCATTCCATCCATGCATGTGTCTACATCCTTTGAGGACATGGTTACCGCCTTCCTAGCAGATCAAACTCTTCAGTATGGTGGTGTTTGGTGCCTTAAGAACAATCTAAAAATGTTCATTGTGCATCCAGCCAGAATTTTCCAAATTTTTTCCCCCCAGTGATTAGCTTGAAAGAATTACTGTGCTCAAATCTAAGGTCATTGGTCCCCAAGGTGGTTCAGCTTGATGCCCCATTGCCTGTCACTAATTCTTCTCTAGTCCTGGATCAGACCACAATCCAAAGGCTACTCTGTACTTGGGGCCTTTTCTCTCTCTCCCAGATTCTCTTTTCTGTCCTTGAGAGATAGATTGAACCTGTGACAGGAAGAATATTAAATAAGCTTTTTTTCCCCCCTGTGGGGTCCTTGGTGCTCTCTGGACTTGGTAGAAACATTTCATTACCCCACTAAGTAACGTCATTAGCCTAGAAGGACGTGATATTTGTTCTAGCAAAACCTCCTAGCACTGATGATGTTTGGATAATGAAACATCTGCAAGAAAACAACCAAGGACCTTTCCTTTCCTCCCTTCTCCTCCCCTCCCCTCTCCTCCTCCTCCTCCTCCTGCTCTCCACAAACCCTACTCCATTCTAGTACTGATGATATTCCCTAGTTGGGTCATGAAACGTCTGCAAGAAAACCACCAGCTCAGAGAGCACCAAGGGCCCCACAGTTCAACCCTGAGCTGCAAATATTCTCTTCTATCAGTACCAATTTCTTCTTTCATTCAAGGGAACGGCTTTGTCCAACCTGCAAAATTAACCCGAATGTGTGAAAGCATCAAGAGGTGAATGCTTGTCTGATTCATACTTCCAGCTCCTAAATCTGACCGCTTGCGTGAGAAAGTTATTTTCCATTTAGAAGCTGCTTGTGCAAACACCCAGCTGCTTTCCCCACCCTTGGTTCAACGTGGGTATCTGCAGGCTGGCTTGAAACAAATCAGGTGACTTCAGAAAGGGGTCAGAGAGATTCATGGAGGCTCAACCTGCCTTTGCCTCTGAGGTGTGTTGAAAAGAGATCAGAATTGGTTCGGTGCTTGGTACCTGTTTCTAGGCGAGGAGGGTAGGAGGGTAAATTGTATTGATGTTTTGCTGATCTATTTTCCGGGCTTTGCGATTCCAGCTGCTTATAATAACAGAATGTTGGCTTAGAAGAGGCTTGGAGCTGGTCCTACAGGTTGCCACGGTTTTGATGCTGTGCTTTGCTCTGTGGAAAGTGAAAATACCGTAGGTGTGTTCTTCTTTTTAACGTTTTTCACTTCTGGGGTTATATTTAGGAAAGGTGTATGCCGTATTCATTTTATACTTTTCACCAAAAAAAAAAAAAAAAAAACATACACACACACACAAAAAAGCCCTTGGGTAATTTCACTTTTTAACTGAGCAAATGTTCAAAGGACTTTTAATGTGGGCTGGTTCCAACATCCCAAATTTATTAATTTTTTTTGATCCCTCAAAATAACTGGGTGTGTACCAGTCTCTACCTTGCAAGAAACAGCTTGCCTTTTCCAGTGTAATGTTGACGTTACCTTTTGCCAGGGAAATGCTTCAGAGAGATGCTGACACGCACACACGCCCTGCATGTATAGGGGTGGTTAATTAAGTAGGGAAGAGGGGGGGGGGGGAACCGGTAGCATTCGGTTCATACATGCCTTAAGGGGAAAAAAATAATAAAAAAAAGAGCAAGGTTTCCATTGGAGACGAACTGTGCTGCTTAGGGAATGGAATGGAATGGAATGGAATAGAATAGAATAGAATAGAATAGAATAGAATAGAATAGAATAGAATAGAATAGAATAGAATAACAGAGTTGGAAGGGACCTTGGAGGTCTTCTAGTCCAGCCCCCTGCTTAGGCAGAAAACCCTACACCATTTCAGACAAATGGTTGTCCAGTTTCTTCTTAAAAACTTCCAGTGTTGGAGCATTCACAACTTCTGGAGGCAAGTTGTTCCACTGGTTAATTGTTCTAACTGTCAGGAAAATTATAATGTTATTATAAATAAAATACTGATGAATAAACCTGAGCATTTCTATACCTTTCAAAGTATTCAGCACCAGAATACAGGCAATCCTTGACTTATTTAGTGACTGTTTGACACTAAGAAGGACTTCCCTTCAAGAAGCTTCTTTAGTTCTAGAACTGAGCTACAACTAGAACTGTTCAACTAGAACTGAAGAAGCTTCTTGGATGAAAAGTGAAATGTATTCAGGGGAAAAAACAAAGTTGTCTTTTGAAAAAAAACCCTTTGGGAGAATGAGGGATATGCTTGACAAATTGTGCTCAAGTACTCTTGTTTTCACCATGGTTGTCTTTACAACACATCACATCTCATTCGGTTTCTTTGGCTGATCTTAGACTTTCACCCAATTTTACATCTCTACAACTGTTTTCACGAAGGAGTATTGTCAAAGAGGTGGATGTAGAGAGTAGTGTCAGGTTTTTGTGAGTAACCTGTTCTTCAGTGGCTCTTATTTCTCCAGATTTCAAGGAATGATTGATAGCCATGGATTTAAAACAGCATCCTTGAAAATTGCCACTTGACGAATGATGGACAAGTGAACCAAGAGCCAACAGCATTGGTATAGGAGTTGCGTCATTCGAATATGTTCGGATAAATGTATGTGTGTGCTTGTACATTTCGTATCAAATATTTCTTGTGCTGAAAATATTTGCTAGCAAGGAGCCCATTAATCAACTTGGTTTTCCTGTTTTGCCAGCAGCAACTTAATATTAAAGCAAGCGAAACTGTTTTTAAGATTTTGCTTCAAAAACAAGCTATACCAATTTGATCATAGTTTAATTAAAAAGTAAATGATTTATCTGCCTGGGCAAGGAACCAAATTGTTATGAGTGTAGTAAGGATTAACTCCTTGCTTTCATAACAAGTTTGAGGAGAATTTCTGCCAGTCTGAAATACATATTTCCAACTGGTGTTGTTTCCTCAGCACTGTGTGTTTCGAAATGCCATGGTTGCCGTCTTCTCTAGCATTGTGTCACAAAGGGATGCTGAAACCAGCAAGGTGTTGTCTTAATGTCTGTTTCTGTAAGGAAGATTCCACTGACTTTGGGGTCACAATAGCTCAAGGCTGGGTACCATTTGACAAAGGTCACAAAATCTGCTCAACCAAATGGGATGTGTGAGCCTATTGTGTGAACTCAATGAGGGGAACCGAGTGTGTCTTGGCGTGCAGAAATGTCAAGATGATGACTACACTGCATGATTGACACCCTGCCCCGTTTTAATATGTGTGTGGCATGCAAAACGGCAGAGATTTTTATAACACTGTCTTTACTTTTTTTGATCCTCTGTTAATAACCAGCCAGATATGTTGACATGGACTGCAGAGGCCCCTGGAGTGTAATGTGAACTCAAATATATTTAGAGCTATATTTTATCACACTTCTGAACTCAGGTAGAGTTAGATTTCTCTCACCTTGTTGTATAGGGGGAAAAAACCCAAAATGGGTTAATCCAGAGGTATCCAGCCTTGGCAACTTTAAGAGTTGTGGACTTCAACTCCCAGAATTCCCCAGCTAGCAGGAACATGGCTTTTGAAGGTGACTGAGGATTCCTCTACCCTCTGAGAACAGAGCATTGAGTTGGGCAGGATGTCATTGTTGTCATTCAGCGAGTTTCAGACTATTTCCTTGTTTTTTGGAGGAGCTTGTTAGCTGCTCAGAATCACTGCAATCAGAAAGGTATACAAGTTGGAATAATCACCATTTGATGGCAAGTGTTCAGGGACAACATTTTGGGGGCCAAAACAGACTTGAAATTGTGCTTTTTGTGCCTGATGGCAGGAATAGGTAACTGAAGGACTTGGCTTCCAACCCTAGTACCCCCAGACCCCATCACAAATGGTGAGGGACTGAGGGTTGTGTTGCTAGGTTAGGTACTTGTGTAGTTGTATTTCTGGAGGACAGGAGCTGAAACCAGCCAGTCTGACAAAAGCCCTAACATGTTTGTGTGGGTTCTGCACACATCTGTACACATGTATGAAAGGAGCAAGAGCTTGTTGTCTGTTGCTGTCTAAAAGCAGATGGAGATGTGGAAGCCCTTGGTGGAACCCAACTGTTGAAGACGATGCTAATCTTTCCTCCCAACAGAAGCTCCTGGAGGACAGGCTGAGGTTCTCCTGCTCCAGCTGAAGGCCTTGGAAGTCAATGGAAGGGGGATGGTGTCCACTACCCTGGCCAATAAAAGAAGGTCCCAGAGAAGGAGACCTTTCCAACTCAACCAAGGCTGCTTGTCTTAGCAAACGGTAGGGCCTCAGTGACCTGGGAAGTTCACGTTTGGGTTACTTTTCAGATGGGAGATCTCCAGAAAATTCTACAGAATCTGAAAATTTAATTTAATTTAATATTTAAATTTATATACCACCCTTCTCCCGAGGGACTCAGGGTGGTGAAAATGCATCCAGGATGGCGCAATAGCCAGGACAAAAAGCCACACTTGTCTTCCACGTCAGTAGGAGCCAACCTTGACTTGAAAGAAACTTGTTAAAAAGTTCCATATCTCAGAGCTATCAGTGTTCAGCAGTTCCAGAAGTCCCGATTAAACACTCTCATTTATTAAACAATCTGTTTACTATGCAAAGCGAGCATGGCTGGAGGCAAAGTGCAATTATTACAAGATAACACTTGTGGGGAAGAAAAAGCTTGACAAGTGTATTAAAGTGTATCAGATGTAGAGATTTCAGTGCAAAATACAGAAGCATCGACTTGTTCCAGATAGCAGCAGATACAACTGCTGCTGAGGAGGGACTTGGCACCATTTATCCTCCGGAGACACAGCAGGAAGCCAAGAGATAACCCCAGTGCTTCATTCCTTTCCCGCTGACTTGCAGCCAGAGAGAAATTCTGAGTTTTCCTACCTGCGACTCAAGAAACAGAAGCTTTCTGACCTCCCCAGGTTCTTATTTTGCGCTAGAATTGAGGAGGGGGTTTCCTGGTGCTGCGGAGAGGAAGATGGCTACCTTGGGTGGCCTCCACAGAAAATACTTCTGCACCCCAACAAAAAAAGAGCTCTGTCTTGTAAAAAAAATGCCCTCCCCTTGTCTCAAAAGGGTTGATTTGAAAAATGATAAGGAATTACGAGGGGAAAGGTTTGGAAATAAGAATAACGGAATAACAGAGTTGGAAGGGACCTTGGAGGTCTTCTAGTCCAACCCCCTGCTCAGGCAGGAAACCCTACACCACTTCAGACAAATGGTTATCTAATATCTTCTTAAAAACTTCCAGTGTTGGAGCATTCACAACTTCTGGAGGCAAGTCGTTCCACTGGTTAATTGTTCTCACTGTCAGGAATTTTCTCCTTAGTTCTAGGTTGCTTCTCTCCTTGATGAGGTTCCACCCATTGCTTCTTGTCCTGCCCTCAGATGCTTTGGAGAACAGCTTGACTCCCTCTTCTTTGTGGCAGCCCCTCAAATACTGGAAGCCTGCTATCATGTCTCCCCAGGTCCTTCTTTTCACTAAACTAGACATACCCAGTTCCTGCAACTGTTCTTCATCTGTTTTAGCCTCCAATCCCCTCATCATCTTGGTTGCTCTTCTCTGCACTCTTTCTAGAGTCACATTTGAAGCTTTGCATCTATTTATACCAGCATTTCTCAAGCTTGTCAACTTTAAAATGGGTGGACTTCAACTCCCAGAATTCCCCAGCCATGAAATTTGGGGCCCTTTTATGTCTTTGAACGGTTGCTAAACAAATGCTTGTAAATCGACAACTACCTGTATCCTTTTCCAGCTTTGAACACAGGTGTTCCTCACAATCACAATTGAGCCCAAAATTTCTGTCGCTAAGCAAGACAGTTAAGTGAGTTGTGCCCCGTTTTATGACTGTTCTTGCCTCAGTTGTTAAGTGAATTAGTGCAGTTGTTAAGTTAGTAACACGCGTCTGAATTTTGATCCCATGACCCTGGGGAGGCTGCAATAGCCATGTGGAAAATGGTATAAATCCCTTTTTTCAATGCCATTGTAACTTTGAGCAGTCACTAAACAAACAGTTGCCAATCCAGGACATATAAAATCTTAAAAGATTCACTCATAAATTAAAGGCAGGTGTGACAATAAATTACGTTTAACTTTTTATTATTATTATTTTGGGGCCAGGTAAGCAAAAACAGAATAAGTTTTCTTTTCTTTTTTGTTTCACATCTTCTAAAAAGTTCAAAAGCCATACAGAAGCTGTAAGACACCGAACTGGGAAAATGTTCCCCCAAATGTCACAATTTGCAAACTTCTTGACTGCAACGTGGACAAGAATAAAGGTTGAAAGAAACATCCAAGTTTTCAAACCCTGGCTTTAAAATTATATAAGAAATATACCTTTGTAAAATTTTTCATAAATATATTATATATGAATATATAATATATTTCAGGTAATTAATGAACTCGGGCTGGGAGAGCAATTTTCAAATGCTTGGAATGTACAAAACTAACAGGCATTGTAAGAAAATAGCACATTTTTTTTTATTCCACCCCCAAAAGTATGTGTCTATAGAAATCTATTTTTCAAAAACCGTTTTGAAGCTTCATTTCAACTATTTTGAAACCATCTTGTGGTATTGCAAAAATATGCTGAATATTGATCTGGAATGTTGTGAATGAACCCAATCAATGCCAGTCTTTCCGGTAAACCAGACCGAAAATTCAGCTAAAGGAGCTAATTCTATTTTACTGTAAAGTTTCCCACCTGCAGTTTTAACCACCTGATCAATGAAAGCGAGCCCTTCCACAATTTATTTCTCTAACCGTTTGGGAGCAATTTCTAAGCAAGAAGCTCTTATTTATTACTTTTATTTATTTATTTATTTATTAAATTTCTGTGCTGCCCATTCTCCTCATAAGGTGACTCTGGGTGGCTAACAGATTATAATAAAAGATAAATAGAAATTAAAATATTAAAACTATGCAAATTAAAAAGTTTAAAACTACACAAACTTCCTAGGGAGATTCTCAATCATCCGGGTCATGGTTGTCTTTAGGAACTCAAGAAGCTTCTTAGGTGAGAAGCGAAGCACCTTCAGGGAAAAACAAAAGTTCAGTTGCCTTTTGAAATATCACCTTTGGGATATACAAACGTCCCCAAGGACACCTGTCCTTTCCATTACAAATGGGGCTCACCTTCCTTGTGTCCAACTTCCTCCTTAATCTTAGTTCCAAAACTGGAACCCTGGTCTCACTCCATTTTATATATCCCCGTTTTTTACTTCCTTATTCAACAGGCATGTCCCTTGGTCTAGTCCCGCGATGGCGAACCTATGGCACGGGTGCCACAGGTGGCACACGGAGCCGTATCTGTGGGCACGCAAGCATTGCCCTACCTCAGTCCAGCACACATGTGCGCGCTGGCCAGCTGATTTTTGGGCCTTCCGGGCCCATCGGAAGTCGGGAAACGGGCTGTTTCCAGGCCTCCGGAGGGCCTCCGGGGGAGTGGGGAAGGCTGTTTTTGCTCTCCCCAGGCTCCTAGAAAGGCTCTGGAGCCTGGGGAGGGCAAAAAAAATGGTCCTACCAGGCCCACCGTGCCATCGTGTGCCAAAAGCGGGGGGAGAACGGGGGGTGTCATGCCCCCCTTTTTTGGGGCGACGCGGCGCATTGAATTATGGGTGTGGTCATGGGTGTGCACAATCCCCCCCACTACCCCCACTTTTGGCACACGACGGCAAAAAGGTTAGCCATCACTGGTCTAGTCAGTCCATCACTTTGGGGTCAGCTCTGGACTTGATGGGTTCCATGGAGTCATCTTCAAAATTGATGCGTAGCAGAATCACCATCTTCCGTTCACTTGTGGTGGTTCTGCAGACCTTGGAGGACATCCATTTCCTTGTGCAGGGGAACATCTGCCTCCTTGCTTTGAGACCTAAGCTGGCCACTATATGCCCACCCACCCAAATTAAAGGCTCAACCTCTTGAACCGGGAATCTGTTCTGTTTCCCCTGAGCTACTGGCAAAAACAACTCTTTGCAAAATTGCTGACTTGCTTCCATTTCATTTTTCACAACTCTTGGGGCTTTTCAGTGCAAGAAAGGAATGATGGAGAGGAAGCTGGTAAGCTTACTGTGGACTTCCGTGCTTTTGTTGATTTTTCAGTCTTTAACAATGAACTTCCCCGTCTGGCTTCCCCCTGCACAATAACCTCTCCTATTGGAGTTTAGCAAGCTACCCAACACACCTCAACAGATGGAATGAAAAAATACGGAGGAGAGCTGTAGATGCTCTCCTCTTAATGTGAAACAGGGCGGAGGGCTTTTTGACCAGTGATAGATCAGGAAGTTGGGAATTGATTGGATTATGTCCTTTGCATTCTCCTAAGGGTCAACTAGAGGAAAGGAGGGCTCCCTGCATTTTCATGTTTTGGGACCAGCAGGAATGGAAACCAGCTTTCCGTTTCAAATTGTTATGGGAGGCACTGGAACTGCTCCCGAGGAATCTAAAAAAATCTTGCAACAACTCACAAAAATGCTCTCAAGGTATCTAGAGAGTTTTGACCGACTTATCCACAAAACCCAACATTTTCCCAAGCAACATGTGAGGTTCAAAGTCTATCTACAACCATCAGAACTCTCTCTACATATATTTTGAGTTATTATTTTGTTTGGATCCTTTTCTCTACCGTAAAAATGCAAATGGGAACACACACATGTAGTGGATTAGTCATTTGCAGTCAACATTCAGCTCTGCCACATATTTGATATTTTTTCAACCATGAAGAACACCTTCATTCAAAGAAAAAAAAACCCTGGAAAAAAATCCATCTTAATGCACAGAGGCAAAAGTGATGAAAGATTTCTTAGCTCTCACAGAGATGGAAAAAGGATTATTTCGGCTGTCAAATGTTTGGATTTAATATTAACATATTACGGAATGTATGTCCTGATAATTGTTGCAACTCAGGAAAAAGCAGTATTTTTTTTTGTTTTTTGTTTTTTTATAAAGAAAAATTAGTATTAAAGTAATGTGTTGAAGGACTATACAGCTATACATTTTTCTAAGATTTCTCAGGAATTCAGAAAAACAATCTTGAATAATCTTCCTCTATTTTTAATAAGTTAAAATCCTTAAATCTGATGAAAAAATTAAATGTATACATTAATGAACATATGTTAATATCTATAAATAATTTTACAAATATACATGTTAAAATATAATTTTTTAAAACAAAACAAGCTGACAAGATAAAAGAAAACCTTTGCCTAAATCAGTATGTCCTACTCTGGAGGAATTCTTAACTGGAATAAATTCCTCTTCAGTCTTGTCAGCCATGTTAATATCGGAGATATTATATACACACAAGAGCTATTTATAGATATATGCACAATTGTAGGAAATAAAACTTTGCAATTCGTTGAAAGGCGTTCGACTATGGGGTACCCGTAATATCTTTTTTTCTCTCTCTCCAAGTGTTTGATAACAGATTTCTGGGAAAAATTTATGGACCTCCATTACAAATATATTTAAACTTTATCTACAAAAAAACTCACCCAGAAAATAGCTAAATAAATGTAGCAAATAGCAGAATTTCCGTTTGATGCACATTACAGTTCATAGAAATCCCCTGGAAAAATTAGCCAAAGTCACTGCTACATGCTCATTAACAAATGACACACGCGCACACCCCAACACAAACACACACACACACACACACACACAATTTTCTAGAGCTTGCAACACCTCCAGGCCTTCACGTCTCGTCTTGCCTGCACACACTCACTTATCCAGCCATTAGGGCAAGAGGCGGCGTACTTCCCACCGTGAGAAAAATGAAGGCAACTTTGAAAGAGGTTTAATGCTTTCGAGAGTGATTAACTCCTCAGAATGGCTTTGAATGAGTCCTTAAGTAGATGGCTTCGTTTTATATTTATTAAATATAAAACCAGTACTTACTTAAGATTCCCTGCAGGCAACGTGGCTACGGAGCCCTACCAAAGGAGAGTTGTGTACGGATTGCACGAGGGCAACGTTTCCTACATTCTTTGCACACGGGGGTTGTTGTTTTTGTCATTTTCCCACCCACTCCTAGAATTTGCAGGCACAGAAAACGGACTCGAAGGCCGGAGGTTCCCCATCCTCTCCTTTGCCTTTCAAGGTTTCCGGGTGTTTGACAAGAAAAGTAGGAAGAAAGTACGTCCTGTGTGCCATGGCTTCACGGCAACGCAGGCCTCCGTGCCGTGGAGCAGAAAAAGGCATCTTCCTCCTCAGGATCTTGTTCCAAAGCTCCCCTCAGACGTACATTCACGAATCTCGTTTTTGAGGCTCAGTGTCTGTCATCATGTCTTGATGATGCCGTTGGCCTGCTGTTTTGGAAGGCAAGGCTCCTCTGAGAGCAGCTCGTGTGCAAATACGGAGTCGTCTCCTGAAGAGCAGGCACTGTGGGTGTCGTGGCCTTTGGGGGAGTATTGCTCGAAGGCCACGGACAGGTCGATGTATTCCTGTGAGGAGGAGAACAACAGCATGAATATCAGCACGAAGCGCACACTACAAGTTCCTCATCCCAAGGACACCTTCTTCTTTTATTTTCTTGGGCAAGAACTGAAATTCTACCTCCAATGAGTGAAACCTTCTGCTCTCCACACGCTAAGGGCTGCCCTGCTTTCAAGAATCCAGCTGTGGTTTAATGTCAGCTTGGTAGGACTCAAAGTAGGATTCAAAGTAGCAGTCCAAAGGCGTTATGGAGGTCCATCCGTGGTCCTTACCGAGCTGAGGCAATTATTCCATTAAACAGCCATGGCGCAACCACAGTCACAGTTCCTCCTACATAACCCTGTCCAACTATTGAATCCCCACTCATGGGCACCTATTTGGAGAAAGCTCACCTCCACCTTGGAGTGGAGACACAGCTTGTTCGGTTGTGGTATTAGGACTGTGGGACACATTCTCTAGTAGGTTTGCTTTAGGATATCTGAAATAGTTTACAAAGGATGCTCAATTCTTTCTGGGATTTGGGCACTTTTGCTATTGTTAGACAGACTTTTTTGTCCCTGTAATTCTTTTCTACTGACCGTCTTTTTTTATTATTATTATTGAAAATGC
This sequence comes from Pantherophis guttatus, assembly GCF_059756535.1. NCBI lineage: Eukaryota > Metazoa > Chordata > Lepidosauria > Squamata > Colubridae > Pantherophis > Pantherophis guttatus. Next base: position 130,750,054 of record NC_142067.1, read on the forward strand.
ACTGTTTTTAAAATTCTGCCTGAGGAACAGAGAGGCACGTTAAACTGTTCCAAACAAAGAAACTGAATGACATTAATAGTTGCATTAAAGTCAAATGCCCTCTCATGTGCCACTGGACTGCAGCCTCTCCCCTTAACTGCTCACTGTAGCTCTCCATGCTCTTAAAACGGTTGCAAAGCTCAAAAATGCTCAAGAATCTGATCTCCGAGTAGGGGGGTGAGGGGCACAAGAGCTCTCCTGAGGAAGAAAGGAGGAGATACGCACATCCGTGGAGGTCACCGTCAGCACTCGGTCCAGGTCTTCTACCAGCTGCTTAAAAGTTGGCCGCTGAGAAGGAACCGCATGCCAGCACTCCCGCATGATCATGTACCTGGGCAAGAGAAGGGGCTGATCAGCACCCCTGATGGAAGGACCCTGGAGAGCCCACAAGCTTTCCCTCAGCACAGCCGAGAAAGGCCGGCAAGACTTTTGACGGCTGCCCATGTTTTCTACACAGCTACACTCCAAAAACAAAACCAACTGACTTCAAATAAGTCAGAGGTCAAGGGTCACGCAAGAATAGTTTTTAGATTTATAACCCATATTGGTGGCAGGAAAGTTCAAGGGAGCATTCACGTTGGTCCTGCTTCTTGTTTTTCCTCCTTAGGTGGGCTGGACTGAGAGAGAGGGAGAGAAGGAGAGAGAAGGAGAGGGAGAGAGGGAAAAGAGAAAGACAGAAGGCAAGAAGGCAAGAGGGAGAGAAGGAGAGGGAGAGAGGGAGAGTGTGTCACTTCTGGATGAGCGTGAATCTGGATCTTCTTACTCTTAGCCCACCGTTCCTCCATTATTCCCCACTGCCCCTGGGGCTGAGAAGGAGGGATTGACCCACACTCTGAGCAACAGGGTGGGGTTAGAGCTGATCACGAGGGTCTTCCAGAAATACCCCCAACTCTGCAATTATCAAGGTCTCCCAGAGTGATGGTATTGCTGTGGCTGTCCTGAAGCAGGACCTTTAACACCTGAGGAAAGCCCACTGAAGGGCTGGCCAAGAGCTTCCATGCTTCGCCACAGAATCTCAGATGGGTCTAACAGGCTGCCTAGAAACTTTTTTTTTTTTTTAAATTAGATTTATATGCCGCCCTTCTCCGAAGACTCAGGGCGGCTTACAATGCGTTAAGCAATAGCCTTCATCCTTCTGTATATTTATACAAAGTCAGCTTATTGCCCCCACAACTGGGTCCTCATTTCACCTACCTTAGAAAGGATGGAAGGCTGAGTCAACCTTGAGCCTTGGCGAGATTCGAACCCTGCAGTAATTGCAGGCAGCTGGTCTTAATAACCAGCTTAATAACAGGGTGCCTTAAACCCCTGTACTACCAAGGCTCTTGACCGAAACCTTTTGGCAGCTTTAATGGGCTGCGTCCTCATCTAGCTGTAGAGATGGAATAGAAAGAGCCCATTTGGGATAAAACTGAACTTGGGTTGGGCTTTTTTGGAGACCAGTCCCGACCTGGGGGAATGGGCTTAAAGCATCCAAAGACCATTCTGATGATGAGAAGACACTTGGTTGAGTTTTGGGTGGCTATAGAAAAGAAGGAAGGAAGGAAGGAAGGAAGGAAGGAAGGAAGGAAGGAAGGAAGGAAGGAAGGAAGGAAGGAAGGAAGGAAGGAAGGAAGTTATGAACAGAAAATAGAGAGGTGAAGCAACTGAATTAACAGGAATCCATCCTGACAGATGGAAAGACAAGCTTCCCCAACGCATGATATTCTCAAGTAGAAAACTTACAAATCTGGGGTACAATTTGCAGGCTTGTCCATTCGGTGGCCTTCCTTTAACAGTTTGAAGAGTTCCTCCACTGGGATTCCTGGATAAGGAGACCCTCCTAAAGTGAAGATCTCCCACAGCAGCACCCCAAATGACCACCTGAAAGCACCAACGTTGAAAAATCCAGTGAAAATTTGGGAGCAAAAAAGAGAGAAGAAATTAAGATGTATTCCCTCCCCCCACCACTACGAAGCCATGTAAAGTAACTTGTCACCAATAGCTTGATGACTGAACTTATCCAATGACTGAATCATATTTGTTTTTTCAAACCAAACACTGGCCAATCTGTTGATCCAGCTGAACCGAATCCCGAATTAGATAAGCAGTTAAATAGATACAGCTCCTCTCTTTGATCTTTGTGGAAGCCTCCACAGAGGCCAATGAATGGAACAAGCCCGTTTATTCATGGATTTCGGGATATCTTCTCTGCATGGCATCACAACGCTTTCCCTGAATGGGTGTTTTGTTCCTTTTTTATTTGAAAACTGTGGGCAATGCTTACACATCACTCTGATGAGTGTAGACACGGTCGAACAATGCTTCGGGAGCCATCCATTTCACCGGCAGCCGGCCCTGGCATCAGGGACATGAAAACAGAATATTATCCATCAGCAATTCTTGTGTCTTACTGCTGTCACCACCATCTGATCCCCTCTGCTACAAGCGAGTCCAAATAATGTTTAATCAACATAATCCCAATTCATCTAATCATTGTGAAGACGCTGATCATCTACCTGACCCACCATCCAGAGTTAATGTATGTGGTGCCACCTTCTTCCCATAAAGGAGAATATTTGTAGCCCAGGGTTGAAATGAGGGTCCCACTGATGCTCTCTGAGCTTGGTTGTTTTCTTGCAGATGTTTCATTATCTAGTTCAGAGGTCTTCAAACTTGGCAGCTTTAAGACTTGTGGACTTCAACTCCCAAAATTCTCCAGCCAACTATGCTGGAGTTGAAGTCCACAAGACTTAAAACTGCCAAGTTTGAAGACCTCTGATCTAGTTTGTTCCAAAGGTGTTTCACTTTTCATCCAAGAAGCTTCTTCAGTTCTGAAGAAGTGAAGAAGCTTCTTGAATGAGAAGAAAAAGTTCTTCAAGGAAAAACAGAATACAGCCGTCTTTTGAAAAAGGACCTTTGGGACAATCATGACCTGGATGACTGAGAATCTCCACAGATAATGATCTAGTTTGGGTAATGGAACATCTGCAAGAAAACAGCCAAGCTCAGCCAACACCCCTCACAACCTTCTCCCTTGTAAGTTTCAAGTTTATTAGATTTCTATACCGCCCTTCTCCCGAAGGACTCAGGGCGGTGTACAGCCATATTAAAACACATAGATTTATAAAATTTAAAACCAATTAAAATCGAGTACAAAAATTTTGGCCCGCGAATTAAAAACACACATACACCCATTTTAAAATTCGTACTAGGCTAGTCTGGCTTGCTGGAACAGGAGGGTCTTAAGATAAACACAAGATTGGTTGCAAGGTCAATTGACCTATTTTCTTCCCATCTGTCTTTCTTCTGGCCTGTCCTCTTACCAAACTCCAAATCTTTTACTCGTCCCTAACGTATGTGCTGTCACGGCTTTATTTGACAAATAAGGTAGGCTCTTGTGACAAAAATCAGTTGATTGCATTCAGACAAAGTATTGTAAGCCTTGGTGTGTGTATATATATATATATATATATATATATATATATATATATATATATATATATATATATATATATATATATATATATATATATATATATAATTATTCTTATAAGAAGGTAGATTTACGGAGCAGAGCAGAAATATTCTCTGGGCTGCTGGATCCAGATCCAGCTGGAAATGCTGACACATCATGAAATCTCCTGCCTAAAGTGAAAAGCCAAGCAGATTTCATCAACAATCTGGTACTGTAATCTATCTAATCTCACCCAAACTTTTAACAAATCTACGATAAAAGGAGATAAGATGAATATTCCATAACAATTAGAAAGACTTTCCCTCAGAATAAGAAGCTCTAGTTAGTATGATTTCAGGGATTTTTGATCAATGAATGATTTGTTTATTGAATGATTTAAATAAATAAAACTATTCTGGAGCTATCCAATTTACCCTTCCTTGGCTAGGGATTCTGGGAGTCGCCATTCCAGCACATCTGGATGGCCAATGATTGTCCCTTCTCTCTTTTTTTAAGAAACTTTCCACTTACATTAGTTGTTTTTTTGTAATAATCGATGTTGTGAACATCTCTGGCTAGGCCAAAGTCAGCTATCTTCATCACGTTGTCTTCCGTGACTAGAACATTTCTGGCAGCCAGATCCCGGTGAATACACTGCAAAGAAATAGTTTATAAAAAAACCAAAGTTGAATCAATAAACAGCTCTATTCTTCGTTAGAGCCTTGGTAGTACAGTGGTCTAAAGCACCCTGTTATTAAGACCAGCTGCCTGCAATTACTGCAGGTTCGAATCTCACCAGGCTCAAGGTTGACTCAGCCTTCCATCCTTTCAAAGGTAGGTGAAATGAGGACCCGGATTGTGGGGGCAATAAGCTGACTTTGTATAAATATACAAAAGAATGAAGGCTATTGCTTAGCGCATTGTAAGCCGCCCTGAGTCTCCGGAGAAGGGTGGCATATAAATCAAAATTAAAAAAAAATAAAATAAAAAAATTACAAATCTGAAAAATAAATCTTTTTAATTCCTTGTACCTTGGTTGTAGCAACACCGAGACTCTCAATTCAGTAGAAACTCCTTATATCTTGTTTGTAACTACATTAAGTCTTCTCTTACAACAATTCATTTAGTGACAGTTGAAAGTTACAACAGCACTGGAAAAAGTTATGACCGTTTTCCACGTGACCATTGCCCAGGGTCATGTGATCCAAATTCAGGCGTTTGACCACTGACTCATACTTATGACGGCCGCAGTGTCCCTGGGTCACGTGATCCCCTTTTGTGACCTTCTGACAAGCAAAGTCAGTGGGGAAGCCAGATTCACTTAACAACCACGTTACTCGTTTAACGACTGCACTGATTCACTTAACAACCCTGGCAAGAAAACGTGAAAAAATGTGGCAAAACTCAGTTAGCAACGGTTTCCCTTAGCAACAAAAACTTTGGGTTCAGTTGTGGTCATACTTCAAGGAGTACCTGTACGCATAAAGGCATATCATAGAGGTCACTAAAACATTAAATTTCCTTTGTCGGAGATACGTTAAAAAAAAACCCTGAAGCTTCCTGGTTCCATCTGATTTGATCTCTGAATTACTGGATTTTGCAGGCAGGAATAACATTTTATTACGCAAGAAGATTTACAGGGAAGTCCCTCAATGTTAAAGATGTTGTGGTTATGTTGAATTATATTCCAAAACTCTGGAATCTGACCATCTTTGAGGGATGATGGTTATGCTCGGATTGGGGCACTGCCTAAAGAATTATTTTGAGAAACAGGAGGCAGGTAATGAATGGATCTGTTTCTTTAAAAGGCCATTTCCCCACTAAACAGAAAACGAAGCAATATGTTTCCCGTTGACCCAGATTTCACAATATTTTACAATAGAGAAAATTGACAATAAAGGGTATTATTTTTCTGTATAGCTTTATGATATATAAGCGATATATTTAAATCCTTAGTCATTTCTTTTGAGCTTCTTTCTTTCTTTCTTTTCTGTTTATATTTTTCTTATAATTAGTCGTTTTCTGCATTTTCATTGTTGTGGATTTTTAAAAATTCAATTGCCAACATCAAGGACTCTTGCTCGAATCCCCCCGTATTATGAAAGGGGCAATCCCACTTTGCTTATGAATCAGATCAAGAGACCCAAGGCAGCTCCTGAAGATCCCATTAGGGGAAAGCCTCTAATGCCAGTGAACCCATTAACAGTCCTTCACTCTCGTTAAACTTACCTGTCTCCAGGATTTGTTCTTTACTTCCATGCAGGTAGTCCTCGATTTACGATGGCCTTGGGACTAGAATTCCCGTCACTACGTGATGCAGTTTTTAAGTACAACTGCAACATTTAGCAATGGCAATTCTGCAGTCCTGGTTGCCATTGTTACCCAAATCCCACCGTCACAAGGCGAGGCGACTTCCTGCTGGCTTTCCATAACTCAAATCGATGGGGAAGCCAGCAAGAAGTTACAAGTCCCAGGCTGGGAGGCAGGTAAAGGTGGGGGAGGGAGGGAGGGAGGAAGGGGGTGCACGAGGCGTGGCATGGATCAGAGAGGGCGAGAGGTTTGGGGCAGGTCAGGCATGGGTGGTGAGGCACAGCGTGGGTGGGAGAGGGTGTTCAAGGCGCAGGTCAGGGAGGGTGTGAGAGGTGTGTGCGAGGGACAGTGTGAGGGTGTGTGTAAGCTGTGGGTTGGTGGGATACACAAAGAGGTGCACCACAGGTGAGGGGGGGGTGCATGAGGCATGGCGCAGGTTGGGGTGGGTGCACGAGAGTGGAAGGTGGCCCAGGACAGGTGTGGTGTGGAGCAGGGAGGGGGCAAACAGGTGTGCGAGTGGCACTAGTGCAGAGGGGCTGCATGAGGGTGTCTGGGTGTCTTTCTGGGGAAGCTGGCAGGGAACAGTGACCACGTGGTTGAGAGGTGCTGGCACCGGTTGTACGTGTGAAATCGTTGCCAAGCATCCAGATGGCATTCATGTTACACAAGGGTGCTGGGAACACCTGTGTAGGCATGCACGTCAACCTCAGTTGGCTGCTCAATTTTGTTTGAGGCCTCTGACCGTGAAATTAATTAATTTCGGTTAGTTTTTCATGCTCTCTTCAAGGCACAGTACACTTTGGATCTAGATGTCCCATATTTTGTTCATTCTTTCTCTCAGTTAACCAAAGGAATAAAACTTATCATCTTCAAACCAACTTTTAGCTGTTCCATCTCCAAGAAGAAAGGAACCGTGTACGCTAATTCTCTTCCAAATAAATATCATTTCAGCTTCTCCTATTTCTAGAGTCTATTTATCTCCTCTTCCATCTGTTATTCTTGTCTTCCTTAATACAACTTGGTGTCTTTGTTTCACGTTCCCCACATAAGCTATCTTCTCTAGTCTCTGGGAGCCTACTTTTCGCAAATGCTTTGCTACTCACCTTTTGAGATGCCAGATACTCCATCCCACGGGCCACCTGGTAGGCGCACGAGACCAAGTCTTTAAAGGTCAGCTGTTCCTCGGGAAGCTTGCAGGTATCAAAGGAATAATCCATGCCAGGTAGCCGACGGGCTCTCAGGTATTCCCTTAAATTCCCCTTGGATGCATATTCCACAAGAACGTAAAGAGGTCCTGGAAAAAAACAACCGATGATTGCTTGACATGCCCTCTCATTTCTCTCTTAAATTTCCTGGCAGCTTGCTACTCGTTTTAGGACTGTTGTGTCCTTTCGTTCAGATTCTAGAAGAAAGGACCTTCAGTTCCATCACAGATACATTAACCTTGGGAGGAAGAGGAGCTGCATCCTAACAATTTAGCAAGGTGACACAAGGGTGGGTGAAGATGGGCATGGTTCAAACTACAGATATCAAAGCTGAAGCTGGGAGAATCCGCCATCTTCCAGCCACTCATCAGAAAGGAACCCCGATGCCCACACCGTGGCAGGAACTTCTAAGCAAATGGAGATTTACTGACTAATCCAAGGCCTACTCTTCACGGTTGCCCTGAGGAGGTCTCACTTGAAAGGCCACGTGCGTATTCAGCAGAAATGCCTTCCTGAACACCCACTAAGCTTCCAGTTCAGAGAGTGGAAAATTTGAGCTCATGTGGGAACTTCCACCCATACAGCTCTACCGGTGAGGTTTCCTCATGCAGGTGTTTCTCCAGATTAGAGTGATTTTGAAGAGGCAGAATTTACCTCCTTTGCTTTGAGAAGGACCTCAACAGAAGAAAGCAGAAAGCAAGGACACCAGGGGGATATCAACAGGTACAAAGAGGCCCAGGCTGAGCATCCGCCTGACTAACTTTACCCAAAGCTCCACAGCCGTCTGTCTGTTTTAGGAACGTACCGTCCTGCGTGCAGGCCCCCAAGAGATTAATAATATTTTTGTGCTTGCCGATCATCTTCATCATTTCCATTTCTGAGACTAAGTCAGAGAGATCTTTGTCTGTGGCATCATCTGCAGAAGAGAGGAGAAAAGCAGCAATGAGACGGAAGCATTTCTGTCATGTTCCACACAAATGGCGCCCTGATATTTTAGCTTGCAAGTCTACAGCAGCCCCATGCTTGGTTGTGATTCTACCCTATTCCTGGTTTTAGGGATCAGGGGCTCTTCCCTCCTCCTTTCCCCCAATTCTGGACAACAAAGGATGTTTCCAAACATACACATCTGATATTTTGCTGGTTTGGCTTCACGTCCAGGCTTGGTCAAGGGAACCATTCAGACGTTCTCCAGAAGTGAGCAGGCTCCTTCTGCTCCAAAGATGGAGTGGGACAGAAGCTCCTACTTTTCTGGAATGGCACTTCAAGCCAACCCTCCCCATCCCACTTCCTCTCTTAGAATGGGAAGAGAAGCAGTTGAAGGACCGAGAGGTGGAATCAAAGGTGAATTTGGAGCCCACAGTCTGTTGTCTTGGTACAGACAGTCCTCGACATACGACCACAATTGAGCCCACCATTTCTGTTGATAAGCAAGAGAGTTGTTATCTGATTTGTGCCCCATTTTATGACTTTTGTTGACACTGCGGTTATGTGGTCGTGAAGCGAATCTGACTTCCCCCATTGACTTTGCTTGTTGGAAGCCAGTTGGGAAGGTCACAAACCGTGATCACATGACCCATTGTCATAACTATGAAGCAGTTGCCAAGCATCCAAATTTTGATCACGTGATCACGGGGATGCTGCAACAATCGTCAGTATGAAAAATGGTCATAAGTCACTTTATCCAGTACTGCTGTAACTTCGAATGGTCACTAAATGAATGGCTATAAGTCAAGGACTACCTGTATAAAGGCCAGGGAAGAGACCCCTAAAAGCCTGAGATGACCTAAAGCAGACGTCAGTCCATGGAGGCGAAGCATGGGAGGAGAACCAAACCAGGATTAGAAATCAGAAGTGCAAAGAGGCGAGGCTCATGAAAACACCCGTGTCCTTGCACCCGGGGCCTTCGGTACCTTTCAGCATCTTGACGGCTACAGTCACAGGCTTGCTTGGTTTTTCCTTGTCGATCCCCATGGCTTCGGCCATCACCACTTGCCCGAAGCAGCCTTCGCCCAGCGGCTTCCCAAGAGTCAAGCTGAAAAGCAAACCAGTACGGATAAGACTGAGACAGCTGAAGGACCAGGAAGTGGCCCTCTCAAATCCCTGCCTAAATCCAGTTTCCTCACCGAGATCTCGTCAGTTCCCACTTTGGATCTGCCGGCAGCTCCAGCTCGGAGACGTTGGCCAGCATGGCGCCCTCGCTGGAGGAGAGGCGGGTGATCCTCACCAGAGGAGTGTTGGAGTTCATGGATGAGTTGGACTCCAAAGACACCTGCTTGAGTAGAGCAAAGGAGCGGTTACTGGCAACAGCCTCTCGCGGGGGGGGGGGGGGAAGGGGCAGCCCAAGGGACCGAGGGGAGGGGAGGGGAGGGGAGCCTTCGTGAGCCACAGTGCGATTCAGAATGGTTATCAACCTTGATGGGAAGCCACTGAGGGCCTCCGCCAAGACCTTCGTTTTCTTTAAAAAAAATGCTTTTGGGTTTAAATGGTCTAACTTCTAATTCCTGGGAGTTAGCGACTCTGCTCCTTTGGAATTTATTCCGAAGCACATCTCTTTTTTTCTTTTTTCTTTTTTTTGGCCTGCTCCTGGAAAACAATCATGATCTCTGGAATATAACTTGGTTGCAGTGGAAAGCGGTGCTACTATAACGCTTCCTGTGATCTTGAGGCAGCCTTGAACCCCACTGGCTTCTATTTGGCATAGAGAAACAGCAGCTGAGGGGGACGTGCATGAGATGGAAAAAAATGAATAGGGAAACATTCTTTCTCTATCTCTCCCCCCCTCTCTCTTTCTTTCTCTCTCTCCCTCTGTCTCTCTGTGTCTTTCGGTGTCTCTCTCTTGCTTGGTCTCTTTCCCTCTCTCTCTCTCTCTCTCTCTCTCTGTGTGTGTGTGTGTGTGTGTGTGTGTGTGTCTCTGTCTCTGTCTGTCTCTCTCTCTCCATTAGGATCATTCAATGAAAACTAACTGAAAACAAAATTAGAGGAGGTCAAAGAAAGCTCTTCTTCAGACAATACTTATTACAAATGAAGGCAAATATATGTGTCCCAGGATAATGTTGAAGGACCCAATCTGACTCAGTCCACGGGACCAGAGGTTTAGTCTTCTGAGCTTTTGGACGCGTGCTGGAGCCCATTCTCAGAGAGAAGTTCTCAAGGAAAAGAGAGAGAAGATCCCCAAGGATGGGCTCCAGCATGAGTCCGAAAGCTCGGGAGACTAAACCTCTGGTCCCCGTGACCGAGTCAGACTGGGTCCTGTAATACTTAATTAAGTTGTGGAACTGATCCCAAGATATGGTGATGGCCCCAAGTTACATGAAATTCAAGGTGGGCACGTCCATCAGTTGGCTGCTGATTCTGAAGACTCTGTATATTATTCAGAGTCCCAGGATTATCTGTCTGACTTCTGTGAGGAAAATGATACTTGGCTTGATCCAGAAGGCCCGTCCTTATCATCTCAGTGCTTCCCATTTCTTCCCCGGAACCCAGGAAGCACTAACGGTGTTAACTAATAGCACTGATGGGGTCCCTTCCTAGCATGCTTGCCCAAGAGAAAGCCTCCAGGTGAATTATGAGTCGCATCAGTAAAAACAGGTCCTTTGTGCCTTTTCTTAGGCTAAAGAGAAGCATTTTGGGAAGCCTGATTGTGGTCTAAGTCCATTTTACATGCCATGTTAATGTTAACATCATGGAGAATTCAACAAACAGCTAAGATCTGGAAACCAGAACGTTGCACAACTTTAAGGCCATCCTTTAAGCCAGGGGTGGGGAACCTGTGGACTTCAATTCCCAGAATTCCTGAGCCAGCAAACAACAAACGTTAAGTCCCCAGAAACAGCAACGCCAGAATAAACCCGTATTCTCCATAAAGTGGCCTGGTGAGCCCCTTGAGCCCTTCTCTGGGTCTAAGAAATCAGGGGGGCCTAAGGAATAGAGGGGAACAGAGATCTTGTATCTACTTTCTGTTACCTGTCTCTTGAGGGGGAACTTGGAGACTTTCTGGACTGCTGTGGCGTTCATGGCTTTTTTGGCCGGCCTTTTGATTTTATAAATCATCACCATCACGGCCACCAGGATGGAAAGAGCGAAGGCAATCCCGTAGCTGAGGATGCCGGCGTAAAACGAGCTGGAATCCTGTCTCGCAACCCGTTTTTCTGCTGCAGGAGGAGAGACGCAGTTTAGGAACCAGGAAAATGGCAGCCTAACCATATTCTGATACGTTTCAATACAGATCATCCCCAATCTAAAATACACAACGGCACAAAATGCTCGTGGCACAGCACTAAATGGCTGTCATCTCCAGATTTCTTTAAATTTGGGGGTCCACCCTGGTGCAGAAGGGTTTTCAACCAACGAGACGTGAAGGTCTCTCTTCTGAAAATCTAATAGCTTTCTCCGCTAGATCCTTTATTTAGGAGCAGCCGTTTAAATACTGTATCAACGGACGTGTTGTCATTCAAACGTAATTAACACGCACAGTAACGCCAAATGACTGTGTATTAAAAGAATAATGCTGAAGTGCAAAATGTCAGTTCGTGTTGCAGCACTGAACGAGAAACGTTCTGGCGTTTCTGAGATGAGTTGGCAGCCAGCAGACTTTGTGGAGTTGGGGCTGAGAGTGGCATTGTTTAATTTGGGGTTGTGTGATTCATTGGCCCAAATCGTGAAAGCTCCTCCCTGCCGAGAGACACCCCAAGGCAGAAGAAGGGGTGGGGGTGGGGATGAGCCAGCAGGCCCTTCATCAGGTCCACCTTGTGAGAAATCGGCTACGGAGGCTGAGAGCCACAAGTGACTCACAGGGCTTCCCAGAAGGAGTCTTGTGTTTTCCAACTCAAGTGTGGGCGCAATTCAGCCAGTGAAAGTTGGAATCCAGTAATAGGAAACTACTCCATTAGACTGGGCATTTAGCATTCAGAAACGCTCCAGCTTGTAAGTGGTGTGGAACAAAGACTTCTGAACTTCTCGGAGCCCCCCCACCCCAGGAGAGACCCCAAAGTCACAATGGGCTTTGCAACGGTTCAGCTGAATCTGTGGCAGCCACTGTCTTCTCACACACTTGTGGCTGTCTAAATATCAGTGCTGCACCCACAACAGTTCTGAAAGAGGCACCACCAGGGCTCCCCAGATGGAGAAAGGCTAATAATTCGCGCTTACTCCAGAGTAGAAATGTGTCATTTATCGCCACTTATAATGAGTTGCATGAAACGAAATGTGTTTTTGGTGACTGAAGATGATCGTCCCGTCTTGAAACGCAAGATGCACCTCCCGCTCAAGAGCTGCACCTTGCCCTTTAGAGGCAAAAGGGGGGAAAGGAGACCAAGCAGAAATACCTGGTAATACCGTCAGCCAAGCAGAATGATGTGAATAACCAATAGAATTCCCCGCCAGGCAAGTATATTCCCCAGCGTCTTCAAAAGTAACATTGTGCAAGGACAGAATTTCTAGCTCTTTATCCGTTTTGTTAACACCTGCTGTCTACGGAGGAAAGAACAAAACAAAAAGAGAGATAGGAAGGAGGGAAGGAAGAAGGAGAACAGGATAAGCAAAATTCCCAGAAAAGATCACCCAGACAAATTTCAAAAGCAAGCGGCAATCGGAAGGGCCTCTGTGGCCTGTCCTGGTTCCCTTCCACAACCACAGTTGTTTTCCAAAGCAATCAGATCCCTTCACCAGCCTCTGACTCTGTCCCACTAAGGATGCATGCAAGCCAAAGCGTCCGGACGAAAAATCCCCTTCACAAGATGACTGTCTCGGGTGGGGGGGGTTAGGGGGAGGGCGAGGAGGGGGACGGAGGGGTGGAGAAGGGAAAGAGGAGAGGCCGAGACAAGCAGGGAGGATTCAAGGCCAGGGGGCAAGTGTGGCTTTACCAGAAAAAAAGCTTTTCATCTTTTAAAAATTTGCAGAATTCATCCAGAGATTGGGGGGGGTTGCCCCCCCATCCAGAAAGCCCTTGCTCCTCTTAGATCCGTTAGGAAGGTTTCAGTACATTTCCTGGCCCGTTTTTTTTTTTTTGGTGGGGGAAAGGCACTGAAACGGAGGAAGGGCTCCATACGCGCGTGGCCTTGGTGGCGCAGGGCCTCAATGGGAGCGCCTGGCAACGGCTCTCCCGAAGTGAGCTCGATGAATCGTGAGAAGAGGAGACGGAGAACTTGATCAGGCAAAGAGCCGGTTAAGAACACAACCGGGAGGAAGAGGCGCTTCTAAGACAGTCATTAATGTGGGAATTTTTCTTAGCGAATGATTCATAAAAGCGTTTCGTTATTCTAAAAGTTAGGGAGAAAAAAGTCAAAGACGTCGAGGAGAGGAGAAGGGGGGGGAAGCACCCCAAGAGGAGCAGAAATGGTAACGACTAGCAGTTGGGAGCTTTTTTTTCGGCTCGTTCGTGCAGCTGCGAAGCCTCTGGGACAGAGTTGAGGAATTACCTGCTTCTGGTTTGTGAATGTGGAGCCAAAATGATTTTTCGGCTCTGCCTATGAAATTGTTGGCTCTACAAAGATATTCGCCTTCGTCTTGTTTGGTCACATTGAATAGATTTAGGTTAACATCGGCTTCAGCGTTTTTACTGATCCAAGACTGCAGAACAGACAAAAACTTGAACTTCAGTAACCCAACAATCTCTCTCCGTCACAGGTTAGACAGGCAGGGCTGGCTAGCTCTCACTCGGCTTGGCTTCACTTTTTGGTAGAACTTCCGTGCTGGAAGAGGACGGCTCCTTCTCTCGCTGCAAGAGACCACCTTGAAGCCCTCGAGAGAGAGAGACGGTGGCTGGGTCTCCTGCTTGGAGCTATCCAGGAGGAAAGGCCCACCTTCTCTCCACGCCAGGGGTCTCACTGCCCCAGGGGTTTTGCCCCTAAGAAAATTCCCCCAATTGGAACCTGCCTTTGGATCTCTTGGATCCAATTTCTTTTTTTTTCAAATTCTGCACTCTAGCATAAGGGAGGACTGGTCTTGATATTCTTCTTTGAGGGGTCCTATTAGACATTTGAAGGGGGATATCCTAACCCCACCCTCCATCTTCTCTTTCCAAGGCTCAGCAGGCCAACCCCACTCTTCAATCTCCTTCCACAGCCATCCATGTCTAGCCTTCTCTTTCCCTCACTGTCCTTCTCCCAATGTCATTGGTCAATTCTTAGGCTGCAATCTAGAGGCATTTACTGCATGACCTATTAAAGCAATTAGTGGATTAAAGAATGAGCAACACTTATTCTTGCAAAATTTCTCCTTGATAAATAATAGGGATAGAATTCAAGGTGCTCACAGAACCAATGACTTTATGATCTGTTCAGGAGCTTCTTAAGGATTGATGCCAGGCAATGTACATCAAATGATCGATGAATCGTCCTTTCCCCCTTTTTTGAAGATTAAAGGACATTTTGTATTTTCCAATGTCTCCAATTTGATTCAGAGATCAATTCATCCATGGACCAATGACGGAAACCAGCAAGGCATCATTTGGCTTTGCTAAGGAACTGCAATCCAGTGTTTTTCTAAAGCAATCTCGTCTTGCTGCTTGGTCGTGAAAGATGAAGATCCTTTCGGGAAGGCTAAGGTATTGCGAAACAGCTGCTCCCCCCCCCCAATGCAAATAATCCTTATATTAATTCTGAGTGATGGTTATCTCCCCTATCATTAAGCCTGACAAGCAGTAACGTCTTGAGCACACTAAACAGGTTCACAGTTTCAGATTTACATCCAACCTTTCCCAAAGGTGCTTTTCTAAAAGTCAACTAGACTTCTTTGGGGTTTTTTCTTGAAAACCTTTCACTTCTCATCCATGAAGCCATTTTCAAGGAAAAAACCAAGAAAGTCCAGTTGACTTTTGAGAAAACCATGTCCTGGATGATGGATGATCTCCGTGGACGTCAAGCCTTTCCCAATTTGTGGTCCTATCTCTCAGGCATGGTTATACGGTCAGTTCCTCTGCAGGATTAAACCCTGGATCTTCCAGCAGATCTCAAGGTTAATCTGATAGCGGTTGTTATGTGTGACTTCCTGTAAATACCTCCTCATCCTAGTAGATTCCAGCTTTAAAAGTATGTAACGATGTATACCAACCTTTAGGACAGACACGTAAGGAGTCCCATCCGGCCCGTATTTGCTTCCGTTGACTTCCACATGTTTCAACCACTGGATGTGAGGCTGAGCATCACTGTACACTTTGCAGTGGAATTCCACGTTGCTCCCAACCACCACCGTTTGATTGGCAGGCAGCCCTGCCTGGAGAATGGGGCGGTGTGGAGATCTTTCTGCAGAAAGGAGAGGACGCTTACTTATTATGGGCAATGAGTAAACCCCTCTAGCCAACATTTGTCCAATAAAAGCTCCCTCTTAGCACACCACGATGCTGCTGCTAGTGGTTGCAAGAGGCCTACGTAACCACAATACCAAGGTGCGATATAATATTTGCACTTGTAAGCTGTTGCTCAATTCCCATCGCTCCTGTGGAAACAAAAAGGTGGACTGAAACCGGAATGAAAAACCACAAAGTGCCTGGGTGCCTTGCTCAGTCTGGCTTCAGAAATCGGCATCCAGGTTTGCTATCATCGGCTACCATCAATATACTAGGAGTAGAATAAACCGGATGTAGCAAACTCCTCTGAAGAAGCGTAGATCTAATTTTTGAAACACGTTTGGTGAGTTACCAATTTTCTTGAGGTTTTATCAGCTGGATTAAAATGCTGTTTTAGTTCAGTCAAAGGAAATGTAGGATATAAAACTGTGGCTGCAATGGAAGCTATTATATGCAGACTTTGCCTACATTTTCCCCTCAATAAATTATCAATTCAATAAATTGTAGTATATCTTAATACACTTCCAGGTCTAGAGTATCTGAGGAAACTTATAAGAAATCAACATTTTTAAAAAATATGAATCCTCTTAAATGCTTGGAATATGTCCCGGTATTGTTTGTATCTTTAACATCTAAACAATATAAAGTTTATATTGATATAAACAGCTTATATGGACTAATAAAACTAGTTAAAGTGAATATGGCATCTGGACTGATGCAGATAGTCAGAGTAAGCCCTACTTTAATTCCTCACTGATATTTAAAGGAAATCAATAAGATATTGAGAAAGTTTTCATGGGACAGATATTTCCCATCCACCAAAAACACTTATTTATACAGAAGTAATAATTTAAACAAAGGGTTTGCAAAACAAGAGCCTTTGCTAACTGGGACTACCTCTATGTGTAGTTTTTAAAATTGTATGTGCGTTAATTATTAGGTTATTTTTCTTTTGAGGTAGAGATACAGTATAGTACTTTTTTTATTACTTGCCACCAGGAAAATCCTGCTTCCTCTAAATTCTGAAACCTGAGGTTGAAGGGGAACTAGCATTCTGGTTCTCAGACTCCTTCAATTCTACTTTCCAACTGTTTTTCCAACTTTAGAAGTGGAGTAGCCGAGAGGAATTCCTTCTTTCTTCAAGAGGATGTAGTTTGGGACAGATGGGGAACAGCTGTCCATTCTGTGAATGCCAAGTGGCACCGCATGGATCTTGGATGCAAAGTTTAAAACAACACTTACCAAGAACATCCAGTTGGTAAGTATGCCAGATTACACCGTATTTGTTCTGGACCACACAGGTGTAGTTGCCTCGGTCTGACGGAACAACACTCTCCATGACGAGACTCCACTGCTGGTGCCGCAGCTGAAAAAAGGAAAAGATCAGTAGATAGAAGCTTGCCTTGGTCCTTCAGAAAATGACTTAACAAGAACATCCTTTTTCTAGAATTGAAATGTGAGGTCCATAAAAGTGTTCTCTCTCTCCCATGTGCTCCAGAAACAGGACTAGAATTAGATCTCCTTCCTCAGTTTCAGAATGTGAACCCAACAAGACAATTCTGAGAGTTGAAGTCCACAGTATAATGAGTGGAAGATCATCAAAGGGAGATCCCAAGTTGGAACTAAGGAGAAATTTCCTGACAATGAGAACAATGAATCAGTGGAATAGCTTGCCTCCCAAAGTTCTGGATGCTCCATCACTGGAGGTTTTCAAAAGTAGACTCAACAACCAATTGATCAGGATGGCCAAAAGGCTCCTGTCCGCTCTCTATCTTCTAAAGTCGCCCATGTTGGCAAACCCTGATCTGGACTATGTTCCCTCATTTGCAGCATAAAGGTATTAACTGTGCAGATATGCTAATGAATACCCAATAGCATCTTGGCACATTCACAATAACTTTCCGTAATATCCATAACAACACTGTGTGTTTTCTTGAATAATACAACTCAACTGGATGAAAATGATGAAGCCAAGTACCATACTTGGATTTAAGTTGGAAGTTGGATTTGTGTTGGAAAACCTCACAGTTACATTTAAGGAAGTTCTCATTAACATATATCATATAACAAATCTCTCTCTCTCCCTCCCTCCCTCTCTCTCTCTCTCTCTCTCTCTCTTTCTATCTTTCTATTTATCATCTATATTTATCTTTATCTCCCTATCTCTTTATGTCTGTCTATCGATTTATCAATCTATCAATCATCTATTTATCATCTATCTAACCACATACATGCTCAATAAATAGATTACTTTCTTTCTATATCAACACTTATTACTGGTGTAACCTCTGGGTCTAATTTACAAGTTTCTAGAGCATCTGGTGCATTTCAAGAATAACCTCAAAGCAGCTTACTGAGTTTCAATAAGCAAATGGGAGGCGGGGAGGTTTATACTTACTTATCCTAAAAGGCTATCCCATCAGAGAGAAACAAAGGGCAGCTCTGGGTCTGAGTAAGCAAGATGGGTGGCCACCAAATCCCACCCACGAATGAGGACTTACTTTAATGCCTCCAATACGGTGCTCCCCTTTGAATTCTTTGCCATTTTTCAGCCAGTATATGGAAGGAAGCGGCTTGCCAGCTGCCGGGCACCGGAAACGAACAGTATTGGCAGCTGGTACTGCCAAAAGCTTCTTTTCCATTCTGTCACGGTGGGTCCAGTAAGGTGCAACTGCAAATACAAAGTAGAATGAGAGACGTCAGCTGAGAAAGATGGCAGGTCCTCAGCTACTGAGGTAGGAGGTCTTATCTCCACCAGCTTCCTATCAGGAATGGCCTTCTAAACTTTAACTGAGCAGCACCATTCAGCAGTCCTAGGTAGCATGACCAAAACTGAAGGTTGATGGAGGTTTGGAGGACTACATGTTACCCATCCTTGGGTAAAATGACCTCTCCATGTGTGTAATTAAGCATAGGATGAAGATGAGAAGAACAGGTTGAATGAATGCACCACTAGCCACTTGAAAAACCCAATGTCTCTGGAGATTCTCCATCACCCAGGTCATGGTTTTTTCTTTGAAAACATTTTGCTTCTCATCCAAGAAGCTTCTTCAGTTCTGCAGGATCCAATCTGGGTCAGTCACCAAGACCAGAACTTTTGGACTCGTGCTGGAGCTCATCTTTGGGGAACTTCTCTCGCTTCAGTTCTGACTGAAACAAAACATTTTCAAAGAAAAAACCAAGAAAGTCCAGTTGCCTTTTGGAAAAACTCCTCTGAGATGATCGCAAAGCCAAAATCACAGAAAACAAGCTGACCTTTTTCTTTTTAGTGTTGGTACAAACAAATGGGTGAACAGTAAGTTCCCTCAAGTAGAGAATTGGTCAGAGGAAAAAAGACAAGTCAGCACCTCCAGAGAAGACACCATTGCATTGCTGGAGCTGAACTGCAGACAACAAGGAAATGAAAGTTGATGGGACCGGTTGTATAACTGCCTTGCCCATACCAGGAAGGGCAGTGTTTGGTGAACAGTTACGTTGGCTCACAAGTCCTGTTTTTACACTCCAACAAATCCCACTATCCACTATTGTTAAAAATCAAGTGTCAGTTTTCTCTCTTTTTGAGGGTTAATTGTTCCTGACACAACAATTAACCAGTGGAATGGCTTGCCTCCAGAAGTTGTGGACGCTCCATCGCTGGAAGAAGAGATTGGACAGCTACTTGTCTGGAATGGTGTAGGATTCCTTGTTCAAACAGAGGGTTGGATTAGAAGACCTTCAGGGCCCCTTTCAACTCTGTTATTCCATTATTTATTAAAGATATGGTCCCTAACCACCAGGAGGCTGACCATGTCTTGTCCTAGCAGTTGTCCAGTAATTGTCCAGTAAAGTCTTCTGATTAGGCATTTGTGGTGAAAGCCACTTCAACTTCATTACCGACTAATGGGCAACTCCTATCAAGCCACCCTCCTACTCAAAGGAACAAAGGCACTGAATTCTACAGCACAGCCAGGAGAAATGCTGGAAGTACAAACTATCGTGGCTAAAGGGAGAAATTCCACATTTCTGCTGCATCTCACAACTTTTATTTTCTGTCTAAAGCATTGTCAATGTATGTATATAAGAAGCGTCTCCATCAAAAGGAAGATCTGTAGATTTACAAAAACAAGCAAAACATCAGCTTTGGGCCAGATTGGCTGACCTGAGCTCCAGATGATAATAAGTTGTCCTCTTTCAGTCAAAAACTTGGAAGGGAAGCTTCTTTGCAAGAATAGGTTTGTAGCTCCGAGATCCTCTGAGTGTTTGTCTATGAATGAAGCAAATTTGTTCCCAAAGTATGGGCAATGAGCCCTAGAAGCATGGTAGTTTTTTTTTGTTTGTTTGTTTGGGTTTTTTTGCTCTTATTGCTTTGTCAAGAAGCAACTGGACTTTCTTGTTTTTCTTTGAAGACATTTCACTTCTCATCCAAGAAGAAGCTTCTTCAAAGCGAAATGTCTTCAAAGAAATCCCAGAAAGTCCAGTTGCCTCTTGAAAAAGCACCTTTGGGGCAACCGGGACCTGGATGACTGAGAATCTCCATAGACATTTATCATAGCTATCATAGAATAAAATTTCAGGCTGGGATTTCAAGTGAAAAGCTGGTACTATAATCAAACTGTAATCATGTTCCTGAGTGGACCCCATGAGTCAACAGAAGGAAATAAGCAGACCAAAGCATTCCCTTCTTCATCCCTTGGTGATCAAAGCTGAATCTCAGATGATGGACAGGAAACGTGACCTTCCTGAGGTCAGAAGGTCCTGGGGCAGAGCCATTGGCTGAAGAGGGCAGCGAATCTGCTGAGTTGGCTCCAACAGTCCCAACAAAGGAAATGTTTGGGGCAGCTATAATTACTGGCAAGGGATCTCGCTGTGGGATTTGCCAATTAAGAGTCAATTCAGAGCACAGACCCAAAGCAATTTCATGGGATGGTGGCTTCAGAGAACAATCAGCAAATGCCAGACTACATCCCCACAATGAGCACAAAGCCACGAAGATTAGCTTTGCCGGCTGGACAAAATGCTGACCACACGGACACATCTGGGCAGTCTGTCTCTGGCCCAATCGCAGAAATAACATGAAATGCCATCTGCGGCTGAGAATGTAAGACCACGCAATCTATGCTTTCTGAAGTGAATTTCCTGGCCGGAAGCCTAAGGAAAGACAAGACAAGACAAGACAAAGCACCTAGAACATCTGTAGATGTTCAGCAAACAGAGAAGAAGAACACACAGAGAGAAGATGACTAAAATAAGAAAAACACTTGGTGAGAACACTTCTTAGATGATCTAGAAAATGCTCAAAGAGGATAGGAAAGCAATTTCCTTCCAAAATCTTGTTCTAAAACAAGGATGGGCAATTCAGAGTTTGGATATGGCCTCCAGCACCTCAACATCAGACTGTCAAACCTGGTTTATCAAATGACAAGGTTTCAGGAGGGAGCGTGAATTATTTGTCCCAAGAGCCTCCTCTTCCCATTTTTATCTTTAGTATCTCTCCCCAAAACAGTTCCCAAACGTTTCCAAACTTCCAAGCTTGTCCATGTACAGACCTCTCTCTCAAAAGAACCATGGAACAAATAAACCAAGAAAACAAAATGCATTTATTTCTAAGAGTGCTCCTGGAGAAATTTGCTGACGACCAGTTGGCCAACTTGTAACAAGCGACAATGTAGTAAGAATGACTTCCTTGATTACCACAAATTGTTGGCCGGTGCTGCCATCACTGGACTTATGCACACAGTTTCTGCTAATCCACACCAACCTTCAACCTGAAGTTTTAGGTCATGTTGCTACATGTTGTACATTCAATAACTGCACACTTGTGTAATGTATGACACTGCAATCATTCAGTTTGGCTGTACCAAGTCATTACCCAGCAGCCTGAATTTTGCAAAGCAGCCCATCTCACTTGTTTTAATTCATCCCCTAGAAAGCCTTTTATTCTGAGATTTTATGCTTGCACTCTTTAAAGGGGTATTTGTACTGGGGAACTAATCTGTGTTTTTAGGTGCAAGAGACACCACAATAATAGACAGCGCCTCCTCTTTCCAGTTTTGCAAACGGTTATCATTAAGCGATAAAACTTTCTCCAGACTAAGGCTGCCCAAGCATTCTGCTAATATTTTTAAAATGAAACTTTTTTTTTTAAAAAAAAGAGATCTATGCCTAATGCAGTGTTACTCAACCTTGGTAACTTTAAGTCATGTGGACTTCAACTCCCAGAATACCCCAGCCAGCTGGCTGGGGAATTCTGGGAGTTGAAATCTACATGCCTTGAAGTTGCCAAGGTTGAGAAAAACTGGCTGGCGTAATGAATGGCTTCCTTTTCCCTGGTGACAAGGGAATAAATAAGAAGCAGAAAAGCAGGAGAAGGGAAGGGAAGGATAGGCTGACTGGGTTACTCGGCTTCCTGGCTCAGGAACTCTTTTCCCAGCTCCGTAGCTTTCATCCTCCTCTGTTTATTTCCTCCCACGGAGGCATCTGTAGACCACAGGCCATCTTGGCTTCTCCAACTGCTGCCTTCTGAGAGAGGGAGCAGGAAGCCATCTTCATCCGTGCAGCCAAGGGGCTCTCCTGTTTCTCAAAGCTGAAACTCCAGCCGATTAGCTACTCACAGGCCTGCAAACGGGTGGGGAGAGCAGGTTTCACCCCCCACCCCCACCCCCCACCCCATCCAGCAAGCACTCTGACAGAGAGAGCAGGCAATGCAGAAGGGGGAAAGAAGGGAAACATGTCTATACATGGCAAGGGGATTATTTTATCCTTGGCAAAGTTTTTCAAAAATTAATTCAAACTCTATCTACAAACTGTGGGGAATGGAGGTTGTTTTAAAATTTGGTGTTTTAAAAAGAAAAACACACAACTTTATCGACACTCGGGTCTTGCAAAACGGAAGGCCTAGAGAGATTGATGTAAACCATGGTGGCCTTACTAACTCATAACTGGCTGCTTACTATTCATCTCCTCCTTTGTGCCCTTCCTTCCTTCCTTCCTTCCTTCCCTCCCTCCCTTCCTTTCCATCCATCCATCCATCCACCCACCTGCCATCTACTTCCTTCCTTCCTTCCTTCCTTCCCATCCATCAATCCATCCATCCATCCATTTCACAAAGGAAGAAGGAACTTCAAGAAGGGAAGAGGATGGCTCTAAACTCTCTTTGGGTGTTCCTTCTGAGCAAATATTTTCTCCTGGGGGCTGAAAATCAGCACCACGGACTTGGTCTTAACACCCAGGAACTCCCAACAGAGGAAAATTGAAAATGCTTTATTGGAGGGATCTGATTCAGGACTAGCCTTCATAAATGCTGGCTCAGGAAACCAGAAGCATCGCAGCGAGACCGGCTGGAAAAATAGTGGGCTCCGATGAGCTCCACAAAAATCCAGCCGGACAAACCGCTGTCAGGGGATCTTCGGACCGGAACCAAGAGGAACAGGCAAGTTCCTCGAAAGGTCAGAGGCTGCTCTTCGAATCGGCGGCAGGGGTGGCGGCCATTGAAAAATGACCGATCTGAAGCTGGGGCAACCGGACTACGTTTTTTGTGCAGGAGCGGTGTCTGAATGGAGTGCTGGTACTGGGTGAGTGATTGGCCAACTCACAGTTAAAAAAGAAAATTTTTAATAACTTTAAAAAGTGTCCCGGAGCAGAAATGAGCAGCTAATTGGCACTTGGGAAAGTTAATGGAGGGAGAAGAACAAAGAGGAGGTTAAAATACCAAAGCCCAAGAAAGAAAATTTTACAACTAGATTTAAAATTGGATTTGGAGAAATTAAGTCTCGGGAGAAAGGCGGCATATAAATCAAATATAAAAAAAACAATAAAAGAAAAAGAAACCCGAGGGAAAGTACTTTTTATGTGGATTAAAAATATTTTTGATAATTTTCACATTTGAAGAAGAACAAAGAGGAAGTTAAAATACCAAAACCCAAAAAAGAAAATTTTATAGCTGGATTTAAAATTGAATCAAAAAGAATCAATCGAAGGGAAAAGAAGGAAAGAGTGGAAAGAGATTAGGAGAAAGCTTGGGGAGGATTACTCGAGTAATATATCTAAAAGTGAGAAAAAGGATTCAGGAGAAAAGATATAATAAATACAAAAAGAAGAAGAAGAAGAAGTTAAAAGAATGGGACAAAAGGAGGAAATTATTAAGAAGTGGAATTTTGGAGAGACCAAGAGAAAATGGTTAAAGAGGGGAAGAATAGGGGAAAGGAGGAAGGTAAATAAGATATATAGTAGTAGATTTAAGTGAACTATTAATATTGTGGATCAAATAAGTTAAAGGGTTTTAATGTAAGAAGTGAATGTGATGATGTATACTGCTTATAGCAAAACAGAATAGTAGATGAAATGTGAAATGGCAATGGGGTTTAATTATGAAGACAAGTTAAATTAAGAGACAAAATTGAAATGTTAAAAAGTGGGAAGGGGATTTTGAGATATATATTTTGTAAATGGAGAAATAAGATAATTAATTGATGTTATTGTAGGAAATTAGGAATTAAAGGGCGGATAGTGAACTCATTTCATTTCATTTATTAAATTTTTATACCACCCCTCTCCCGAAGGACATACTGTTTATGTATTATGTATTAAGAAGAGATTAAGATAAGATAAAACAATGTGGAAAAAGAATATTATAGTCGAAATTGGAAATATGTAAAATGTACTTGGGGAAAACAAAAAAAAGAGATGAAATAACAAGATATGGTGAAAAATGAGGAATTTGTGATAAAGATTTATATAAAAGGGATGAATTTGGAAAAGCGGGAAGATTGGAATAGATTATAAAAATTAAGATATATAAGATGTATAAGATGTGATCCGGTCAACACTCTCTTCATAAAATACGTACAATAAAAGAAAATTTTTAATAAAACTTGTTTACAAAATAAATAAATAAATAAATGCTGGCTCTATCAAGCTTTGCTTCTCTTCGTGATATTTACCTCTGTCTTCAGAGTCGTCATCTTCATCATCATCTTCATCTTCATCATCACCCGATGATGGGGATTCTTGGAATGGAAAGAAAAACTGGTGAGAATTGTTTCCGAAAATAACATTCTGAACATACTTTTGCAATCATCAGAACATAAAATTAGTGGGACCTCAGCAAATATTTTCTCAATTAAAAAAGATCTTCTCCATGAAGCTTGATTTTCTTCATGGCCTCATCACACGTCTCCAAATATGGCCAAGATACAAAATGTCACCAAAAATGGATTTAAAGCACCGCAAGCAGGGGGTTGGACTAGAAGACCTCCGAGGTCCCTTCCAACCCTGTGTTTTATGTTCTAGCCTCCCCTGGCCTGTGTCTTAGAGGGCACCTTTGCTTTTGAGCCCATATTAGACTGAAATGCTTCCATTCAGGGTTCAAATCGGCCCACCACGTTCTTTTCCCACCCATTTCATTTTTATGTTTTCATTCCCCCGCTATCCTCTTTTCCCCTTCTTCTCAGAAAACTGACTGCACAATGATAGCCAGCTCCCTGCCTCTCACAGCTTAGAAAAGCAACCTACAAAAGAATGGAATAAAAAAGGCACAATAAAATTAAATCAAAATTATAAACATTCTAACTCACAAGTTGTTCAGTTAGAGATTTTCCGTTTGGTTAGCATATTGTTGTGATTTGGCTTTCCAAATCTGGAATAAGCTTTAAATAGGGGTTTTGGTTTTTTTTGTCCGTGTTCAGCACAAACATTCTTTTCATGAAGAAAACCCCGCAAATGAAATGCCAGGATACTCAGTCCCAGATTTCAATCTGTATTGTCGCCTGAAACTCTTTTCTACAGCTGCCTATTGAGAACATGTGAACGCGCTTGCTTACAGAGGCTTTGGAAATATTTATTAAGAAACCTCAGCGTTCCTAGGAAGGGTGTGCCAGCAGTATATTATTTATCTAGTATTTCTTTTCTCTCTCTGTACGGTCACGGTTGCATTAGGTCATACAAAGTAAAAAGGCTTCCAGGGAGCATTTTTTAATTAAGCATTATTTTTCTCGGTTTGAAACAGTCATTTAGAAGCTGAAGCAATTTAAGCTTCATTAAGATGTACTTAAAGTCCTGGGGAACTCCCCGCTTTGGAGACTGGTGCTACCAAAAAAGGAGATTTGGTAACCTAGATAGGACAACTTTTATTTTTCTGTTCTTTTGCCTGGGACTGTAAGTTACCTCCCCCCACACACTCCATGCAATGTAATGTTTGATCTGCCTACACCAGAGGCTTCCTCTCCGTAGAGATCAGGTTTCAAGAGGAAAGAGAGGATTCTAGGTTGGTTCCGGATCTGCAAACCTTCTGATCAGTCCTGCCTGCCTGGGCTCCTTTTGAATGGCGGTACAATTTTGCTGCAAAACGTTTTGGAATAGTTACAGTGGCGGTTGGTGAAAAACAAAAAAGAATTTTAATGAAGCGACTAACGGGTAGAAGATCATTAAAGAGAGATCCAAGCTAGAGCTAAAGAGAAATTTCTCAACAGTTAGAATAATTAATCAGGGGGACGGTTGGCCTCCAGAAGTTGTGGGTCCTCCTTTACTGGAGGCTTTTAAGAAGAGACGGGACAACCATTTGTCTGGAATGGTCGAGGGTCTCCTGCTTGAGCAGGGGGTTGGACTAGAAGACCTCCAAGGTCCCTTCCAGCTCTTATTCTGTTATTCTGAATTCGGCTGCCCTAAAGATTTGGAAAAACAAAATCCAGTAGATTTGATGACATCGCTCACTCTCTCAATTTCTCAACTGAGAGAATTTCTCAAGAAAATTGAGAAATCTGTGAAAACAAAGAGCCCTTCCCCCATGGAGCCGATAAAGTGATTAAATCAAGACTTGAGTACATATTACGGGCGGCCTTCCTGCTATTTTTCACGTCTGAGATCCTGGGATTGTCCCACTCAGCTTCAAGGTCTTTGTTCTATTCCTGGTGCTTATCTTCTTCCCATTCCTGTTCACTTTCGAGGGAGTCAGGCGGATCATGAGCAAATCAATGTAGTTTTGGCATGGAGCAACATGGAAAGAAGAGGGAAGGCAGACTTCCCTGCGGTTTCTGCTGACAGATGTGTTCTAACCCAAGCGTTAGAACCAAAGCAGCAGAAGCCTTCAACCCAAAGGCCCATAAATCCCCATGGGAAACATTCTCGTAATGGGTGGGCAGGATTAATTTATGAACTGGGTTATCTTGGTATATGGCAAGGGTTCCCAACCGGTGAAAGTTCTAGCTGTCCGGACTTCAACTCCCAGAATTCTCAGCACTGGCCACCCCGAGTGTGGAACTCTGGGAAGTAAAGTCTGAGTGAGTAGAAGTTATCCCGGCTGGGAAACACCGGTGTAGGGCATCAAAATGTAGATGATGGGTTGCACAAGGCTGTAAAATAGTGGTGGGACATCAGTTGGGCAGTTGTGACTCTTAAAATGGCCCCATTAATTGATTTGCTCTCCATCTTTCTTTCTTTCCTGGAGATTAGAAATGGATGGACAATGGGTACTTTGAAACAGAGGACACCCAAAGAGATGGATTATTCCTTTATCCCTCCACAGAAATGTCCCCACCCCCCCCCTTTTTTAAATGCCCCCAGGGACTCAGATGGAGGAGTTTTAAAAGTTGTAAATTAAACCAAGAGGGTATTTCCTACTAAACTCCACATTAAGCAACTACTGTGTGTTAAATATTAATTTGATTCAATCCTTTGCACATTGCATGAGATACATGGTGCAGCAACAAAACAGGATTTTTTGGGGAGGGGGGTTATGACTGCGTGTTTCCACTCTCCAGCACTAGTCCTTGATGCCGCCTCTCCAATGAAATGTGGAAAAAGCCTTTATTTACAGTCCCAAAGCTGCTTGTTCAGCTATGACTTTTCAAGGATCCAAAATCATTTATACAGACCTATTTAAGAAGCCAGGGAAACTCATTAAAAGCAGATTATGCTAATGTAAAGCTATTGGTAGCAGTTGCAAACGGAGGGATTCTCCAGGACAGCCAACCCTCCTCAGCCAGGCTCCGAGGGCAGCACTCAGGCCAAGGGGAAGCAGTGTCCTCCTCACTTTCCTTCTGCCGCCTGACTTTTTACAAGATGGTTTTCAATCAGAGGCCTTCAAACTTGGCAGCTTTAAGACTTGTGGACTTCAGCTCCCAGAATTCTCCAGCCAGCAGAGCTATTCTGGGAGTTGAAGTCCACAAGTCTTAAAGCTGCCAAGTTTGAAGGCCTCTGATTTAAATGTTTAAAAAGGAAACATCTGTCTGAGGAGGTATAGGGTTTCCTGCTCGAGCAGGGAGTTGGACTAAAAGACCTCCAAGGCCCCTTCCCTTATTCTGAAGCACCAATTTCAGCACAGCCCCAACCACATCCTCTCAAAATGAACAAGATGGCCGGCTGAACGTAAATTCGGGTGATCCACCATAAAACCTCCCCTCTGCTATGTACTACAGGGGTGCCTTATATCCAGCCAGGCCCAGCAGAGAATCTGTTTTCTGAATAAGCAAGGGACGGGCATGTTGGAGCCTATGTGTGAGATCACTAAGGAAGACCCTCGATGTGTCCACAATGGTTGTTTGGGTTCAAGCGACAACAAAGTTGGGCTTTAGCCCTGGTCAAGGTTGAGGCTAGAGTCTTGACCTCAGGCTGTTGAGGGCTACAAGTCCCCTGTTCGACTTCAGCCCTCCTGATGCTGCCTCTCCTTCTTTAAGCAGCTGACACTCTGAAAAACTGCAGGCAGCCGAAGAGACTTTGAGCTCTGAAGAAATGGTGGGTTGCAAATAGAGACACATATTTCTGCCTCCACTCTGGGTTTGGTTTCTCTTCAGATTGTATAAATCTTCTTCATTCAGCGGCAACAAAGGGTTTTGGCTCCTGGTTTGTCTCGCACCATTTACCAAATATATTAAGCTACTGGATGCTCCGGTTCCAATCCCTCTTGGCCTGAAGACTCAATGCGGGGCCCAATCGTTTGTCTAAACAAGGAACTGAAGTGTATATATGCCTCTTCATTCTTTCTGCCTCATGTCTTCATTCATAAACAGAGGACTGTTCCGTTCAATAGCCTTCACGTCGCCTGCAGAATGCGGTTTAAGGCAGAGAAAGAGCCCGGGACGTGGCTTAACTTTGGCTTAACTTTGGCCTACCTCAATTCATAAACCTTACATTCAAGGGAAGTCTCTTTTTACAAGATTTTATGCCACTTTGTAAAGGATAAGAAGGTAAGAGACTGGGAAATTAAACAACCCCCAAATCTATGAAAGAATGCATAAAGGTTTTTTTGAACTACAAGGCTTAGTTATTCTCACCTTTAAAGTTCATGTCCTATCTCAATATTTTATCATTTGGAGTCTATTCGGATTCACGTCATTGGATTATAGCAATAATTTTCTTAGTTATGTATATTAAAAGTTCAGATTGTTTTTTCAGTCTTTTGTTTTCACTTGGTATGCAAATTCTTAGGACTCATTCTCGACTGGTAAGTTTGAATAGAATAGAATAACAGAGTTGGAAGGGACCTTGGAGGTCTTCTAGTCCAACCACTTGCTTAGGCAGGATACCCTATAGCAGTGTTTCTCAACCTTGGTAGCTTGAAGATGGGTGGGCTTCAACTCCCAGAATCCCCCAGCCAGCGCTGGCTGGGGGATTCTGGGAGTTGAAGTCCACCCATCTTCAAGCTACCAAGGTTGAGAAACACTGCCCTATAGCATGACTTGATTCCATTTTAATGCAAATGAATGAAGAAGTATTCCGATGATCCAGGTATCTTCTGAGTGATTGGGGAAAGAAATAATCTGATGACACTGAATTTAGCTTCTGGAGGAACTGACAGTGTGAAATGCCCTCCATTCATTCCACAAGAGTACTTGAAATCAGTTGAGAGAACAATGAGCCTATGGAATAAAGAAGTTTTAATCTAATCAGGCTGAACTCCTGAGACGTTATTGGAGTTCCTGCTGGGTTGGTGATCAGTTTCAATACTTGTGCAATAATGCAAATTTATGTTGTAAACCGAAACACTAATAAGAAATATATAATGTTGACCCTTTTACCATGAAGAGCTTTCATTACGGGGTCATCTACTTCTTAAAATAGCAGGTAAATATTTTGGGGAAGGTAAAATGACTTTCTTATTTTACTTTGCATCATGTAGATTTTGAAGAAGCTTTTTTAAAATGTGCAGAATTAAAAAAGAAAGAGTTTGATTCAGACTGTTTCTTGGCAATTAAACTCAAACTTTTCCTATTCAAATTATTTGCATCAGGTTACGGACAAATTATCTGCGGTTCCTAAACCAGTACCCTTTTTCAACAGTAAAGCAATAAAAAGTCCTATTTCATTAATGAAACTGATTACTAAAATTAATAAACCACCCTGTAATTATTTACACGACCTCCAGAACAAGGTTATTAAAATGCCCTGCCCTGGTAAACACATGAAAGAATGCTTGAAATATCATGAACTCTACAGTCTTAAAACAATAACTGGTTTGTACCTACAAATTAGGATATCTTGGAGAATGTTTGGTAACGGTTTGAATGTGCTCCTGTGGGATATTTTTATGATCCCTGCCGTGTTGCAATGGGAATAAAAAATAGGATTTGAATAACATGTTCAGACATCTACCCTGAATCCCTATTGCCTTCCTTCCATGTTCCACAGTGCATTCCACAACCTGCATGGACATAAGCCTAAATTTAACTTATTTTAGCTTAGAATTCAAGGGTGCATAATGTGACATTCCAGGTGCAGGGTATGCTCCTGGCATCTTTTCCAAAAGTTGCTCTTGAATGCTGCTTTTTAACATGCTGAAGGGGAGAAATATTACAGATGCAAAGGAGAATTACATTAACCCACCTGGCACAGAGATTGTATGTTGGACTAACAGATTGGAGACCCCACCCAAATTACACCCACAGCCTTGAAGCTCACCAGAGGCCATCATTTCTCAAACCCAACCTATCTCACAGAGATAAATTAGGAGGAGACAGGGCTACTATTTTGAATTCTTGGAAGAGACATGGGTTAAAAATCCAATCAATAAAAACAAACAAAAATGAAATTGATGTAATTCAGTTCCAATCCTGCCCGTTTCTGGGTCTTTGCTCCTTTACTTACTAAAATGCATTCAAGCAATTAAAAAAAAACTGTACACTCTACTGTCACTCATAGAAAGAACCGACTTTATCCGAGAGCATGTAAGAAATCTATATATTAATCCTTTGGATCAAAGCAGAGTTTGACCAAAGTACCAACTCACATCGCTGGGGTAAAACTCTTCAAAAACAAGCCTTTAAGTGGGATCAAGAGACTTGTGCGAACACAAACATAAGGAATGGCAATAACCTCTATTTACTGTCAAAAACTAGCTGTCTAAAGGAACCCAGACTTACCAGTAAGAAGCGCCATACACAAAGTGAAACAATAAAAGGATTAAAATTCACAAAGAGGTAAGGGAACTGGTTAATCTGAACTCTGATGCAGCCGGATTGAACAAGTGTAAATATTTAACGATTTGGAAGCCTTCAACACTTTGCCCTGTAAAGCAAAGCCAATTGTGCATTTTTCTTCAGACAAATCCGCCAATAAGAGGCAAACTTTCCCTTCACCAAACCTGCCAGGATAATTTAGCATTAAGGAGGCTATTAAATCTGTGTGTGAAGCAACAGAAAAAGGGCATCACAACAGAACAGGCATAACAGGCTCGATATCTCCAGCTGGCACAGCCACAACGGATCCTGTATTCAAATGTTATTGTGTCTCTCCTCTCCTCAACGTAGATGATACAGTCCTGAATCTTGCCAGGGTGCAGCAGGCACTCCAGCACAGGACATGTGAAATGTTAATTAGCCAGCGAGACTGAGCGGCCTTTCATAGAGACCACCCTGGCAGGCAAAGACAGGTTGTTTCAATAGCAAGTTGGAAGAGGAGGGAATCCAAATGTTCAATTGAAAGACCATCAAATATCTGATTCAATGGTCCTCCTCTGGCTCCGGATATGGAGAACCATTTTAAGAGTCACCAGGGAACCCTTATTGAAGGCAAACTTTGACTGAGACCTGAGGTGGAACTCCAACATTTGTGACCATCCCATGACAAAACTTAAGAAGAGATAAGACTGACAGGACTGTCTTACCTGAGGGTGGTTTTCTTGCAGATGTTTCATTACCCAAACTAGGTAACATCATCAATGCTGGTGTTACTAGCTAGTGATGATGTTACCTAGTTTGGGGAATGAAACATCTGCAAGGAAACAACCAAATTCAGAGCATTAAAGACCCCACAGTCCTCCTCCCCTCCCCCACTTCTCCTCCTCCTCCTCCTCCTCTTCCATTCTAACACTGATGATGTTTCCTAGTTGGGTCATGGAACATCTGCAAGAAAACCACCAAGCTCAGAGAGCACCAACGGGCCCTCATTTCAACCTTGAGTTACAAATATTCTCCTTTATTGCTACTGACTCACCTGTAACTCGAACCGTAAAGTTCCTGAGCATTTCCACCGAATGCCTCTTCTTACAGCTGTACAGGCCTGAATCATTGTAGGACACATTTATAATCCTCAAGAGTTTTTGACCAATGTGAGTCCGGTTGGTAGGTAAAATCCCAACGCCGTCTTTATACCAGAGGAGGGATACAGGTGAGTCCGGAGTATTGCACTGAAGTTCAACTGCATCACCACTTCCAACCACCAACTCTTCCAGGAAACCCGTTTCACTTCTTAAATCATCTGCAAGAAAGATTTTTTTAAAAAAAGATCATCAGGTTCTCGAGCTGTTGAGATACATTAAATCAGATTATACAGTAGCATTGATTGTGTACCATCATAAGAACATTGACTGATTATGTCCTATCATGATTCACCAGTTGCGGCCCTTTCTTGATCGGGATTCCCTGTGCACAGTCACTCACGCCCTCGTCACCTCTCGCCTTGACTATTGCAACGCTCTCTACATGGGGCTCCCCTTGAGGAGCACCCGGAGGCTCCAGCTGGTCCAGAATGCAGCAGCGCGGGTAGTGACGGGAGCAGCATGGCGCTCCCATGTAACACCGCTCCTGCGCGAGCTGCACTGGCTCCCAGTTGTTTTCCGGGTGCGCTTCAAGGTGTTGGTTATCATCTTTAAAGCGCTCCATGGCATAGGGCCTAGCTATCTTCGAGACCGCCTGCTGCTACCAACGACCTCCCATCGACCCGTGCGCTCCCACAGAGAGGGCCTCCTCGGGGTGCCATCAGCCAGACAATGTAGGCTGGTGACCCCCAGGAGGAGAGCCTTCTCTGTGGGGGCTCCCACCCTCTGGAATCAGCTCCCCCCAGAGATAAGGAGAATCCAAGACCTCAGTGCCTTCCGTCGCGCCCTTAAAACCCATTTATTTAAACAAGCCGGGCTGGCTTAAAATGAAATTTTTAACTGTTTTTAAATGTTTTAAACGTTTTTAATTGGCAAATGAGTTTTAATTGGGCCAAATTTATATATCTTTTAATTGTTTTTAATATTTGTTCTGCATGTTTTTTAATCTGGCTGTACACCGCCCTGAGTCCTCAGGGAGAAGGGCGGTATAGAAATCCAATATAAAATAAAATAAAATAAAATAAATAAATGTCCATGTTGATTCTTAGCAACCATACAGGTAGGTAATCTCCAGGATAATCCAATCAGGTCACGGGGTAAAGAGTATGTAGGTGAGCTTCTCTCCAAATGATTTTTCACAATTTTCTTTTTAGCTAGCTACTGGCTTCCAAGAAATCTTTGGTTGCTTATTTAGAACAATCAACCAGTGGAACAACTTGCCTCCAGAAGTTGTGGATGCTCCAACACTGGAGGCTTTTAAGAAGAGACTGGACAGCCACTTGTCTGGAATGGTATAGGTTCTCCTGCTTGAGCAGGGGGCTGGACTAGATGACCTTCAAGTCCCTTCCAACTCTGCTATTCTGTTATCATTGCATCCGCTCATTTTGCTTCTCACTTAAGTCCTTATCTGGATTTTTAAAGCTCTTATTAGCCAAACCTGTACACACTGCACCTCCCTTCCATCTTCCAAACCTGCTTCCTAAAAACAGCTCCATCATCCCCTTCCTCATTCCTCTGGTTGCTATTTCCTATCTTCTATACTATAAATTGCTTTTCCATTCCAGGGTTGATCTGCAGAACGTATGCAGCATAAGGAATATGATTCTCAGGAATACAGGAACGGCTTTTCTCCCCATAATTAAAGAATTGCCTCTCATGCATGCATTCCAGAAATCCTGCGGTCCATCAGATTGATCAAGAATTTCAGTTACCAGGCTAATATGTCATAGGGTAACGTAAGGTTGAGAAGGATCCTTGCCTAACATCCCAATGGCAATATGCTAAATAGTATCACTTTTTAATTACAAGTGTGACCTTGTGTGTTTTGTTTTTTTTTCATTCATCACTTCCTGAAATTCTACCTCTGGACACACGATCCTGCTTTTTACAATACGTTTTTCAAGATAGGTAGTCAGTCTTTGCCCCAGTTTCAGTGAAAGTGAAACAGTGGAAGAACAATACTCAACAGATTTGAAAATCTCTGCATCACGGATAGTAAAATTGTCCTCCCAGGAGATTACAGGTTGCCTGCAAATCTACCACATTTCTCTATAAGAAAGCTGGATATTTTCCTGTGCTAATCTTCCATACTAACTCAAGAGACTACACATTAGATTGGATCAGACTTCAGCCAGAGCAACACAATCACAATCCTCTTTCCGGAGTTCTAGTTTTGGCTCCTGAAGCATTTTGTATGTTCTCTGCATACCTCATGTTAGTAGATGTTTATGGAGACCAGAAAGTCCAGCTACCTCTTGAAAAAGCCCCTTTGGGACTCATATTAGTAGGATGGCCAAACAACAGATATGAACGCTTATGATTTCATGGGTGCTTTGTCCTGAGAAGTCTTATACCACATGGAGCCTTCTCTAAAGTTCTCCTCAAAAGTCCCTCTTCCAAGCAATCCATGGCCTGGGAGGAGGGAGGGGGGTGTTGGGAGACCTCCCTTCCAGGTGTGTCCAGGTGTGTGGATCAATTGCAGATACTCATCATGGAAAAGTATGGCCAAGAGTGAAGTCTGCCGCCATTTTTCCTCACACCTGAGGCACGTGGACCAAACGCATGGAAGAGTCCAAATGTTTATTGATGCAATGGCACAGAAAGCAACGGGCCAGAAAAAAATGTAATTTTAAAACATCCGTTAGAAGTTTTGCTCTCATGTTAGTGACTTGACAGTCCCAGAGAGAGCGAAGGTGGGGGGGCACGTTTGTGTGGCTGGCTGTGGTCTCAGTTTAGAAGGGCCCCGTTGTTCTTAAACTCCGTTTCCATAATGGTTTGAGACAAGATTTAGCGCCTACCGTCTCTCCTCAATTTTTCAGTCCTCAAAACGTGATTAACAGGCTTGCTTGCTCTGTGCCACTTTGCAAAAGGGTTTTTTTTCCTTCCCCCCTTCAGCTAGCAACTCTGCAGATAAATGTTCTCCATTCTTATGGGTCTGCCTGCCCTTTTGTCCCCCCCCCAGATTAAATCTTCCCTTAAAACGGACAGCTGGCCTCCAACATCTCAAGATGAAAATGCAGGATGCTGCAGGCCCCCCCCCCTCAAAAAAAAGCTTCATTAGAAAAAAAAAACAAGAACAAGCTTTGGATCATGCAACAAAGGACACAATGCCCAAACTTTTGCTTGGCAAGCTAATTAAAACGGAAGCCACCACGGTCCAGAGCCAACATCTAGGGCCAAACCAGGAAAAGGGGGCCGGGAGAGAGAAAGAGCCAGGGGGCTTAACTCCATTCAAAAACCAGCTACCAACAGGGATTATGCTCAGGGCACATTAATTGTCATTCCAACTACAACCGTCCTACTTTCAGCTTCTGTGAAGTTTACTCTCCAGTGCACAACGACTGAAAATCAGCATTGGTTGCAGGGCCCAGATAGCCTGCAGTATTTATTTTTTTTTCCACAGCAAGTAAAAGAGAACTTTTAAGAAGCATAAAAGCTCTCAAAAACTTGGCCTGGTTTTTTTTTTCCAGCTTTCCATCATTCCCATTCATTCCCAAAACATGTAATCTCATTGTCGCTTGAGTACATAACAGTGTTTTTATACTTGCCCAGGCACAAGAAATAATGAATCTAAAATCAACAGCAGAAGATAATAAAAATGAGATGGAAGCAAAGGGGAAACAGCGGGAAGATTTAAAATATGGAGAAGTTTCTATGCCAAGGACTAAGAGGTTCCTCTGAACACAGCATAACCTCTTTAGGATAATAAGTCCTTTGATTTCTATGCAAATCTCCTGCTGAAGGAGATGAACATCAGTTCATGCACTGATCAGCTGGTTGGTGGTAACACCTTGAGAGAAACCTCTGAAGAATTGCACCCATTCCCCCTATATATATATAGCTTAAGGTAGCCCCTAAATCTTGACCACCAAAATGTTCTGCTTTTATTCCTTTCTAGAATCTGTCATCCGGGTTGGAGGAGAACCTCAATAGTGCAGAACTTGAAACTTCCAATTCAGAAGACCACAACGAAGGGCAGCCCTGAGTGCCACCTGGGAAATTTGTCCCAAAGGTGCTTTTTTTCCCCAAAAGACAACTGGATTTTCTTGGTTTTTTTTTTCTTTGAAAATGTTTCACTTCTCATCCAAGAAGCTTCCACAGTTCTTTTTGGAAGAGAAGAGAAACATTTTTGAAGAAAAAAAAAACAAGAAAGTCCAGTTGCCTTTGGGGGAAAAAAGCACCTTTGGGACAACCATGATCTGAATGACTGAGAATCTCCATAGACACAGAGAAATGTATATTTATTTATTTATCAAAAATTTATATATCCGTTTTTCTCAAGAGAAATGTCTCAAAACCCCAAGGGAATAATAAGTCTGGAGAATCCAGATCGTTCAGGAGCGTGTACTCTAATGACCACATCTTGATCCAGGAAGGGAATGTTGGTAACTGATTTTTGGTGCCTTCCTTTCTTCAGAAGTGGACAACTCGGTGCTTCTCTAAGAGAGATGATTACCAGTTCTGCTTAAGGCTCATCTTCCAAGTCTTGCATTCTACTTTTCTGTGATTCCCAGGACAAGAACTGTGTGAGACATAGGCAGGTATGCAGACCATCTACTTTGCATCTAAAGTCAGCCATGCATGTTCTACCTGTCAGCTGAGCCTTGAAAAAGTCAGTGATAGCATCACGCAAGACCAAGGTGAGGCTTTTGGGAATATACCAACACTGGATCTGTAGCACCTTTTCCATTCTGAATCTGAATTCCACGCACCTCTGCTTTCATTCCTTGATGCAGGGTCATCTCATGTACAGCTTTAGAGTTGAATCCTTTGTATTCATTATTCTGGACTCTATAATTATCCTTGAATCCTAGCTAGTATAGGTATAGGCATGTTTGTTTGCAAGTATACATTCTTGTGGAGTTTACCTCAATGGTAAGCAACACCTTCAATTATTTCTTAGACCACCATCTCTTCTGATCCTTTCTTTCTATTACTCTTCTTTCTGCTCCACCCCAATTTCAACAACCACAATTTCCCAATTTCCTGTCTTTTAAGAAATGTCTTGTTTACATTTTGCCTTGAACTCTCAATGATAATCTCTGGGCAAACAACTGCAGAGTCCAAAGCTTGGTGCTATCAAAAGCCATGATAAAGAGGGGAGGTAAATCATTTCAAGGTGAGTTAAAATGCATACATTCCAAGGTTTGAGAAAGAAAGAAAGAAAGAAAGAAAGAAAGAAAGAAAGAAAGAAAGAAAGAAAGAAAGAAAGAAAGAAAGAAAGAAAGAAAGAAAGAAAGAAAGAATAGAATAGAATAGAATAGAATAGAAAAGAAAAGAAAAGAAAAGAAAAGAAAAGAAAAGAAAAGAAAAGAAAAGAAAGCTACCTAAAATTTGAATAAGCAAAATCTTGGAGGTGCCTCTCCATCTTGTAAAGATTCAGCATCTGTTTACCAGCAATGGCATTTCAATTTCAATGGCTTTGTTCACCCAACACACTAATTCGTGGTTAACCAAAGTAAAGTTAATGAAGTAATTCAGTTGCTTTGCACAACACAAAGAATAATAAGCTGGTTGAATAAAACACTGGGCCACATACTCAAGAACTGGGCTTTAGCCTAGTAAGTTATTCAAACCCAGCCGTTGAGAAATAGAGACCGATGAGTACGCCCGTTGCTCTCACCCTTCCAAAATTTCTTTTTTCCATGTAATTTTGGCTTTCCACTCAAGCGGTTACAACATGCCAAGGTCCACATAAGAACTTTCTGTGCTCATGTCCTGCCTCAACGCACTTCTAATTGCACAAAAGGGGGAGTCTACCATTAGATGCATTTTCAGCACAGAATTATTTTACGTACGTTCAGTTTAGCTATTGCTGGTTGACTTAACTCTTTGAAGATAATTTTCAATAATAAAAGTATTTCTGGTTTAGGTTGAGAGCCTCAGGTACTTGCAATTTATGTTTCCAAGGAAATAATAATGTAAGAAATCCAACTACTATTAGCACTAACTAGCACTGATGATGTTACATGAAACGCCTGCAAGAAAACAACCAGACTCAGAGAGCACCAAGGATGGCCACCTCTTCCTCCTCCTCTTCCAACTCCTCCTCCTCTGAAATTAAATTTCCCTTAGACTTTCAGTCCATCTCTAGATTGGAGAAAAGCATCTATTTCATGGGCCGGACTTCACACTTATAGAAATGTTCAGATGAAATCTGCCTGACGCCTACCTACCAAGCATGGAGTTTTCTATCTATTAAAGTAGGAACATACACAGAAAACGTAAAGGGGCCCAGAACTCATCCATTAGCACTTCACACAAATATATCTGATGGATTTCCACAGACACGTTCTTTCTCAGTGTCCTCAGTGAAAATAATATTCTAACTATTTTGATCTTTGTTGTTGCCGTATCCTTCATCAACTTCTCTCTCTTAGTCGCTGTCTTTGTCATGAACACAAAATGGGGGGGGGGGGGAAGAGTTGCTCGTAACAAACACCCACACTCACATAGTTAAAAGCTTTTCATTCACCATAGAAATAAAAGTTGGAAGGGACCTTGGGGGTCTTCTAGTCCAACCAACTATGGAGCTCTTTTGCACCAGGAGAACAAATTTCATTCCATTCTCTAAATATTCAGTTTCATTATACATCAAATTTCACACATCTCTCCACATAAATCCTTTTCCTTTTAGCCCTGTGCAAGATTTACTGCAATACAGTGGTCATTATTTGCTGGAAATATTAATTTTTTTTAAAAAAAGAAATCCTTGTTTTTCGAGTCCCAGGAGGGACACAAATAAAACCTTCAGCCGAGTTGTTCTTTTGGGTGTTCTTCAAGTGAACGCAACCTCTGAGAAGAAGTCCCCAATTCCCCCCGCAACCCAACCTTTCTCCTCCTTCCCATCCATGGCTGCCTCCTTTGGGGAACCTCTGCTGAAAGTACACAACGTCCCAGGCAGCCTTGTCTTTTGTGTGCTAGGTAAAGATGCAGGACACAACACATTCCATTCACCAGGACACAAGGGCCTCCTATTTCGGGGCTAATTAAAACGGTGTTTTGAGTCTTCCTTCTTGCCTCCAAGTATGGAAACGGCTGAGAATTATATTTCCTGCCATGTAGCTACAGCATGAAGTTTGCCAATAGCGTTTGTCAGACTCATTTCGTGCTGCTGTCCGAGGGGTCTCCAAACTTGGCAACCGTAAGACTTGTGGACTTCAATGCCCAGAATTCCTCAGCCATGCTTAAAGTTTTAAAGTGGCCAAGTTTGGAGATCCCTGGGCTATAACATGGGAAACCAAGCTCTGTGCAGGCAGTCCTCAACATACGACCACAACTGAGCCCCAAACGTCTGCTGCTAAGTGAAACGTTTGTTAAAGGAGTAACAAAGGCCATTTTACAACCTTCCGTGCCACAGTCGTTCAGTGAAGCACTGCAGTTCACACGGTTGTTAAGTGAATCTGGCTTCCCTGCTGACTTTGTCAGGAGGTCACAAAAGGGGATCACGTGACCCCGGGACTCTGCGACCGTCATAAATGTGAACCAGTTGCCAAGTATCTGAATTTTGATCATGTGATCATGGAGATGCTGCAATGGTCATAAGTGTGAAAAATGGTCGTAAGTCACTTTTTCAGTGCCACTGTAACTTTGAACGGTCAGTAAACGAAGTGTTGTAAGACTACCTGTATTTCTTCTTCCTTGAGCAGAGGAACCAAGCTGCTGTAAGTCAGGCTCCATTCTCACAACCCAAATGCAGAGATCTAGTAGTTGATAAGTATCTATATATAGTCCGGGGGGGAGGGATGAACCCAACGGTCAAGCAATATATTTTCCCTACCCAAGAATATTAAAATATAGAGAAATACGCTTGGAAGCCAATGAGAAGTTAGCGCAGACTGCGAGGAGATCCAGTCAGTCGATCCTGAATCAACTCTTTCTGTAGGACAGAGGGTGAAGCTGAAGCTCAAATACTTTGGCCACCAGATGAGAAGAGAGGACTCCACGAGAAGACTTTGTTGTTGGGAAGGACGGAAGGAGAAAGAGACAGCAACTAATGCTTGGTGGACATGTATCTTCACAGAGGCATCAAGAGCTTTTTCAAGCCTTCAGCATCATCGTGTGACTTCACATCACATAGTGAACAGCCCTCTGGAGAAACTGCTGACCAAAACGATTGAAATGAGAGGCCCTTGGTGCTCTCGGAGCTTGAAACCTCTGCAAGAAAACAAGCCTGCTCAGAGAGCACCAAGGAAACCTCCAGTAGTTTTTATATATATATAAATATATCAATCTACATGAGCATGCAAGAGAATTTGTGGGAAATGTCTATCATTCCAGTTTTAGGAGTTTTCCAATGCTTTTATTAGAATTTCGGAGGTCAGTTGGTGCCATCTGGTGGCATTCTGTGGCCAAGCCAAAGCATCCGCATTCCCCCCCCCCTCCTTCCCCAGAACTTCGGCCGAGGCTGCAGTTGTACCAGAGCAGAGAAGAAAGCGGATCGTAGCAGCCTCATTATCTGCCATTAGCCAACGCCACCTGTGTGTGTGTGTGTGTGTGTGTGTTTGATGGCCTCTAGTGAGATTCTTTCTCTCTAATGGGTTCGCCTTCACTCTTCCGCTGCTGCGTTCAGTGGCTGGATTGTTAAAATTCCTGCAGCTACCTGCCCAGTGCTGTCATGGGGGCAGGAGATGAAAAGGGCCTTTAAAATTACACGTTGATTATACGCTTGACAAGTTTGCATGGTTTTTCCTGTACAGAAAGAGCTGATAAAAAGGTAAACTCTCCGCCCCCCCACCCCCCAATCCTTCGGAGCAGAGAGCTTCCCTGAGGCTAAACCCAGGCAGCGTTTTACAAGTAGTCCTTGACTTACAACAGTTTGTTCAATGACCGTTCGAAGTTATAACGGCACTGAAAATAGGGACTTCTGACTGTTTTTCACACTTACGACCGTGAACATGATCAAAATTCATCAGCTGGGCAACTGATTCGTATTTATGACGGTTGCAGTCCCCCTTTTGCGACCTTCCGACAAGCAAAGTCAATGGGGAAGCCAGGTCGACTTAACAACGGTGTTACTATCTTAACAAATGCAATGGTTCACTTAACAACTGTGGTAAGAAAAGTCGTAAAATGGGGCAAAACTCACTTAACAAATTTTGGGCTCAATGGTGGTCGTACCTTGAGGACTACCTGTACTGTACGAGAGGAAGGAGTCCCGTTCTCCTTCTATCCTCACCTCGTTTCTTCTCTCCTGAAAAAGCAGTTGGTAAAAAAACACCTGAATAATAGAGAAAAATGACAAAAGTGGGCTTGGTGCCGAGTGATTCTCCTTGCACAGTGATGGGATAAAATCCTTGTGAAGGCCGTCACCCGTTCTCTTGAGAGCACGTGACTTTTTCCAAAGAAAGCACAATTTCACAAGACGAGAGAAACCAAGTTGAATAGACGTTCTCTCTTGACTTTTGAAGACCTGGTTTGGGCCTGCACCTCGTCCTTGAATGATGACCGTCATGGAGCCTGCCCATAACTCAAGACAGTCGTAAATCAGGGCATCCACGTGACTGACCTGTTTTTACAACCTTTTTTTTTTTTTGCAGTGGTTGTTAAGCAAACGCTGCAGTTGTTAAACGAGTCTGTGGCTCTCCGTGAGCCAGTTTTATAAAATAAAATAAAAAATAGAAATAAATGCCAGTTTTTTTATGTGGGTGCTGCAAATGGCAGTAAGTTTGGCTCAGTAGTCGAGTGACCAAGGGACGTCCTATGTCCGCAGGGGTGGGGGTGGGTTTGGGCCAAGGATGAAATGCTACCGGTTCACACCGGTTCAGGTGAATAAAAACTACCAGTTCAGATGAACTGGTAGTTAAAAAAAGCTACCGGTTGGTCCGAACCGGCATTTCCGATGATCAGCTGTGCCGTGCGGTTTATATTTGCTAGAAAGCAGGAAATCCTCCTTTCTAGTGAAGCTAAATCACGCAGCACAGCTGTTCCCCCCCTCGCTGTTCTACTTACCTTCCCAAGCCTCCTTTTTCCACGCAAAGCATGCGTTTGGCGTGCATTGCACATGCGCACACAGCGTGCTTTTGGTGCGCACTGCGCATGTGGGGGCAGCGAATCGGTGGCAATCCATGGAGGATTTCACCACTGGTTTGGGCTCAACCGTCAGAACTTCAAATATGAATCGTATTTTCCCCAGGTAGGTCTGTCATAACTTTGAATGATGGCTAAGCAACTGATCGTAAATGGAGGACATGCCTGGATTAAACCTGCAGAAAAGGAAACGACCTTCCTGGCTCCCTTTGTGCCTTTTCCTCCAAAATTAGGGAGAGAGAGAAACAAGGCGGGTTCAATCGTTCGTCTAAGTTTGCCCAAGGTTTAGCTCTCCCCTTCTCTGGCATTCCTGTTTGCTTTTGCTGTCCTGGTGACCAAAGACGATGTTGCAACCGTCAACTGTATTGAATCTCAAGCTCACCCTGTGAAGCCTCCCCTGTGGACTGGCCACAGCTCCACACAAGGCAGCCATAAAACACAGTTCAAGCAACACTGCAGAGAGAAAGCCAGAGGTTCAAAAGGAAGATTGATGCACCACGACAGGGGCGTTAAAATGGCCCAATTTTCTTAAATTCTGTGTCTCCAACTCTTCCTCTGGAACAGCAAAACTGTCAACAGAACTGCTGGAGTCTTGCCTACATTCTGCTCAAGGATTTTGGACACCTTTTGTATAGCATTCAGCTCAGGTGGGAGATGATCAGTAAAGTGACATGGGGAAAACCTGGCCAGGTCTATCATCTTTCAAACCTAGGATCTCTGGGAATGAGAAATTTGCATCTATGTGATGTGATGTGGGGTTCATAAAATCTGAGGAACATGGCCTGGCATCATATTTATGTCTTCTTCCTCTGCCTTTATACCTGAATTATAACAAAACCCATAATCAGTCGTATCCAATTGTTCTGCTTAGCTTTGACACAAAATAAGATTGAAACTATTTCATTTAAACAAGTGTCGCGTTCAGCCAAGGGGAAAATTGATTGGGGGCCAAGATTCTTGTCACCCCTCAGCATACGAGCGTAAGTGAGCCCAGAATTAGTAATAAGTGATACTGATCGATAAACAGTCATCAAAATGCCACATCTGGGTCATAAGTATCCTGAGGAAGTTCGTCATAACTTTGAATGGTCTCTAAGCAACCAATCATGAGAAACTCCATGAAGAGCCAGTTATAAATTAAAAACTATCTGTACACTTCGATCCACCTGAGTGGACTATAGGACACTGAAACTATACTACTTTCTACTTTCCTACTTTCAGTACTGTGAAAGGATTGAGGATTCCCCCCCAAAAAATATTTTTCTAAGCCCAATTTCTTATTTCCGGACTCTGCATCATGTTTCGCAAGAACATAAAGTCCCCTTAATCTTTTTGGCGTTTTTTAAGTTTTGAGAATGGATTATCAGCACCTAAATCTCTGTATTCCTAAAACAACTGAAGGCATCTTTTTACAAGTGCAGCTTCTGGAGCAACTACCACAAAGAGCCAATCTCCAAACAGGAGACAAGTGGAGGAAAATGTGTGAAAAGCAAGAGGGAATTCGAGACAACCAAATAAAGTGAGGTTTCTCATACCTGAATTATGTTTTGTGATCTCTCCTCCCTTTCACTTCGTTTAAGTCTTATGCTGATTATTATTCATCAGAGCTCTCCTGAATACTCCCCCAACCCACACCTTTTCTGGGGAAGTTTCCTCTCC
Source organism: Pantherophis guttatus (assembly GCF_059756535.1). NCBI lineage: Eukaryota > Metazoa > Chordata > Lepidosauria > Squamata > Colubridae > Pantherophis > Pantherophis guttatus. The sequence continues at coordinate 130,793,520 of NC_142067.1, forward strand.
TTCCTGGTTACCATGGGGCCAGGTTGGCAGAGCCGAGAGAGTCCTTGCCTGCTCTCTTGGAGGAACTACTTCTTCTTTGCAAACACACCGCAGTGAAAGGCTTCAGAACAGAACAGAGTCTCAATTGGCTTCTGAAAGCTTTGCCATTTCTTCCTAAGGACCTAAGCTTGCCCACGTAAACCCTAGCTAGAAATGTTCTCACCCTCCTTGCAAGCGGGAATTGCAGTTTGGGGAAACGATTCTGAACAAGCAGGGGAGGTGGTTTGGATTCCCACTGCTAAATTACAGTGAAATTTACCAAAGCAGAGTAAATGCCCCCTGAACTTTCAACCTGAATATTTGAACAAAGGTGCCCCGGTTATCTACTGTGGAAAGGGGAGGGAGGCAAACATTAACCTGGAGAAACATAAAATATATAGGAATCAGAGAAGTTCAGTAGGCTACAGCCAGATCATCAAGTGGGCATAGACTCAACACAGGTAAGTTATCAAGAAAATCTCATACTGTGTTTCATCACCTCCAATGGCCAAACCTACTAGAGATACCAACAGTTTACTGAGTGACAATCAAAATCAGATGATTAAATCCACAGCGGCTCAAACACAATGCTCAGAACAAAGATTTGTATCTGTGCAACACTTCAAAGGGGTGATTCAGAATGAAGGAGATTGAATCAACTCGCTCCTCCAACTAAGAGGTGATAGCAATATCTAGATGCCTTCCGATTGCTTCAACCTTGAGCTTTCCCCAAACAAAGCTGGAGGAAGAAATAACACTGATATAGGTAGTAGCCAATGTATCAATAGCCACGGCCTCTTAGAGAGCATGGGAGAAGGGTGCACTCTTTCCATCTCTCATTCTTCTACCAGAACTTAATTGAGGCAGGTCAGACGTCCTTCAGAGCCTCTGCTTTTTCCATCCTCTTCCTCTCCTTTTCCTCCTCACCATTGGCCTGAATGCGAAACACAAAACAACACAACTTCTCAGAGAGCAGGTTTCCAAGGTTGCTATTGACCGAGGAATGTATTTCTGGACAATCTCACTGTGTGAGATAATACGTCTTGGTATTTATCTAGGTTATTTCTTCAGAGTAGACTCAAACAATTCTGCAGCAGGTATTGTACAGTAATATACTGCCTATATTCAGTGGAGTAGAGAATCTGAAATCAAACGCCAGCCCTCTTTATGTTACACTTAATAGCTTGCCTTTTTATTTAAATGATTTGTAGCCACGGGAGTACATAAAGTGCATTGCCATCATGGGGACAGCTACGCTGGAGATGCCACCCTGGAGATACATTATGGTTTATAACACTGATTCTCAGCCTTGTCAACTTTTAAGACGTGTGGACTTTAGCTCCCAGAATTCTCCAGCCAGCATAAGCTGAAGTCCATACATTTTAGAACATAGGGTTGGCAGGGACCTCGGAGATCTTCTAGTCCAACCCCCTGCGCAAGCAGGAGACCCTATGCCATTCAGGACAAGTGGCTGTCCAGTCTCTTCTTAAAAACCTCCAGTCATGGAGTACCCACCACTTCTGGAGGCAGGTTGTTCCACTGACTGATCGTCCTGACTATCAGGAAATCCCTCCTTGGTTCAAGGTTGCTTCTCTCTTGAATGATCTTCCTGCCGTTTCTTCTTGTAGAGTTAAGGCTCTTAAGTTGCTCAAGTTGAGAAAGGTTGAGAAAGCTCAACAGGGAAGGCTTTTCAACAATAGCCTCCTCTGAGTGTCAATCAAATCACAAAGTGGGTTTGACGAACGTTTTCTTTCTTGGCACCACAGAACAGAATTTCCCCATTAGAGACGAATAAATTTAAATGGGGGGGGGAGAAAAGTTTCTCAGTTGGTGGCTGACATTCAGCTCCACAAAATCCAAGCCGTGGACAAGGAGGGGGCATCTGTTGCCAACTTGGCTTCCAACGCAGCCCCAGAGAAGCAGGCAGTGTGTCTCTCAAGGCATCAGCCAGTCGCTTTTGTCTCCTCTGGAGTTACCCAGAAGTCACTTTGCCCGTCGTTTTCTGCTTTCCTTCCACTTTTTGTCCCTGTCTGGCTTTGCCTGATACTTTTTTCTGTACCAGTCAGGCCGAGATAAGACGCTTATCATTATATTGATACCGCTATCAATCGACCTACAAACACCAAAATATTTGTGGCTAAGTGAAACATTTGTTACATGCGTTTTACCTCATTACTTGTCAGAAGGTGGCCAAAAGGAATCACTTTATGATCTGCAACCGTCATAAATACGAGTCAGTTGCCAAGCATCCAGATTTTGATCCTGTGACCACAGGGATGCCGCAATGGTCATAAGTGTGAAAAACGGTCATAAGTCACTTTTTTCTGCACCGTTGTAATTTTGAATGGTCACTAAACGAACTGTTGTTAAGTCGAAGGCCGCCTGTATGGGAACTCTTAATATCCTTGTATTTTATACCTGGAGAAATAACACCACCAGACGCACCCTCTCTTCTCAGGTTTTTTTTTTTCTTTGTGTTGTGCAAAGTCACACCCACAAGTTTGCCAGCTCAAAACCCAAACGCTGATAAGTTCCTTTGCTGGGCTTGGAACTCTTTTTGATTGGAACAGGACACACACATATATTTTTGCATTAGTTCATTACAACTGATCTATTGGCTCCTTGACAGACAATCGAAGAAGGTGACAATGTCGTCCTTCATTATAAAATGGGAAATATTTTTAAAAAGCATTGAAGGGAACTCCTGAAACAATCCCGCAAAGCATTGCGAGGTTAATACGGATGATTTTGCCTGGCACCTTCATTCCTATTCTGACAGGCAAGGGAAAAACTGCAGGCATTTTGACATGTCCTTACCGAGGCCTATGATTAAAACTGTTATCGGTTCGAATGGAATTGAATTTTGGTGCCTCAATCTAAAATAAAACGAAGACTGGCTCATTCCGGCAGCCGACTCCACGGCCAAGATTTGGGGCGAAAACCAGGATAAATTCCCTCATGGAAACAGTTGGATGCTGAGTGAAGAATAAGATGACATATTTTCCACTATTCCATCTTCAGAAGCTGTTGGGACTCCTAGCTGCATCGTATCATTTCGTTGCCTGGTTTTATATATTGCCTTTCATTAAGAAGAAATAATAGGGCAACTTTTCAGGATGAAATACTAGGATCGGGTTAAATTAAATGGTTGGACAAACCCTTTCATGCATCTTGCCCGCATTCTTAAGCCACAACTGAAAGCAACTCCATAAAATTAGACCAGATCAGACCTCAGATACTGCTCCTTTTAGTATCCAATGGCATCCAAGTGGCAGGAAACCTGAATAACGTTGCTCAGAGCGCCTAGCAGGGTGTTTCAAGTCGGTCCACACATCTTAAAATTACAGAGGTTGAGAAGTCAGAGAAGGAGGACTTGGCTGACCAACGGGGACTCCGGTTACCCAGACAGATGACTGGAGCTATGCACCAGAGACACCAATTCCTTGTGTGTCCAATCACACTTGACCAATGAAATATTCCACTCCACTCCACTCCACTCCACTCTACTTTATTCTTCACCATAAGTAGCTAACGTAGAAATCAAACTGAGATCAGATGTTGGTTGAGAAGATGCCTCCTCATCCGCCACTACTATTACCATTACAGAGATGGAACTATGTGGCCATGACTATCCTACCACTAGTAAAATTTCAGCTACGGGTAGTCCTCGCTTTATAGTATGAGTGTAAGGAAGCCTACTCATGTGACTGACCCAATTTTATGGCCTTTTTTGAGGTGGTGGTTAAACCAACTCAACACTGAAAATTGGACTGACTTTGGACCAAGCGACAGATGATGGAGGTGAATTTTTAACCTACTCTGTGTTAAGAGATTAAATATCATTTATCAGATATAACTCAAAGGCACTATTTGCAGTTACATTTGCTAACAACATTACATGAAGTTGGTAAAAAGTACGGTGCATGATTTTATAGTCTAAAAGAAGTGCAAAAAGAAGGGGAAGAAATTGTGGACAAGCAAACTGGGAAGTCCAGTTCGTAATGTTGAAGAGCAACAAAGTGTGATCAACTTTAGAAGTTTTCTACAAAGATGCCAAAAAAGCAAATGTCCTAATAAGACAATTCATAAGAATGTTTTCTAATATGATTTATACTGGAAAGCATGGAGAAACCTAATATACTGTACAGGCAGTCCTTGGCTTACAACTGCTTGCTTAGTGACCGTTTGAAGTTCCAACGGATCTTCCTGCAGGTACTTACAACCCAGTTCCGATGCTAAGCACCCAACATCTGACTGTAATGACATGACCACGATTTGAACCTTTGGCAACATTTACAGCTGTTTACAGCATCCTGAAATCACGTGACCGCGTTTTCTGACAGTTTTGCTGAAAATGGGCATTTACTTTAAGTTTTCAGCTCCTAGCAAACCATTGCATCTGGTTAACGTACTTGCTTAATGACTGCCACATTCGTTTAACAACTGCAATGTTTACTTAATGATGACCGATGCAAAGAAAGGTTTTAAAGCTGCATCAGTCATGTGGGTGACCTGATTTACAACTATCATAACCAGGGGCGGATTTCAAAACTCGTCACTACTGGTCTGCTTGTGGGCGCACTCATGCTTCTGCACATGCGTAGGAGTGTCCGGGCAAGTGGGTGGAGCCTCCCGCCACTGCTGCTACCGATTTGCCCGATCCAGTGCGAAGCGGTAGCAATCCACCACTGATCATAACTCAAAATGATGGGCAGTCTCCTTTACAGTCATAAAATGAGGCCTCCCAGTTCAGACACATACTGTAGCAGCTTAACACAAAGCTAATAAATGCTCTTTTTCCATCCTAACACAACACAACCTTTTAAACCAGGACCTCAGCATTCCACAATCTCTTTGCTCTTATCTCTCACGTTTGGTGTTTTCTTGTCCCTGCTGTACGATCCCCAAGGACAAGGCACTTTATACTAAGGGCATTTTTACTCATTAAAGCAGCAGCATCTTTAATGAACCTGGGGGGGGGGTGAGGAGAAGCTTTTTTCAAAGTCATTTTCCTAGCACACATAATCTTTTTTTTTTTTTTAATCAATCCCGTATTTGTTTTAAACTTTTCTCTTTTTTTCAGCACTGCTATTTCTAAACTCTGCTTCCTGCAACTTCTAAGCTCTGGGGCCTTCTAATCAGTTTTGCAGGGATATTTTCCGGATCCAGTCCTTCATCCAACTTATGAAAACAGCCCTGGACAGTCATGTTGCAAGCTTCACCCCTTTTTCATCCCTGCATGGAATATCGCAACGCACAAAAGAGGCTGGGCTTCTGTCCATCAATGCAACATTATTTACATCATCCACTCCTCCGTTCTCAAGTCATCCTGAGTCTGGGGTCTCTTGATGGCCCTCAGTCTCTAAATCAGGGCTCTCCAACCTTGGCAACTTTGAGACTTGTGGACTTCAACTCCCAGAGTTCCTCAGCCAGCTGGCTGAGGAATTCTGGGAGTTGAAGTCCACAAGTCTCAAAGTTGCCAAGGTTGGAGAGCCCTGCTCTAAATCACTGGAGTGTCCCACATCCTGACAACAGCTGGGGCAGAGATTGAATTGATCAGCCTACTAGTCCTCAACTTTTTCCCCATAAGAACCAAGGTCTCATCACTGGATGCTTTCACGAACCTTCACACAAGCCATTTACACTCTTAAGAGTTGATCACTGATGATGTTACCTAATTGGGTAATGAAACATCTGCAAGAAAACCACCAAACTCAAACAGCACCAAGGAGTCCACGCTCTTTCTTAGCCACACCAGGCACTGATTCATACTTGGGCTGCCACATTCTAACTGCTGAAGGGTGCAAAACGCACCGTTTCACATTTGTGTCGCACAAAAGTGCCACTATTTGGAAGAAGAGACTGTTTCATTGAACAAGGGCGCCTGCGAAGGAAACTGAACTGCAACTAACGAAATCATGCCAAATATGTTTCAAATATTTTCTTTCCATTCCCCGTGAATCACAAGATCATTTCTACAAACTACAGATCGGGAAACACTAAGAACCGTAAGTATAATTAGGAATGTTGTTTTTCTCAGCTGTTGTTGTGTTTTAAAAAAAGAAGACTTTTCTCACCCACAGCAAAAAAAAAAAAAAAAAACAAATTAGAATTAGCAAGATAAGAAATCTTGTGGGCATCACATAGCAACATGATTCAAAACTGGTATGATTTTGATCACAATGTCAGGATAATCCTGTTTAAAACAAGACAGCGATGCCAAGCAAGATAAATAAAACCATAGCAGTCATCACAATTCTCTTGAAATGTTTATTCTAACAGATCAATTGTTCTCATTAACAAAACGCACATGAGGTGATCAGGGAACTTTCCGCACTGATTCCTAAGCAGAAAAACTAGAAGGACACGGGAGCCCATTTGAAGCTAAAGACACACACACACACACACACACACACACACACACACACACGGGACAATTTCAGATCAGAATGACAGCACCGTAAAAACCGTGTCGTGGCCTGTGTGGAAGTTACCTACAGAAAGTAACCTCTCACGCCAAGAGTCTTCCTCCCGTTCTAAAGCAATTCTACTGATCAAGGTTTCAGCCATTCTCCACCAGAGTGTTTATCCTGCCAGATCCGTCTTGAGAACTTGGGATTTTGAGCAGGGGCTGCCACAGAGGAGAAGAGGAAGGGGTCGACCTATCCTCCAAAGCACCAGAAGGCAGGACCGGAAGCAATGGACGGAAACCGATCACAGAGCGAAGCAACCTGGAATTAAGGAGAACATTCTTGACAGAACAATTAGCCAGTGGAACAGCTGGCCTCCAGACGTTGTGGGTGCTCCATCACTGGAGGTTTTGAAGAATGGAGTGGACAGCCATTTGTCTGAAATGGCACAGGGTTTCCTGCCTGAGCAAGGGGTTGGACTAGAAGACCTCCAAGGTCCCCTCCAACTCTGTTATTCTATAATTCCGATTTGCCGGACATCGACTAACCTTAGAAATGAACTAAACTCATTAAAAGCAAGAGCCTCTTAAGGAAGCTAAACTGGATTCGGAGCTTCTCCGTGCCTATCATGTACCTCAAGTGGATTTGCCCATGATTTAAACAGGGCTTATTTCAAAGAAATCATAGTTAGTTCATCCCTACAGCTTTAGATTTAAGAACTGCAGTTAGCCACAAAGGAAAAGCTACCATCCAAATCTGCTCAAACCTCCCTGGTTGAAGCCAATTCTCCTGCTTCTTCCCTATTTCTTTCCCTTTGGCTGTAAGCGTTTGTGAAACGTTACTTTGTGTTAATGTGCTGTAGGTTTTAAAAGAGCAAATATTATTTTTAATTGCTTTTCAAAGTCATATAATCCCGCCAGAGCCTGGAAAGTGGGCACAATTATCCCCAGCTAAAATAAACACAAGATGCAAACAATTTCTCTCTGTGTACAGAGGCGTGGATCTCTTTGGTGCCCTTGTACCTTTTGTTTATAACTGCAAATCAGCAACAAGTTGTCTCAAGCAGCCCTTCGGTTGTGGGGCTGTAAATATGGAGGGGGACAAAGATACATTCCCTGCTAAGCAGAGTAATTTTCCTTCGGGGGTTTTAAAAAATAACCGTAATGGGCCACAACTGGAACCCAACCCCTTGTGGGTCTCTTAAGAGTCCCCCTGGCTGCGTCTGAGTCCGCCTGCTACTTGTCATGCACCAACCGTACCGAGTTATATCTTTATCTGAATGCGAATGCAAATTTGAATGCTTTTTTATCTCCGTGTCTATTCTGTGGCGGCTGAATAGAGTGGCCGCATGTTCCCGGCTGCAAAGGAGTTCAGTGACCTCCCTAATCATCACTGCCACTCTCATGAATGACCTACACGGTCCATTCTGTCTTGCCTCTCTACTTTCATTCATAAAAATAAAATTGACATGGTCTTTGCTGCAGGCTGGAGAAAAGGAGCCGGAGGGGAAAAGCTCCGCTCAGAGGAGGCCCCCAAAGACTTCGGTTTGGACCGTATTCAAGAACGGCCCCGCCATCTGCCTTCTTCTCCCTCACGGCGGAATACCTCCCTGGAAGATGCTAGAATCTGCACCACCTTTACTAATAGCTAGTACTCCTATGAGCAAACACAGGCATTCCTACAGAATGCCTCCTTTCAGTGCGGCTGAGTGGCAACACAAGGCAGGAGCTGTTATAACCTTCCCAGCCCTGCGTGGAGAATTAGATCACAAGCGGAGGGGGGGAAATGTTTCCAAGCCCTCCCCTCTTTTTTTTTTTTTGCAAAATAAGGCCTTGGACAGCGAAATGCAAAGCTGCTGAACAACCCGCCTTAGGAACGGACCAATGACCGGCAGCCCCTGTTTCGCCCTGAAAAAGTCCCTGTTTGCCTCTCTCTGCCATGTCCTGATCAGAAAGTAAACATTAGTGCTGTGTCTGCGGCTGAACTGTCTCCTTTGTTCAAGCTGCTCAACAGAAGGTTTTCACAAAGCTAAGATTTATATCAGGCCTGTTGTATTTATAGCATTTATGGCCTGTTGAGTGCAGAGTTTCGCTACCCTAAAACGTTTGGCCAGCTTTATTCATGAAATCCAGGTTTGCCTCCAGTGCTGGGGATAACTGCTGTCAACAGTCACTCAAATTAAGGCTCTTTTGTCTTTGGGAATTAAGTCTAATTGTTGTTGTTTATTCTGGTGGGACTGTAACCTACTCACACCCAACAAATTGGTCTTTTGTGTATCCGGCTTTGACCACATTTTCTTCTAAATAAGTTGTGCTTGTTTACACACAACACAGCAGCGAAACCAAATATTGGTGCTACTTGTGTAGCGTCTTTAGTTGGTTTCATACACGGACAACTAAACAAACTCCTGGTAACGTAATACAAGGAGAAGTTCTTGGACTCTTTCTTTCTATCGCTAAAAAACCGAATTGAGAAGCTGAAAATGACTGTCAGCAGAACCAGGTAAACTCAGCCGGACTATTTTATTTTTACATGGCAAAAACTGGGTCTTCCAGCCACTGAGATTCCTTAGGACAGTAACTCTCTGCGGAACATTAAATGAAACCGCTAGGATGCACACACAGGACTACCACCTTAAGTCTCTTTCAACATAAGAAACCTGTTGAAAAAGTCCCTTCGGTTTCCATCAGGAGTTCACAATTGCTTTTATTGATCATTTGGTTGCATAAGAAGCAAAGGCAGCGGGGAATCTAAACCACTGACTGCAATCATCCATTTTTCCGTTTCCTAGGTCTTAATATCCCAAGAATTAAAACCAAACTTTATCTGTTATTTTCTGCGTCATCTGAAGGGAAAGATGCCACAACAGAAGTACCCGCTGCTTCTTCACTTTTCAAACGTACAAAAAGCCCTTTTGATACAGAGCTGGTGGCTGCCATGGCTACTATTTTGAGACCAAGAGGCACACCTTGTGTTGCTACTCAGGTGTACAGGCGGCCGAGCTGGACAGACTAATATTTGCTCAGGGTTTGAATCCTGCAATACCTGGAGGAAGTATAACTCCTCTACCTTCTGCCTTTGCCTCTGCCCAATTGGTCACCCAGCAGACTCTGGAAGGAGAAGTCGGGACTGCAGGGCAGAAAAAGTGGCCCCAGAGGGACTAAGATGCCTTAGGAAGGGAGCGGGGGGGGGGAGATTTGATGTTGGTGCCGGTGCAAAGGAGGGGAGCCCCGCCGCCCTTTTCTCGCCACCGAAGGCGTGGAGAAAGAGCGCGCAGCCAAACGCCTCGGCCGGACGGAGGCCACGCTGCCCCAGCCAGCCAGCCAGGGCCAACTTTCCGGGGTCCGGGAGGAGCCCCGCTTCGGAGAGAGCCCAGGCTGGAGAGCTCCGTCCCTCCATCCCGCCGGCCGTTCCGCCCAAGGTCTCCGAGGAGCTCTCCAAGTTGCCAAGCCAGGGCGGCGCTGGGCAGGGGAGCGCGCGCGGGCTGCTTACCTGAGGGCTGCCGGGTGGCCCTGGGCAAGCCGGGGGCCGGGAGGCCGCGCACGGCGGCCAGCAGGAGCAGGCAGAGCAGGGCGGCCCAGAGCCCCAGCATGCCGCCTCGGCTCCAGGGCGCGGGGGAAGCGCTGGCCCGGCCGGCCTCAGCCATCCTCCAGATGCATCGCTGCCCCGCCGCCGCCGCCGCCGGCCGCTCCTGCCCTCCGCTCCGCTCCGCTCCTGCCCGCACAGCGCTCCCGCGAGGGAGGCGGGACACCCCCCGCCCCGCCCCGCCCCGCCCGCCCCGCCTACCTGCCCCGCCGCTCTGCGGAACAGCGCGCCGGGCTCGGCTCCTGCTGCTGCCTGGCCGGCCGGCCCTCGCGGGGAGGGTGGGGGGGGGCAGAGGGCGGCCCCCGGCAGCGGAGAGCAGCGCCAGCCTCTCGGCCGGGGCGCCCGGCGGGCCGTTGCGGGGCGGAGCATCCCCGGGGGGGGGAGGAGGCAGGCAGAGCAGGGCCTCTGAGGGGGGCTGCCCCTCCACCTGTCAAGGGCGGCGGAAGCAGAGCAATCCTTGGGGCGTCTCTTGGGGGGATCCAGCCGAAAACAACCCCCCAAAACGCCCTCGCACCATCCCCGGAGCTTTGCCAAGAAGAGGCTGAGCAGGGATTTGGCCGGAAGGGTAGAGAGTCTCCTGCTTGAGCAGGGGGCTGGACTGGATGACCTCCAAGGTCCCTTCCAACTCAGAACCATCCACCATTCCCCGTGCATTTTTTGGGATGGAGTCCAAGAGAAACACACCTGGAAGCCACCCGGTGGCCAAAGACACCAGGGGGTAAAAGGAGTAGATTGGGGGTGACTGTGCCCCTCTCGGCCCAAGCTCAACCCTCGGTGACGCCATCCAGGATTCTTTCACCAGTTCTCAGGAACTGACCTCCATTATTCCTTCCTTCTTGATAAGTAACTAAATTGACTGAGGCTGCCAGGCCATTTGGGAAGAAGCCAGAGGTGGGTTGCAGCAGGTTCTGACCAGTTCTGGAGAACCGGTAGTTAAAATTCCGACTGGCCCCACCCCCATCTATTCTCTGCCTCCCGAGTCCCAGCTGATAGGGAGGAAATGGGAATTTTGCAGTAACCTTCCCCTGCCACGCCCACCAAGCCACGCCCACAGAACCTGTAGTAAAAAAAATTGAAACCCACCCCTGGAAGAAACGGCCACCCCAAAACGGTCCCATTCTTCTAATCAGGGAGACCCTCAATGGGATGGGAATGGGAGGCCCAGCTGTGATGGGAGAAGAGGCCGAGCAGGGCGGGGTCCTTTGTGCCCCACAATTGGGTCTTTCCCCTGTCTCAAAATCGGCCTAGAGGAAGCCCTTTGGGGGAAAGGCAGGTCGTGCCAGAGAAAACTTTGCAAACTCAGGAGAAACGGGAGTCCTGGAGGGATAAAAGGGTCCCAGCCCGGGAGTTTAAACAAGAGGGAAAGCTTGAACTTTTTTTTTTTTAAGTTATCTTGGCTTCCCAGTGCTTTCCGCTTTCTTTTGGGAGGGGGGGCTGAGAAGGGGGCCTGAACTGAAAGGTGCAGCCGTTGTGCTTGCTTCACCAACCTTTCCCTGTTGTTACAGGAAGGCCGGGATAAGTTCCTCTTCCTAGAGCTAATTTGTGAAGGAAAAGAACTCGGATCAGGAATTCAAGGGGAGGTTTTGGGAAGCTGCCTTGCTGGAGATATTCCTGGAATGTGGACTCCTAAAGTGATTATCAGAATTTAATCTTAAAACAGAAGCCTCAGAGGGAATAGGCAAACGTTTGTCCTTTATTGGGGGGGGTGGGGGTGGAGGGCCATGGTGAGGGGCGAATCCCCTTCACCCAGAGTGCCCAGAGGTGGCAGAATTCCTGCAAAAGGGATTTGTTTTTCTATAAAAGAGCTTCCATCTCCGTTTTTGCCTGTATGGACAATCCTTGACTTACAATCATTTATTTGGCAATAGCAATAGTCATAGCATTTATATACCGCTTCCCAGTGCTTTTACAGCCCTTTCTATGCAATTTACAGAATCAGCCTCTTGTCCCCAACAATCTGGGTCCTTATTTTACCAACCTGCTACCGCCTGCTACCACCAATAGCCTCCCACCGGCCAGTACGCTCCCATAGAGAGGGGCTCCTCCGGGTGCCGTCGGCCAAACAATGTCGACTGGCGGCCCCCAGGGGGAGGGCCTTCTCTGTGGGGACACCTACTATCTGAAACAAGCTCCCCCCGGAGATACGGAGGATCCCGGATCTGCGCACCTTCCATCGCGTGCTTAAAACATTTTTATTTCATCAAGCTGGCCTGGCCTAAATCTTCTCCCCTTTTAAATATAAATTTTAAATACAAATTTTAATCTGTTTAAATTATGGTGTATTTCAAATTCAGCCAAATTATTTAATTCATTTTTAATCTATTTTAAATTTTTGTATCTCTGTGTTTTATCTTCTGGCTGTTCACCGCCCTGAGTCCTTCGGGAGAAGGGCGGTATAGAAATTTAATAATAATAATAATAATAATAATAATAATAATAATAATAATAATAATAATAGTAAAAACCCTCAGAAGGACGGAAGCTGAGTCTATCTTGAGCCTGGTGAGAATCGAACTGCTGAACTGCTGGCAGCCAGCAGTCAGCAGAAGTAGCCTGCAGTACCACATTCTAACCACTGTGCCACCACAGCAACCATTCAAAGCTACAAAGGCCCTGGGAAAAGTTACTTATGACCGGTCCTCACACTTATGACCACTGCAGCATCCCCTTGGGATCAAAATCCGGGCACTTGGCAACCAGCATGTATTTGTGTCCTCTTTTGTGACCTTCCCGGCTGGCTTCCGATAACAAATGGGGGAAGCCAGATTAGCTTGACGAACATGTGGTTCACTTAACGACGGCAGTGATTGGTTTAACAATCATCGCAAAAAAAGGTAGAAAAATGGGCCATGACTCATTTAGCAACTGCTTTATTCAGCAATGGAAATTCCTATCCCGATTGCGGTCGTAATTTGAGGACTCCCTGTGTAATGAAAGGGTTGAGTTTGCTATGACATCAGGGGGGGGTCAAAAAAGGCAAGATGGCGGACTCTACGATCCGATCCGGTTCCAGCTGGGCTTTTTTGACCATAACCTGGTTTTTATTGGTGTGGGTGTCACTGTGCTGGAAAGTAAATGAATGTTTTACAGGCAGAGCAAACAACACACTGGGCTAATTTATTTTTCATGAATAATCCAAGAGTCCCAAGGACGAAGGCAAAGCACGGGGCAAAAGTTGAAGGTCTAATAAATGAATCCTTTTTGGGGGGGGGATAAAAAAAAGAGAGAGAGAGAGAGAACATCCTTTGGAAACATATAGGAGGTGCTGCGTTTCCTAATGAAAGGGAACATTTAATAGGAAGTTATATTGGGAATCAAACACTTATTCTAACCGGCAGAAGTAAACAAGGCCCTTCTGGACAAGGGGCCGTCTGTGGGCAGCCCTGGGACGCTCTTAGCCAGAGGCACCGCCGTTCCTGCCCCAACAGTTATTTGGGTTGAAATCGGTAAATAATGCATTTCCTTGGGAATACAAACCCCTTTGTTCTGAGTTTGTTTTCTATTTGCCTACGTGAGGTTACAATGGAGAGTTCCAGAGTTCTGGAATTTTTAAAAATTGTATTTTTATTTCTCACATTTGAAAGAAAAAAAAAAACCACCCACCTCTCTCACACTTGTGCTGCTACTTTTCTGATGGAAACGGTAGAGATATTAAGCAAGAGAAGCTTTTCCTATATAGGTAATCCTCAAGTTATGACCGTCCGTTCAGCAATGGTTCAGAATTACAACTGTTGCTTGGTGCTCTCCGAGCTTGCTTGCTTTCGAGCAGATGTTTCATTACTAAACTAGGTGGCATCATCAGTGCCAGAAAGGAGGGGGGTTTGCGAGGAGGAGGAGGAGGAGGAGGAGGAAGTCATCCTTGGTGCTCTCTGAATTTGATTTGCTTTCTTGCAGACATTTCATTACCCAACTAGGTAACATCATCAGCGCTAGAATGGAGAGGAGGAGGAGATATTCTCTGAGCAGGCTCCATCTCTTGGGTGAAATAATTCAATAATGTATTAAATGATTAGCTAAATTACTACTTAACGATTTAAGTTTCCTGAGTATTGTGTGCAATGCATGCTTTTATCTTTTTTAATGCAGCCGCCTGAAACTTTTTTGAAGTGGTTTGGGTGGAGAACATCTCAGGAGATTGTAGCCAATGTTGGCATAAAATGAGATTAAGGAGAAATGTTTCTGGTGATGTTTGCAGCATACAATCCATCTTTGTCTTAATAAAGCACCTCTCTCTGATTCAGTGGCCTTAAAATTTCACTTTTGAGGCTCAGACGCTTCCTTTGACTGTTGATTTACACGGACAGGTAATCCTTGATTTATGACCATAATTGAGCCCAAAACACCTGTCGTTAAGCGAGACAGTTGTTGTGAAATTTGCCCCTTTTTACAACCTTTCTCACCACGGTTGTTAAGCGAATCTGGCTTCCCATTGGCTTTTCTCATCACAAAAGGGGACCAAGTGGCCCCAGGACACTGCAACCGTCATAAATACGAGTCAGTTGCCAAGCGTCTGAGTGCTGATCATGTGACCGTGGAGATGCTGTAACAGTCATAAGTGTGAAAAACAGTCATAAGTTGCCTTTTTCAGTGCCGTTGTAGCTTCCAACGGCCATTAAATGAATTGTCGTAAGTCGAGGACTATCTGTAGCCCGTGCTCTGCTTTCAGTAACAACCAGCCAGATTCTCCTAGGAAGCAAAGGCAGAAGATGCTCTTCAGCATTAAGCGTTGGAAAAATAATTCTTTACTGTATATGTAAACTTCTCAAACATGGAGTTTTAGAGCCATTCAAGATTTCTTCAAAGAACAGGTGCAGAGAGAAGTCTAGAAAGGAATGCATACAAATATCAGGATGGAACTGATTTTTTCCTTTCCAGATGGAGGCCTTGACTTGCCAGAAACACCTGGTAGGTAGGTAGGTAGGTAGGTAGGAAGGAAGGAAGGAAGGAAGGAAGGAAGGAAGGAAGGAAGGAAGAAGGAAGGAAAAAGAGTGATATGGTGAAGGAAGGAGGGAGGGAGGGAGGAAAGAAGGGAGGAAGGAAGGAAGGAAGGAAAGAAGGAAGGAAGGAAGGAAGGAAAGAAGGAAGGAAGGAAAGAAGGAAGGAAGGAAGGAAGGAAGGAAGGAAGGAAGGAAGGAAGGAAGCCTTTGGAGGTTGCTGAGTTGCACAGCTCGGATGCCAGCCTATCTTGCCCCAGAGCCCAACGGAGACCTGCCAAGGTTGTGCCAAGGAAAAGGGCTTCTCCCTCAAGAGGAGAGCTGGGGGGAGATGTGGGAAGAAGGGACCCGGCCATGGACACATTGCTGATGGAAGGCTTCTCACTGAGCAGCTTTTCAGGCAAAACCCAGCTGCAAAGTGGGCTACCCCCACCGGCGGTTGCAGTTGTCAGGATTAAGCTCAGATGTCAGGATTAAGTGGGAGAAAACACCGCAAGCAGAGCGGAACAAACACATGATCCAAAGGTTAATCTTATTTTACGAAAACATAATTTCCAAGAGCCGTCAATTATTGCCTCCGTCAAGAAGCCATTCCCGCCCACCCCACCCAAAGAAGCGATCCTCGAGTTTTCGGGTGCCTCGACGGGCTGCTCGAACGAGCCGGATCACATCTCCGTTAAAAGGGTGGGGAGGGGGGAAGCCCGATGAAGGCCCACCTTGGGGTGCCTGAAGTCCCAGCTGAAGCAGCCAAAGGAAAAGCCTGGGCTGGGATAAGCATCCGTCGCTGCCCTCAATGGCACTTGGGGGGACCCCACTGGGCAGAGCCAATCGGGGTTCGCCCTGCAAAGGAGAGTTTCCTTTGCTCAGGGGAGGGCCAGGGGGTTTGAGGCACCCCAAACAATGCCTGTCTCTTTGCCCCCTTCCTTTGCTCCTGCGGCTGCAGCACTTTCCATGGGCTCAACCATCATTTACTAAAACAAAACGGCTCCTTGTCTTCTAAGCCGCCCCAGTAGCCTCTTGCCCAGGCAGGAAGCCCAGCTTGCATCTACGGCACATATAGGTCAGCCTGAGGGGGCCTGGGTGCCCTCTGAGCTTGGGGGTTTTCTGGGAGACGTTTCATGACCCAAACTAGGTAGCAGCGTCAGTGCTAGAAGGGAATGGGGTTTGCAGAGGGGAGGAGGAGGAGGAGGAGGAGGGCTGTGGGGTTCTTGGTGTCCTCTGAGCTTGGCTGATTTCTTGCAGATGTTTTGTGACCCAACTAGGGAACATCTTCAGTACTAAAGGGTGGAGTTTGTGGAGAGGAGGAGGGGGAGGAGGACTGTTAAGTGTTTCTAAGGATCTAGCCCAATAACTCCAGCACAAGGTTAAGTTTGAATCAATACTTGTTTATTGATACATGTTACTTATCTCTTGTAGATACACTTCTGGAATACCACATGGACTCCTGGACAAAACCTTATATACCTGGAAGGCGGGGTCAAGGTAAGGAGGGGTCAAGGGAAGTGCTGGGTAGGTTGGGTGGTATTAACCCTTGCCCTGCCATGGGCGCACAATGTTGGGCATTTACATGTAACAAGGACTGTGAGGTCCTTGGTGTTTTCTGAGCTTGCAGATGTTTCAACACCCAAACCAGGTAACATCATCAGTGCTAGAAAGGAGTGAGGTTTGCAAGGAGAAGTGGGAGGGAGAGGAGGAGGACCCTAACCCTAACCCTTGGTGCTCTCTGAGCTTGGTTGTTTTCATGCAGGTTTCACTACTCAACTAGGTAACCTCATCAGTGCCTCTGTTCCCTAGTTGGGTCAAGAATGCAAGCAGGCTGAGAGAGCTCCAAGGGCCCCTCACTTCAAGCCTGTGCTACAAATATTTATCGATACGTAGATTTCTTGCCTTTAACCACCTAAAGCACCACCAGTGGCCCAGACAGTTTAGAATAGTGGGACACAGTCTAGGTATTCTGGTCATGGATGTGAAAAAATCAATTGGTGGCTGTCCAGTTGACCATCCAAAATTCCCACCTCCTCTTCTCTTCATTGCACCCTGGCAGCAGGAGAAAGAGAATTAAATAGTGCCAACTCAAGCCCCCCCCCAATTAAAATTGATGTCAGCCTCCCCCTTCCCCTCTCAGCTAAGGGATCCAGTGACCGAGGTGTCTCTGCGCCACGTTCCTCTCCCAGTCTCTACTCATGGTGGCACCTACAATTGCTATCACCTGCCAGAGATTTTTTTGGGGGGGAGGGGCAAAACGATTGTGGAAAAATTTGGGACAACCATGACCTTGATGATGGAGAATCTCCGTAGACGTTTAGCTATGGGATGGACCCCCTTCGAATGGTATGTGAGTATGAACGGATTTCCAGAAAAAATTGCAGTCTACAGGAACTATTTGCGTTTCAGTTTGAGATGCAGACAGCACAGCCTCTTCCCCCAACAGTCTGCACAGGCTCCACACCCATTTGTACTGCTCAGGTGACCCTGAGGACACAGAGGAACCTCCAGGTGGCCTCAAGGACTCTCTCTAGAGCAGTGTTTCTCAACCTTGGTAGCTTGAAGATGGGTGGACTTCAACTCCCAGACTCCCCCAGCCAGCAGCGCTGGCTGGGGGATTCTGGGAGTTGAAGTCCACCCATCTTCAAGCTTCCAAGGTTGAGAAACACTGCTCTAGAGGAATGCAATGACCAGCTGCCTGCAAGGAATGTAAATCCTTCCATTCTCCACTGTCCAGTCAGAACTGAAGAAGCTCCTTGGATGAGAAGCGAAACGTTTTCAAGGAAAAAGCCAAGAAAGTCCAGTTGACTTTTGGAAAAAGCACCCTTGGGACAGCCGTGGCCTGGATGACGGAGAATCTCCCTACATCTGATCTAACGTTCAGGTCAGACGGATCCTCCTTGCCATGAGAAGACCCAATTCCTCCTTGACCATTTTCATTTATTCCCTGCCATGTTGCTAGAGACTTGTGCTCTAGCACCACCACACACTTCCCCTTCTGGCTGCCGGATCCCCTTCCCGTTGCCAGCTCGTCTGACAGGTGGCAATATCTGAATACCAATGAAAGCAGACGGGGTGGGGGGGGGTCTTTTGGCAGAGGTTCGGATAGGAGGCGGGATGAGGAGTCCCAGGGTATTTTCCCTTCTACCTCTCTTTTTCCTAGCATCCCGTTGGAAGCCTTGCATTCCAATTCAGGAGGGGCGGTGTAGGAGGTGCCCCCGTTTGTATGAATCAAACATTCAGCTCCCAAATCTCTCAGGTCACCCTGAGTGTCAGGTGGCAGCAGTTTCTCAGGACTACAAAAACAGCGGAGAGCAGGGCGAAGCCTGGGAGCCAAAGCAAGGAAGATTTGCATGGAAGCCACCGGTGACAGCTTTACTGCCTGCCACACAATGGCTCCATCAAAGAAGCTTTAAGTGATGATCAAATCTAGCCTGTCCTGGCCGTGGCTGGGCCCCCACCGTCCCTCCAGGGCTGCTGTGAAAAAGGAGAAGAAGAAGACGCACAAACCCACAGATCTCACATAAAGGCCCCCGTTGGAAAAACACACCTTTGTGATGCCCTCTAAGAAAAGCGGCTACTTAGCAAAACAAAAGGCATTTTATAATCTGCTTATTGTGCTTCATTAGGTCGGAAGGCGGGCGCCGGATCCTAATAGGGAGGCGGGCTCCGCAACCCCACGTTCCCCTGGGTGCTAATAAAGACATTACTCGCTTCACGTCCAAGCACGACAACAACACGCTCTTGTCCTTTCTCAGGGACAATTTGACATCTTCATCCCCTTTGCGGGAGGAAGAGTCCTTCCTGGACTGAAAGCAAAAGAGCGCCTTCAAAAGGTCCGTTTCACCGCCGCAGAAGGAGTTTGTTTTGACTGCGTAAAAGTTGGAAAAAAGAGTTTGTGTTTGTCTGAATGGCTTCAGGCTGCCCTTATCAATATCACTGGAGAAAATGGGTATTTAATCCCCTCCTCCGAGTTTTTTTGGGGGGAAATGTCCTTCTGTATAAGGTGCCCTGTGTTTGTGCAGCAGTTGTACAGCAAAAGCACACTTTTATATATCTGAGTTGAGCCCCTGACACCCTAAGACAGCTGACATTTGTGTTTAAGTACATCCGTAAAGCAATTTAAGCAAAGAGACCTTTAAAGGACTAAGTTGAATTCAAATTTGTGTTTAGAGCAAAGCTATTAAAATCTGTAAAAATTAAAAAATGTCCCCTTGGACTCATTCACCTTATATGATTTTACTTATTTATTTGTATTCTGAGGGTTTTTTTGTTGTTGTTCATAAACCCATGTTTCTCTTCATTGCCCTGCATGTTCTGCACACTCTTTTCCTCCTCCTCCTCCTCCTCCTCCTCCTCCTCCTCCTCCTCTCCCCAAACCCCACTCCCTTTTAGCACTGATAATGTTACTTAGTTGGGTAATGAAATGTCTGCAGAAAAACAAGCAAGCTCAGAGAGCACCAAAGACCCCACCGTCCTGCTATCCTTCCTTCTCTTCCTCCTCCTCCTCCTCCCATTTTGCGTACATAAATTAAAGAATCAGGTTCTGGAAATTATTGCATCCAGGAGTCCCTCTTTCTCAGTGCTATGCAAATTATGACATTCGTTCTTCACAGACCATCGTAGGTCGAATGTAGGGATTCTGTGAGACGGTCTTGTTTTTAAATTAGTGCTGATACCTTTAATCAGAAGCTGGAAGTCTCCCAGTCTAGCAAAGTGAGGGGACTTGGTGGCAGAGGATGACCCAAGTGGTCAGGAAGCGAGGCAACACTTCCAGTGAAGAACGTTGAGATCAACACATGGGCACCTGAAGCTGCCATACTTAGCACGATGTCATTGTGCCAATGGGAGCTGCGTCACTTGCATGAGACTGATGCACGTCACCCATAAAGGAGGATATTTGCAGCTCAGGGTTGACATGAGGGGTCCTGGGTGCTCTCTGAGCTTGCTGGTTTCCTTGCAGACGTTTCATGACCCAACTAGGTAACATCATCAGTGATGGAAGTTGTCGTTCAGGTTATTTGTGCACTGATGCTCTGACGGTAACACACCACTATGGATGTCCGGTTTGAAATAGAATTCCATTCAAGCATAATTAGGAAAAGTTGTTTTTGGGGGGGTGGAAGCACCATTTTCAGAACAATTATTTTAAGGAAGGGATTACGCTCTGCTCCATTAATCCCGCTATGAAGTAGAAGAGCCCCAAGAAACGACTTCAATCTTATTGAAATCAATGGGACTTAAGTAAGCCAGTTAGGAGCAGGGCTGCAGTTAAGACCACCTCTTCATCCTTTGAAAATGACTCAAGGGTAGAAATCTGGACCTCAAGATAGGATTTAGGCAGAGGCTTGTCCTCTGAGCTTGCTGCTTGGCTCCCGGACTATACTAGGTAACATCTTCAGCGGAGTGAGGTTTGGTAATGAAACGTCCAGCAGTCAAGCACCAAGCTCGGAGGACAAGCCTCTGCCTAAATCTACAACCCGAGCTACGAATGTTCTCTACAATTTCTAACAACATAGTATATTTCGTTAGGAATGCCTTACTAAATATGTCTTTATTCTGCAATCTGAACAGTTTCTTTGAATTGAATGCCAAATTTCATGTTCCCTAAAAGAGGAAGAGCTGCCCTATAATTATGTTATCATTCTGCAGTTACACCATCACATACACCAGAGTTGTGTTTGTACTTTGTCAATTCTCAAGTTACCATGGCTGTGAATTGAGCTCTTTTCTATGTGCGCTTTATAAAAGTCACAGGCTTTGGTTTCCATTACTTCTCAGGCCTCATTGTCTTCTATTTAAAAAAAAAACAACAACCCTTCTTATATCAATGGGTGCGTGGTTGAGAGATTGGCAGATTTAACCCTTTGTAGGATCTACTTTGATCTTTCCCGGAGTCCCCAAATAGACGAAGCCCAGGGAGATGAAGTGGAGGTGGGATTAGAGAGTTTCTGATCCCAGGAATGGCTTCCAACTACATGAGAACTGAATGGAGTCCAAGTCCTTCCACTCAAACAATTTTCACTGCGACAGGCGAGTTTGGAGGGAAGTTACAGTATTGATAACAAAGGTAAATAAGGAATAAGGATATTGTTTGCTGGTGAAGCTGATCATTCAGAGATCTCACCATAGAACAACTCAAATCAATCTTCGGCCCAGCATTGTGATCAACACTCTTGTGCTCTGGAGTCAATGTGAGGTTAACACACTTGTGCCATAAAAATATGCTATTGATGTGGCTCAACACCACCGCTTCTACTATGATGGACTACAGAGGTCAGGTAGGGACGGGAAAGTAAATCACTTTTTTTTTCTCAATAACTCTTTTGCTACTGTCACAACGAGCCGGCTGACCAAGATTTGATGTCTTCTACAGAAGAAATCCCCTCTCCCCAGTGTGGGCAGGGAAGGCATTTTGGATCTGAGATGACACCACACCTGCTGGTTAGTTGTACATCCTCATGAATGCCATGTGCAAAATATGGTTCTCTTGTATGGGGGGGGGAGGAAGGGAGGGGGGAAGGGAGAGAGAGAGAGAGAGAGTCTTCTGCTGATATCTCCATTCATTTCTGAGTACCGTGATGGCAGCATGTTAAATGGAGGCTCATGTTGCTCTGCCCTCCCTGGGCTTAGCATCTACTAGCTGCTTCTCAGCAACCTGCATTCACACAGCCTCTGCTGGAAAGTCCTTCAGCTGCCTAACATTCTGCTGGCTTGCAAAATCAGACTGAGAGAATAACAGAGTTGGAAGGGACCTTGGAGGTCTTCTAGTCCAACCCCCTGCTCCAACAGGAGACCCTACACCATTTCAGACCAATGGCTGCCCATTTTCCTCCAGTGATGGAGCACCCACAACTTCTGAAGGCAATCGGGTGTATCCCTCCTGGCACCGATTACCTCGCATGGAGAAATGCAACGGGAAAGACAACCAGCTCAGCCACGTAGAAATCAACAAGGTTGTCACCTGATCTCTGGCTCAGGAGGGTGGAAAGTGCCGAGGAAGAACCAGCAGCGTAGCTGAGGCCAACGTCCACCAGGCTCTCAGCATCTACCAGCATCCACTCTTCTGCCTGAGGCCACCAATATGTCATAGTGTGTTGATGTGCTTTCACATCATTGATGTGTTGATGTGTACAGCTTTTAAAGGAAGAAGGGGTTGCATTTCCTTGACCTGTGGTCAATCCCTAATCTATACGAGCCCTTTTTTCTTTCCACATACAGTAAATATGTTTAGCGCCACACTCCAAAAGCTGGAAGTCAGTGTGGGGTTACTACAAAGGTAGATTCAGTAATATTTTACTGGAGTCATCACAGGTGGCTTTAAATTACAATTCTTCCTCCAAGCCATATTCTTATCTTGTTCTTCTGGTTTTTCAGGAAGATAGCAAACTATTTTTATAATCAAGAACATTCCAAACGCCACGCCTCTGTTTAATAAAAAACAAGAAAACACGGAGTCAATAGTTATCTCTGAAACACGACAGCAATCTCAAAAGATAAGGACTGCAGATCGAGTTCGGAGGCCTGCAAATTCTGTACCTTTAAGGGACTCTTCGCTTGCCTGAATTCTGCGTACTTGTAATTGAGGAAACTTAATTACACAGACCTACGTGTGTGCATGCACACCCACACCTACACACAGATACACATTCTGCAGGCTTGAGCAATGGGCGTGCAAAGAAAAAACCCAAAGCTTTTGCTCCTAAGGGCAGACATTGTGGAGAAAACTGCAGTCTTAGAACCTATCTAAGTTGTGTAGCTGCCTTAGAGAGTCTAGGACACCCAGCAACAGTCAGGGCAAAAACCAGAGTTTAACTGCAGACCCTGGACCTTTTAGGAGACTCTGGCCACCGGGCAGTTTTCACCAAGGTGACTCTACAATAGTATCCAACAAGGTTCTGGAGCAATCTAAAATGGACTCTATATAGTAAAAGGGTAGGACCCCAACTCTCTCTCTCCTCTGCCCGTGAATTAGAAGTTGTTCTTCCTACTCTGCAAAGTACCTTTTGTACTACCACAGCACTACGAGAGTTGTAAGTGTGGTTTTTGAAAGGATGATTATCCTCCCTCCCTCCTTCTCTTTTCCTTCCTTCCTTCCTTCCTTCCTTCCTTCCTTCCTTCCTTCCTTCCTTCCTTCCTTCCTTTCCCATCACTGGAGGTTTTTAAGAAGAGACTGGGCAACCATTTTTCTGAAACAGTATAAGTCTCCTGCTTGAACAGAGGTTGGACTAGAAGACCTCAAAGGTGCCTTCCAACTCTGTTCTTCTCCCTTCTTTCCTTCCTTCCTTCCTTCCTTCCAAAACAACCTGATGTCCTTCTGTCCATTACAAAAAGAAAAGAAAAACCAGGTGGAAAGCGAGGGGACTGGATGGATGTTTGCAGAGTTGCACCCCCAAGAAGCAAAGGAGCTGCTGCCTCTTCGGGATGAGCGCCTGGTGCCCCATCAATCACTCGGGTGAAAGCGCCACCCTGCTGTGGCACCACAAGCATCGCAAACTGCAACGCACATGCAAAGGGGCCAGACCCGGGTCACAACTCCACGGCGGCTGTTTTGGTCAGACTGACCGGTTTGATTCTCCCTCCTGGATGGCCCAGTTTGGTTAAGAAGAGGCCGGAGCCTGCTCTGCTCAGCCAAGCCGAGTGAGGTTTCAGGCTTCCTTTCAGAGGCCGATGGGACGGAATTGTCACTGGTCATGGGGGGTGGGGAGGGGGTCTGGAGCGCCCCCATTTTCCCACCTCAGGACCAGCCCATCAGGGTCTCCGTGCAAGGGCCAGTAAAGGCCCATCTACGGATTTCTCCCCTTGAGATTTCATGGGAAAATTCTTTCGCTACGAAGCCGAGGACAACGTGGGCTCCGGAGCCTGCCTTGCCCCAAATCGCTTAATAGCCATGGCCGACCCCTCCTCGGGGTCTTCCCCTTCATTTAGCCAGAAAAGGCCAGCCTGATGAGAGAATGAGAACCCAGCCGAGTCCTGGGCTGAGCGCACAACAATGAGGCCGCTCTAAATGAACCCTTCAACCACCATTTCCATGTGGAGGCTAATCCTGCCCGCATTCTTTCTCCCCGCTGCAGATCTCGGGACAAAGACCTGCCTCTCTGAAGGATGCCATTCGGGGGGATTAAGCAACTTTTGTTGACAAAATACAAATTACAACTTCTTTCCCGGGTAGCCTGCCTTCTCAGCTGGGGCCGGCTGTCTTGGGAGCAGGTACGGACGGTCACCTCTGCCTGGCTGGAGAGTCCCGTGGCGACAGATGTCATCAGCCACCCCGGTCTGAACGAGAGGTGTCCTTCTCCGCTGTCTGTTAAGGCCTCCGCACGGTCCCTGGGATGCTGCTGAATCCCTGGACAATGCATGGGTTGTGTGAAGGGGCGAAGGGAAAATGCCCGGAAGGCTGTTCTGCTCTCCCAACACACCCAGCTCACCTTACACACACTTAACGTTGAAACTGGCAGCCCTCGACCTCCAAGGGTTTATTTAGTGACAGTTCCAAGTTTCAAGGGTGCTGAAAAAAGTGACTTGTGGATTGTTTTTCACACTTGTGATCATTGCACCCATCCTGGTGGTCATGTGATCAACATTCAGACGCTTGGCCCCCAACTCATACTTATGACGGTCGCAGTGTCCCGGGGTCACGTGGTGTCCTTTTGCAAAAGAAGGAAGAATTGTGAAGAATTTATTCCTGCAGTTATTCCAGCTGTTTTTTTTTGTTCGGACAAAAATATCGGATTTTCTATAGTCTCAGAAATGACAAAAGATTTATGGGAGGGAATCACCTGAGGCCGACCTCTAGAAGGTGAATGCACTTCTACTGAATAATTCAAAATCCCATATCACAACTTTTCTGAATTTTTTTTTCTCAAATTAGGACTTGCCAAGGGTTGAAAAAACAGCCATCGTTTGATTTTGCTCCTAAGGAAACCCTATCCTCAAGCCAGACTCGAGAGCCAGAACTTCAATTTCACTTTTTTTTGCATTTTTGCCTAATATTTGTTTCGTTTGACTTGACTAACTGCTTGTTGTGCTTTTCTGCTTTGGCTTGAAAATGTACTGCTGTGATGAACAGCCGCTCGAGTGTAGCTGGTCCTGTCCGCGATGGGTGTTCCTTATTTTTATTGTTTGTTTCACCTCATTTAAAACAGCCGGAGTGTGACATTCAGCATGCATCCAGCTGGTCTTTACAAGCGTTGAGCATTTTCTTTCTCGGAGTTTACTTTCGCCCTTGGCGTTCAGAGATTTACACGGTAGTCCGGAGCTGCGTCTCTGGCGCTGAGGGGCCAGGCGCTCTGGACTCATCACCTTATACGGTGGAAGCTTTGCTAGACGGAGAGTCTTGCTGGGTGGCTAAAGTTAGCCAAAACCACACAGAGCTCGTTCTGTTACTGTCATTCTGTTTACTTCTTATTTCAACAAACCAACCTGAATCCTAAGTCCAGAAGAATAAAACACTAAACATGAAGTCCATCTTGAAGAGCTGTCTCAACAATGAGTTACAATGCCACATACGTCAACGCTGAAAACCCTGTGGAGACCATCTGCATGTCACAGGCCTAATACAGCATACATCCCTGGTTGATGTAGCCCCTATAGAATGTATATTGTCTGGGGTGTATGGATTGCCTGGAGAGGCTGGGGAAGCATTGTTCCTTTCCTTGAGTCTGATTTGGATCAGGCACAGGGTCAGTGCATTTCTGAAGAGTCTCCAAGCTAGCTGGTGTCTCCATTCAAGCATGAACAAGAAACATTTCAGGGAACAGCTTGGCCTCTTCACAGTGAAGACCACGGCTTCAGTTAGGGGCCATCAACAAAGCAGAAGAGAGATAATGTGGGTCCTACAAGTAATAAGCCACACTTGAAATTAACCAGATAAGATGGAGCCCACAGATGTTCTGAATGGAGATGGATTTTTGTGGGCATGGAGATAGGAGCTCTTTCTCTCAAGAAGTACTGGTCGGTGCCCAAGAGATGATGGCTGAAGATAATGGTTGACAGCACAGGTATTTAGGATCCAATTTTTCTCTCTCCTACCACGCCAAAAGAGCTTCAATCTGTTTAGAATACAAATCTTCTCTCTCTTAATTTATCTCCACCACTCCTCTCTAAATCTGGAATGTTTCTGTCCTGTCTCCTCCAGAACTTCCATGCTCGGGAAAAGCTTTAAAGGGAACATCCTAACTCCAGATGCTAAGAAGTCATGGTTATTAAATATATTTTGGAATAACTTCTAAGACATTGTCTAAAGAGCCTGGTTTCCGTGATCTGTTGTCCCTACCTCCCTGGCCTCTCTTGTTTTGCATCTTAATTTTAAAAAACGATGGCCACTAAGTGAGCAATGGTAAGAGGGTTAATAGGATAAGAGGGTCGGAAGGGACCTTGGAGGTCTCCTCATCCAAACCCTGCTCCAGCAGGAGACCCTGCCCCATTCCAGACAAATGGTTGACCAATCTCTTCTTAAAGACACTTGAGAGGAAAAACAAATCTTATTTATTTCTTAAAGGTTCTAGAGCCTAGTGTGGAGAGGTTCCACTTATCTTCCAGGCTGATCGTAAGGCAGTTGCTATAATAGTTCAAGAGGCTGGAAGCTATGGAGAATTAAGGCCAGAGTTAATGGAAATATAACGCTTTTAAGCATACCAAGCTAAAGCAAAGGAATTAAAGAAAGAAAAATGTCTGGAGAGTGGCAAAAATGTCCTTTTTTCTGGTTTTAGGAATGTGCTTCATTTGGCTGGAAAAACGAAATGCCCAACATCTGTCGGCCATTTACACATGAATCGGAATCGCACTGGGTGGGAAACTCTGCTGCGAATTCAAACGCCACCCAGGCCAGGAGGGGAAGAAACAGCCCTCTGAGCAGGAGGAGGTTTGATTTTCCCAGGTGAAACATCCTGAGGCCATTGGACGGAGGAGGGGCAAACAACCCCCCCCATCTGTCCTCCTCCTTTCGGTTCCTAGGAAGGCATGAAAGCCGCCCTGGAGGGCCAGGCCAGCCCTTCCCCTCAGCCGTCCCAAGGCCTTCACTGGGGCACCAGGAGTGATGGGAGGCTCTCCGGAGGAGCCGGCTCCTTTGTCATGCAGGGCGACTCATTTGCAAACACTCCGAAAAGGGGAGGTGGCTTCTGCTGCACAGATTGACCCACCAACTGACTAAATAAATAAATAAATAAAACCCGGAGAAAACAAATAGATTTCGGTCAGCCCCCCCCCCAACCCAACCCACCTCCCAACCCCCCTGCTCCCAATTCCCCAAAGCCAGGAAAGGGGGGGGGCTCTCCTGCCCCACTGCCAGCTCAGCTCATTCCACACACACACAAAAGAGAGAGAGAGAGAGAGAGAGAGAGAAAGAGAGAGAGAGAGAGAGAGAGAAACAAACTTTTCTCAGTTTATTTTGCCAAAAAACAAGGTTCGCCTGATTCGCCAGTTGCGGCCCTTTCTTGATCGGGATTCCCTGTTCACAGTCACTCACGCCCTCGTCACCTCTCGCCTGGACTACTGCAACGCTCTCTACATGGGGCTCCCGTTGAAGGGCACCCGGAGGCTCCAACTGGTTCAGAATGCGGCTGCGCAGGTAATTACGGGAGCCGCATGGTGCTCCCATACAACACCTCTCCTGCGTGAGCTGCACTGGCTCCCGGTGGTCTTCCGGGTGCGCTTCAAGGTGCTGGTTACCACCTTTAAAGCGCTCCATGGCATAGGACCTGGGTACCTTCGAGACCGACTTCTGCTACCAACGGCCTCCCATCGACCTGTGCGCTCCCACAGAGAGGGCCTCCTCGGGGTGCCATCAGCCAAACAATGTAGGCTGGTGGCCCCCAGGGGAAGGGCCTTCTCTGTGGGGGCACCTACCCTATGGAATCAGTTGCCCCCAGAGATAAGGAGAATCCAAGACCTCGGTGCCTTCCGCCGTGCCCTTAAAACCCACTTTTTCCAGCAAGCCGGGCTGGCCTAACACTTTTTAAAATGTTTTTAATTGTCTGTTATTGTTTTTAATCATGGGGCCAAATTTATATATATATCTTTTTAATTGTATTTTAATGTTTGTAGTTTATGTTTTTACTTGGCTGTTCACCGCCCTGAGTCCTCAGGGAGAAGGGCGGTATACAAATTTAAAAATAAATAAATAAAATAAACAAAAACAAATCGAGTGTGTCATTTTAAGCACACTCACTTGGGCTTTTTTATTTGCTTATATTTAATCTACTTATTCGCTTTTTATTCTGCTTTTATTACTTGATAGGTACCTCAAGGTGGTGAACATCTTAATACTCCTTCCTTTTCCTCTTTTCCCCACAATGACAATCCTGCGAGTGGGATGGGAGGAGAGAGATGGACCGGCTCAAAGTCACCCAGCTGGCTTTCAGGCCCAAGGCGGGACTAGAACTCACAGTCTCCTGGTTTCTAGCCTGGTGCCTTAACTGCTACACCAAACTGTCTCTCTTTTTAAGTCTCTTTTCCCCTCTTTTAAGTGGCTTTGAAATTGAGAATGCTTACTCTGAAAAGGCCCGTTGTTCTGCTGGAGAAAAAGAGGCTATTGGTAAAATAAAGATCATAACATCTCTGGCCACGGACAACCTGGTCACGAAGAACATTTAAAAGTTAGATCAAAGAAGGCTAGACTGAGCCACATGGGCTACAGAGTCCTTAGGACAGCCAGGCAGGCTTTGGTGCTTCTCTTGAACTGGGCTGGCTCAGTTCTTGGGGTGGAGGGCCAGAGCTTATCTGGGGTTGAGTTCAAAGTGGGCCACCACGCTAGAGTTTAGATGTTTGTTTAGATCAGTGTTTCTCAAGCTTGAAGATGGGTGGACTTCAACTCCCAGAATTGCCCAGCCAGGTGGGAGTTGCCAAGACCGAAAAGCCCTGGTTCAGACGTTAGTTAAGGTGGCAGACGCTTCGTTTCCAGATGTTTCCTTACTGTCCTTGGCAATCAGGGATGAGAAGAGGGGCGTCTGTCATCTCATTTGAGGGGCTGCCACAAGGAAGAGGGGGTCAAATTATTCTACAAAGCACCAGAAAACAGGACAAGAAACAATGGTTGGAAAGAGCCTTGATAGTACAGTGGTCTAAGCACCCTGTTATTAACACAGCTGCCTGCAATTACTGCTGGTTCGAATCTCTCCAAGGCTCAAGGTCGACTCAGCCTTCCATCCTTACTAAGGTAGGTAAATTGAGGACCCAGTTTGTGGGGGCAATAAGCTGACTTTGTATAAATATACAAAAGTATGAAGGCTATTGCTTAACGCATTGTAAGCCGCCCTGAGTCTCCGGAGAAGGGCGGCATATAAATCAAATTAAAAAAAAAAAAAAAAACCAAAGAGAGAAGCAACTTGGAATTAAGGAGAATTCCTAACAGTGAGGACAGTTAACCAGTGGAACAGCTTGCCACCAGAAATCGTGGGTGCTTCATCACTGGAGGTTGTTAAGAAGAGACTAGACAGTCACTTATCTGAAATCCTACTTGAGTAGGGGCTAGACTAGAAGACCTCCAAGGTCCCTTCCAACTCTACTCTACTCTACTCTAGTTCATGTCTGAAACAACTGGGCTTGGTTCAGCGGGGGAAACCTTGACTTGAAGGGCAGAGGAGAAAAACCATTGCACGTTCTCGGTTTAGTCCATTCATTACAGGATTTATTACACACACATACACAACCTCAGAGATCTCGATCTGTAGGGAGGGAGAAACAATAGTATGAAAGCTTTAGTCATCAAGGTCCACAAAACAGTCAGATCCAAGTACTCTTCTGAAATTGCTTTTGATTTTAAGGATATGAACTATATAATTAAAAATCAGTGGCAGTGAGGATATTGAAATGACTTTGGCTTTCCCATTCTTAAGGCTTTACGTGTCATTTGGAACAAACTGTCTCCACAGACAAGCTAGCTAGAGCATGTAAAAAGTTACTCACGGTTAAGAGCTTCCTTGAATTTATTCCTTTTCCTATTAGGTGCAAATCTGAGCATGAAATGGGCCAACGTTTGATGGATTTGTATTTGTTCAAGGTGAAGCAGGGGTCTCTTGCTTGCTCTGTCCCAGGTGAACAAAACTCATCACCTCTGGAGCTGTCTCCTGCCCTATGGTGTGCTGTGGTGTGCTAGGTAGCCACACCAAAAAGGGGATTAAAACAATATTTTGGGTGTTGACTTTGATAACATACTTTAGCGGAAAGGGAAAAGCAGGGAAGAGGTTAAGGAATGTTGGGTTTAGAAGGCGACGGGGTTGAGAATCCAGGAGGAGTCTTGTGATTAGACCACCATCTGTGGACACGTGGCAAGATCATTAGACCCAGGGTTCCCACGCACTGACTGAAGGCTGTGGGAATGGGTTTATTCACCTGCCACTTTAAAAAGACGATTGGGAACTGGGGGAACTGATGAAGCGGTCTAAGGGCCAGTCAAGAGTTGAACAAATAGAACACACGATAAGCTTTTCCTCCTTTCTTATGTAAACAATATTTCCCCCTCCCTCTCTCTCTCTGAATTAGATCATATGATGGAGGCCACTTCCTTGTTTTAATACCTCCCCCTGTGCAGAGCTAGTCCTGATAAATATTTGATAGTTGGCCAGCTGGGAAGCAGTGGGACAGAAAGGGTTTGTCTTTGCTGTGGCTGATGCCAAGTCACCATCTCAGGTCAAAATTAAAAATAAGAAGCAAGGACATCATCCTTGCAGAGATTGCCTCGGGAAACCTGTTGAAAGGATGCAGATCATCTGGTTACAATTCCCAGTTTTGTCCCACAAGTGCTTTTTCAAGAGGCAGCTGGACTTTCTGGTTTTTCTTTGAAGACATTTCACTTCTCATCCAAGAAGCTTCTTCAGGTATGGAGCTATGGAGCTGAAGAAGCTTCTTGGATGAGAAGCGAAACATCTTCAAAGAAAAACCAGAAAGTCCAGTTGCCTCTTGAAAAAGCACTTGTGGGACAACCATGACCTGGATGACTGAGAATCTCCATAGACAATTCCCAATTTTGTTCAGTATGCCTTTTGGAATCTGAAAGAGGGATACCTTCATATCCAAACCCTGGGACTTCTTATTGTTGTTGTTCTTTGGGTTATTACTGTCACATCACAGGGTCCATCATTCTGCGTTTCGCCCACCACTGATGGAGCATACGACTATGGTTCTCGTGTCTTCATGCAGGCAGTGGTTTGGGGAGGCAGAAGTTCAGTCCAGTTTTGAGTCCTAGTGACTATATGGGAAGCCCCTGAAGTTTTCTCGGTAACGTTTTTGGGATGTAGTTTGCCCTTGTCTTCTTCTTCCAAGGGTCAAAGGAGAGAAACTATCCCCAAAATGCCGTGGTGCCTGAGGCAGGCCTTGGACTCAGGGTCCCCTGGTTTCTAGCTTGGTGCCCTAACCACTACACCCAACTCTCCCCTCTTACTGTAATGAAGCTGCCTATGAAAATAGTTCAGACGTTTCAGCTAGCACAGGCTGTGGTGGCCTGGATGATGCAATATCAGTTTTATATCAATTGTGGGGTCCTTGGTGCTCTCTGAGCTTGGCTGTTTTCTTGCAGGTGTTTCATGACCCAGCTAGGGAACACCATCAGCCTAGATAGCAGTTGGGTCATGAAACGTCTGCAAGAAAAGAAGCAAGCTCAGAGAGCCCCAAGGACTTTTCATTGCAGCCCTGAGCTACAAACTTTCTTCTTTATTGGTTAGATCAGTTGCATTTCTGTGCAAAGTTGAGGTCAAAAGGCTGGCATTGATCTTCAGATAAGAGAATAACAGGGTTGGAAGCGACCTTGGAGGCCTTCTAGTCCAACTCCCTGCTCCTGAAGGAAACCCTAGATCATTGCAGACAAATTGCTGTCCAGGCTCTTCCAGTGTTGGAGCACGCACAACTTCTGGAGGCACGTCATTCCACTGGTGAATTGTTTCCACAGTCAGGACATTTCTCTAGGTTGGTTTTCTCCTTGATTAGTTTCCATCCATTGCTTTTTGCCTTGCCTTCAGGTGCTTTGGAGAATAGGTGGACCCTCTCTTCCTTGTGGCAGCCCCTCAAATATTGGAACACTGCTATCCTGTCACCCCTAGTCCTTCTTTTCACTAGACTAGACATACCTTATTCCTGCAACCGTTCTAGCCTCCAGCCTCCTAATCATCTTTGCTGCTCTTTGTACTGTTTGTAAAATCTCAACATTTTTTGTATTGAAGCAACCAAAACTGGATGTATTACTCCAAGTGTGGCCTTATCATGTTAACCTGTGTAGCCAGATTCCCAGCAGAGCCATAAACAAGTCTAAGAACCGTCCACAGCATTAACCATGGATTCAGGGCCTCCACTTAGATATCAAGAAGGAGAGATGGATCTGTTTGAAAAACTGCCCTTTTCCAGCTCTGGAACCTCATTTAGTGCCTCTCCTGATGTCTTTTTTGGCACACCTTAAAATGGGTCCAGGCTGCTTTTAACAGAAAGAGGAAACAATGCCTGTTTTGTCATTAGTGGCCTTGAAAGAGAATGATATGTTGGCTTACAGTTTAAAACAAAGCCATTTGTCTTTGAAGTCTGATAATGCTGTTCCCCCCTTTTTTTTTTTTTTTTGCCTTCTCGGAGCAGCTATTTTTTCACTGTTTTTGTGAATTGCCAGTATAATTTTACTGAACTTCAAACGCTTAAGCACGCTTTCGCTCTTCAGATCTGTTTTCCTTTCCTTAAAGGAGGCTGCAGATGTGCCCAATTGAATCCATGTCAAATAACTGGAAAGAAATATTTTGGTTTACTTTGTCTGAAATTGTTTGTGATTTGTTGTTGCAAATCATTGATTCTGGCAAGGTGGCCCAGTTTAATCACAGGACGAAATTAATCATCTGAATGGGGGGAACCCCAGAGATTATATTCTCCCTCAGTTCAATAAAAGCATTTATGGGGATGAGAATCTTCTCCACTCTCACCGTGAATTCCCTGTAACTCTTAAGTCTTTTGCATGTACCATTTTTCTTTTTAAAAAACAGTTCCTTAAATGATTTAAACATTATATTGTAATGTTTATTTATAATTATGATGCATCATTATAAATAAAAGCTTAATATTTGTTATTATAGTACATTTTAAAAATTAGAAAGTGTTGATAGGGTCCCCTGTTTTATGCAGAGCACCTAATAAAAATATTCTGAGAAAAACCTGTATTTTTCTGAGGTTGTGGGTTTGCTTGCTCTCATCTTGCTATTTCTATCCATTCTCTAAAGTGGTTGTCCTGTTTTAAAAAAGGAGATCAGGTTGGTCTGACACCATTTGTTCGTGATAACTCAACTTTGCTTGGCTCCTGGATTTCACAACCTGCTTGCTAAATTATTTGTCTAGTATCCATCTCAAACTGACCAATTATAGACCGGCTGGTCTCTTTCTGAAGATTGAAACAATATTTGGTGGTCGTCCATCTTCTGGCACTGGTCCTCTTCTCCCTGGTTTCTTAAAGATCAGAGAACGAAAAGGGCTTGGAAATGACGTCTGCAAAATCTTTGCTCACCAGATATTTTTTATTTCTACAGTTCCCAATAGTTTTAATGTTCTAACATAATATTTTTCCTTGTTCTGCATATATTTTATATAGCAGTGATGGCTAACCTTTTCCGGACCGAGTGGCCAATGCGTGCATGTGTGCAAATGCGCACTGCATACCCGAACCCCCCAAATATAATGCGTGTGCAACCCCCGTGCATGCAGCCCAGCCCTGTGCATGCGCGCGCACACACACCCCATGCATACACACGCGCCCCCCTCACACGTGCCCTGCACATGCATGGCAGAGACCCAAAGACCAGCTGGCTGGTGGGAGGTGCTCTGTATGCACAGCAGAGCTGAACTGGGGCGATGGCTCGTGTGCCATCAGAGAAGGCGCTGCGGTTCACCATCATGGTTATATAGCGTCCATCTGTCAGCCGAACAAGGTAAATCAGACCAAAAAACCAACACCATCGTTGAAACTGAAAATTTCAACTTGGACCATTTGTTGGTAATGTAAGGACTCTAATCTGATGACATGTTTAACTCCGCCCCCTCCCCGCTCTGCCTCCTCTTCACCTACATAAATTGGTTCCTGGATGCTGCTCCATTGAACAGAGGACATATAGAAAGAGGTGATCTCTGAGCAGAGGTGGGAGTCAGCCAGTTCGGATGGGTTCAGATGAACCGGTTGTTAAAATTCTGCCCAGTTCGGCAAACCAGCTAATCCCATTACTGGCTGGCCCAGCCCCCACCTGTTTTTTGGGCCATTTTCCAGGCCGTTTTTGGTTGTTTTGGGGATCTTTTAGGGCCCTTTTTCAGGCTGTTTGTTGGGCCTTTTTTAGGCTGTTTTCAGGCCATATTTCAGAACATTTTGGATGTTTAGTAGTAAATAAATAGAGAGGGAAATTGAGTCAAAGGCCTCAACAAGGTACAATTTCCCTCTCTATTTATTTACTACTATTGAACATCCAAAACGGCCTGAAAAATGGCTTGAAAATGGCTGAAAAACAACCCAAACAACAGCCTGAAAAATGCCAAAAAACAGCCAAAAACAGCCCAAAAAACAGCCAGAAAATGGCCGGAAAATGGCCTGAAAAACAGCCAAGACATGGCCCAAAAACAGGGAAGGGGAATTCGTAGCTTGTGTGGGCACACACTTCAGACCTCTCAATGCCTCACATCCATTGTGCTTTTCCCTGCCCCACTGCACAAATCTTTTAAACATTTGTTGGCAGACACAAAGTGAGCCTTCACCACAAAGCATATTCCCCCTTCTGAATTTGGATTATTACACAGCCATATGAAATAGTATAACATCCCACTACTAAGCACAGTAACACCTGGACTAAAGCAAAACTTCGTGGAAAAAAATTGATATAAGTTCCCATACCCCATATATAGCTTATGTTGAACAAATGTAATGTCTTTGGGTTGATTTAAAGCCGAGGAAAATAAGGAAAACAAGAAAACTTCATCAAAAATTTTTGCCGTAACGTTGTCTTCCTAAAGCCCCCTGCTTCCTTCTTCGCCCCAACTACAATTTCTGTACTAATAAACTTTACATCCCGTTTTAGAACCAATTCTGAGAAAATAAGCTTGTAAGAGGGTCAAAAATCCTTCCACCCACTTGGACCTTTTCCTCATATCAGTACATCCGTAATGGGGTGGGGTAGGGAAGGCATCGTAAGTATCAGTGTAAAAGTCCCTTTTTTCCAGTGATAACAGTTCTAGGATAAATCAGATCAATAATAATATCTGTCCATAAATCTCTCCTGCTCAGCTTTTCCTCGTTATCTGACTATTCCAGAATATAAATAAAGACAGAGGAGGACAGTTTTATGATTGGGAGAACTTTGTGTCTATTTTTAGGGCCAGAATGATCACAGCTCAATGACAGAGCATAGATATTGCATATTCAGGCAAAGCAGAGCTGAGAAAAACTTCTGTTGAGATCATTGCGAACTTTTTCTCATATATTATGGTCCATGAAGGTGGGGAGAGTAGTGATCCTTAGATGCCTTTCTATATTTTTATGCATAAAGCATGTTTCTATTACAGTCTTCCTTCATAGATATATTGCTCAGGATAATCTGTAATATGTAACCCCTAAAAAGGATCTTAATTTGCCCATTTTTGACAGGGTTTTTCAAACTTGCAATCCTAAAATGTGTGGACTTCCAGAATTGCCCAGACAGCATTCTGGAAGTTGAAGTCTACACATCTTAAAAGTTGCCAAATTTGAAATACACTGATCTATCAGAACATCTAGCTCAGGGATATCCAACCTTGGCAACTTTAAAACTTGTGGACTTCAAAATGGGCTGAAAAATGGGCGGGGGTGGGGCCAGCCAGTGGTGGGATTAGTCCGAACCGGTCTGAACAGGCTGAATCCCACCTCTGCCTTTGAGGCGAGTGGCCGGGAGGCGGGACTGGGTGTGATGAGTGATGTCGAGTTGGCCACGCCCACCCAGTCACATGACCACCCGGCCATGCCTACCCAGCCAGTCATTAGGGCAGAGAACTGGTTGTTAAATTATTTGAATCCCACCACTGTCTCTGAGGAAGTTTTGTATCTGCTCCGAGGAAGCAAGCGGCATGGCCAACAAAACATCACTATGCATTCTTCGTCTCCCGTGGGATAACCCAGAGGTCTTCGGCCACAACCAGCAGCCGTGAAAACCTACATTCCGGGATTAAGTATAGCTTTTCTCTGCAAGCCTTTTGGAGATCTTGGTTGATCCCTGTTTATGGAGAAAATCCTCCTGAGGCAGAATTCATCAGCATGGCTGGGAACAGGAAAGGCTGCCAAGGCATGTACTCCAGAAGGTTAACCATGTGGAAAAATATAGAGTTCACACACACAATCCACCACATTAAAACCCTGGCCATAGTTTCCCACTAGCAAAGTCTGAGAACACTTAGGGATGCTTTCATCCGACAATGGTCCTGCTCCAGAATTCCTCACCAACTCTTCTACAGGAACATCCAGGAGAAGACTGAAGACTGTCTTTGAGAAGCTGTCTATCTAGAAGAGACCTAAGAGAACGACTGGTAACTCACCATTTGGGATTCCCATCTGGATTCCCCCCCCCCATGCTTGCTTTCCTATAATTGCTTCAAACTGAGTTTGGGGTCTTTGCCCCACACAGGGGCCGGTAGAACTTAGCACATCCAGCTCCACCTGGGAACGCCCGAACGAGTTTGAATGTCAGGACCGTGCATTGCATACGGAAGGAATTTGGTGATGATCTGGCCAAACTTCTATTTGTGAGTCTTAAGATATCCTAGAAAAGAGTTGAATTACTAGCTAACTACCAATAGAAGAAAACATCTGTAACTCAAATTGGTTGTTTTCTTGCAGAGGTTTCATCACACAAAATAGGTAACATCATCAGTGCTGGAGGG
Source organism: Pantherophis guttatus (assembly GCF_059756535.1). NCBI lineage: Eukaryota > Metazoa > Chordata > Lepidosauria > Squamata > Colubridae > Pantherophis > Pantherophis guttatus. Next base: position 130,830,301 of record NC_142067.1, read on the forward strand.
GGAGGGGGGTTTGTGGAGAGGAGGAGGAGGAGGAGGTGGAGGACGACATCTGTGGAGTCCTTGGTGCTCTCTGAGCTTGGTAGGTTTTTTGCAAACATTTCATTACCCAACTAGGTATCATCATCCGTGTTAGAAGGGAGTGGAGTTTGCTTTTTGTTTATATACTATCAGTGTTGGTGGGAATACTGTTTTCTTCTAGGTATTTCCTTGATTGGGCTGCTGTTTACTGCTGGATTGTTTGTCTGAGTTAGTAGTTCCTTGACTGGGTTATTATTAACTGCTTAATTGTTGGTCTGGTATTAATTGTTTGGTATTGTCTGGTATTAATTGTTGATCTGGATGGGGAGATACAAGCTCAGACTCAATCCTTCCAAGACCGAGTGGCTGTGGTTTCCGGCGTCCCGATATAGCCAGCTAGCTCCATCGCTGACTATTGGGGGCAAGATCTTGGCCTCCTCAGAGAGGGTCCGCAACTTGGGTGTTCTCCTGGATGCACGGCTGTTTTAGAAGACCATATGACGGATGTGGCCAGGGGAGCTTTTTATCAGGTTCGCCTGATTCACCAGTTGCGTCCCTTTCTGGATCAGGACGCCTTGCGCACGGTCACTCATGCCCTCGTCATGTCACGTCTGGACTACTGTAATGCTCTCTACATGGGGCTCTCCTTGAAGAGCACTCGGAGGCTCCAACTGGTCCAGAATGTGGCCGCGCGGGTGGTTATGGGAGCGACATGGCGCTCCCATGTAACACCTCTCCTGCGCGAGCTGCACTGGCTCCCGGTGGTCTTCTGGGTGCGTTTCAAGGTATTGGTTACCACCTTTAGAGCGCTCCATGGCTTAGGACCTGGGTGCCTACGAGACCGCCTTCTGCCACCGGTAGCCTCTCACCGGCCAGTACGCTCCCACAGAGAGGGGCTCCTCAGGGTGCCATCGGCCAAACAATGTCGACTGGCGACACCCAGGAGGACAGCCTTCTCTGTGGGGGCACCTGCCCTCTGGAATGAGCTGCCTCTGTCGATTCTCATGATCCCCGACTTACATACATTTTGCTGTGCCCTTAAGACTCTTTTGTTCCAACAGGCCGGGCTGGCTTAGAAAATGAATTTTAATTGGGTGTCTGTAGTTTTTTAATTAATTAATTTTAATGGGCCAAATTTTTATATATTTTAAATTGTTTTTAAATTTTGGGGTATATGTTTGTTTTAATATGGCTGTACACCGCCCTGAGTCCTTCGGGAGAAGGGCGGTATAAAAATTTAATAAATAAATAAATAATCCAGGTGTTAATCCCTGCTTATCTGAGTGTTGATTGCTGTCCAGGAGGTGCTTTGGTCTTTTTGTTTCCTTCTTAGCTTTTCCATTGTCTCTTTTGAATGGTATGTAAATGTCGTTTTCAGAGAAGATAAGTATTTCTCAACAAATTAAACTTTTACAAGGATCCATGTTACTAGCATGGAAAGCAAGAGAAATGGAAATAAAAATGAATTATAGAAAGAAAAAAAAAGAAAAAACAGAGAGTCTGCAAATAAACCTGAGAAGTGCTGGCATGCAAATTAGAAAAGAAAAGAAGATTGAAATAACAAGAGACCCCAAAAAAGAAAAAAGCATTTCAACAACATTATTCTAACTTGTATAAAGGAAGTGACATCTTTTCTAGAGAAAAATGATGAATATCTAAAAAAACAAAATTTACCTAGGATTACAGAGGAACAGAAATAGATTATGAATGGACCTATAACAATAAGGGAAGTTTCTGAAGCTATAAAAAAGATTAAACTAGTATAGCTACTTGGACTTGATGGAGTATTAGGTTATTAAAACATTTTGAGGAAGAACATATATTTGTTTGTTTAATTTATATTGTGCCTTTGTTATTTTTACAAATAACCCAAGGTGGTGAACATATCCACCAATACACCATCCTCCTCCTATTTTCCCCAAAACAACAGTCCTGTAAGGTGGGTCAGGCTGAGACAGAATGCCCGGCTCAAAGTCACTTGGAAGGATTTCGTGCCTAAAGTGGGACTAGAACTCACTGTCTCCTGGTAATTGGCTCAAAGCCAGGCAGCTTCTTAGGCTTCTTGCCTAAGGTGGGACTTGAACTCACAGCCTTCTGCTTTCTAGCCTGGTGCCTTAACCACTAGGCCAAATGTAATGAACTCCATGCTACCAAGAGAGAAGAGGCCAGAGAGCTGAAGAGTCCAGCACCTAAAGGACAAGGCTTTAGCAAGAAACTATAAACTGGTGTCATTATTGAATTACTGCAAGTTGTTCACAATGATTCTAGCTGAAAACCATTTTGCAAATTTATTCCTGAATATCAGTATGGATTTTTAATTAAAAGACTTTTATTTAAAGGACAATGTGAGAAATGTGTTGGACATTTTGGAATATTTGGAGCAACATTTGGAATATTTGGAACAACAAAAACAAAGGACATTGATTTTCTTAGATGCAGAGAAGACCTTTGGTCATTTTAAACGGACGTTCTTGTTGCTCCAAGCAGCTGGATGGCCTTGGGCCAGCCACTTTCTTTTAGCCCTAGGAAACAGGCAATGGCAAATCACTTCTGGAAAACCTTGCCAAGAAAACTGCAGTTGCCTGGGGTCAACACTGACACAAAGGCACAAACACACACAAAGGTAGTAGGAAACCCGAAAGCTTGAATAACAATATGAAATGCCATGCTTGCTCACAGCCTTGGTCTCTTAGACTGCAAATGGGCTGCCAATCAATTGGAACTCACTTCTGAGTAAGCTTCATGCACGTATAGTACTCAGGGATCCATCCTCAATCTTTCAGCAGGCTGCTGTTGTATATTTTTCTTCTACTTTGTCATAAACGCAGTGTTGATATTTGCAGGAGTTTGTGTGTTTTGCATTTATTGTCCTTCCTGGCAAACGGTCCCATCTCTGAAGCATAAAAGAAGCAGATTGTTTTTCAAAAGCCTCATGATTGTATTAGAACATTTCTGGAAAATAACCTGAGTTGCACAGCTCAGACTTGTATAACTGCAAAAGTTGGTTACAAAATGCTCCTTGAAAGAGATGGAGAGAGAGAGAGAGCTTGGAAAAACACTGCTGTGACTGTGCTACTCACGCACAATTTCACAATCCCACTGCTAGCCTTTCGGGTAATCTGCAGAAGGTAGTTTTCTGTCAAAGGTGGCTTTGTAAAGGCAACTTAATCATGTATTAAAAGTCGCATTTCCCTGGCAATGAGTTAACCGGGCGGCCTCTTACGATAAAGAAAGGTTTGAAGGACTCCCTGTCTTGCTCACAGCTTCCCTTTCCCTAATTTTACCTTTTCTAGACAAAAAAAGTACACATAAGTCAGAAACGCTGTTTACAATGTCCCCTTTCTTGCTGGGACTCAAGCTTCGGCATCTCTGCCACGTCACGATCAGGCGTGTCTTGAACACAGATCCTCCCAAGCGGAGTTTGCCTGATAAGGGCAGAGCCTTCAAAGGCAACACGCAGGTCTTGAGTAGACCCACAACGGCAACAATGCAACAAACAGCTGGAAGGAAGTCACGGCAAAACAACCAAGCCTTTTTTTGCAGCACGTTTTATATAGAATTAGAGGACAATTAAAGGAGAATTCTGAATTTTTAGCTTTATGCAACCATCAGCATCATTGTTCAAGTAACTCTCGACTGATCACCATTCGTTTAGCGACCGTCCAGGGTTACAAAAGTACTGAAAGAAGTGTCCTCACACTTACGACTATCGCACCTTCCCTACTATCACATTCTCAAAAGTTGGGTCCCTGGCAGCTGGCAGGCGGTTATGATGGTTGCGGCATCCTGGGGTCATGTGATCACCAATTGCCATCAGCAGAGTTGTGACCGTTTCATGAAAGCAGCACAAAACAATGAAAATTGCACTCATGTGACCTCAGGAGACGCTGCAAACAGCTGCAAGTGCGAGTTGGTTGCAAAGTGCCCAAAATATGATCACGTGACTGTTGGAACTTTGAAATTGGGTTGTAAATACTTTTATGGGGCTCCACTGTAACTTCAAACGGTCGCTAAGCGACTGGTTAGTAAATGAGGACTACCCACCTATTATTTTAGCATTGTGCTAATCGAGCATCTATGAAAACAGGGATCCTTTTAAAGGTGGGAAGGAGAGGAGAGGCGGGGAAGAGGAACACAACCTCCCCACTCAGAGCCCCTCTTTCAAGGGAGGTGGGTGGGTTGGAAACAGGAAATAGATGATAGGTGGACAGATGGATGGAGGGATGGATGGATGGATAGAGAGAGATGTTAGATAGAGAGAGAGAGGGAGGGAGGGAGAGGGAGAGGGAGACGGAGAGGAAGAGAGAGGTTCCCGAGCTCCATGATTGATTCAACCGATGGGCAGAGCCTCTAAGCCAGTGTGCGTGTGTGTGTGTGTGAAGATGTGGCACATGAACACTTAATTCTCCATTATTATTTTTTAAAGTTACCCTCCTTTTGGCTTACAGCTCAGGGATCAAGTGCCTGTTCTTATCAGACTGAAAAACAGAGAAGGAAACAGAGAGCTAGAAAGATCAGAACCGATTTCACGTTCCAGTTGATCTCTTTTAGATCATTTTTAACAGTGAGGGGCAACATTGTTCAGCCTGCAAGGGCACTTTCTCTTTTTCCCACCCCCAAGAGCTGCAGAGTAGCTGTGAAAGGGATGCTGGGGCTGGAAGGGACCTTGGAGGTCTTCTTTGTTGTTAGTTGCAAAGTCGTGTCTGACCCATCATGACCCCATGGACAACGTTCCTCCAGGCCTTCCTGTCCTCTACCATCCTCTGGAGTCCATTTAAGCTCACACCGACTGCTTCCGTGACTCCATCCAGCCACCTCGTTCTCTGCTGTCCCTTCTTCTTCTTTTGCCCTCAATCTTCCCCAGCATTAGGCTCCAGGGAGTCCTTCCTTCTCATTAGGTTGCCAAAGGATTTGAGTTTCATCATTGGGATCTGGCCTTCTAAAGAGCAGTCAGGGTTGGTCTCCTCTAGGACTGACCGGTTGGATGGCCTTGCAGTCCAAGGGACTCACAGGAGTCTTCTCCAGCACCAGAGTTCAAAGGCCTCCATTCTTTGGCGCTCAGCCTTCCTTATGGTCCAACTTTCACAGCCATACATTGCAACTGGGAAAACCGTAGCCTTGACTATACACATTTTTGTTGGCAGGGTGATGTCTCTGCTTTTTAGTATGCTGTCTAGGTTTGCCATGGCTTTCCTCCCCAGGAGCAAGCGTCTTTTGATTTCTTGGCTGCAGTCCCCATCTGTGGTGATCTTGGAACCCCAGGAAAATAAAATCTGTCACTACCTCCATTTCTTCCCCATCTATTTGCCAGGAATTGAGAGGGCCGGATGCGATGATCTTAGTTTTCGTAATATTGAGTTTCAAGCCAATTTATGCACTCTCCTTCTTCACCAGCATCAAGAGGCTCTTTAGTTCCTCTTCACTTTCTGCCATTAGAGTGGTTTCATCTACATATCTGAGGTTGTTGATATTTCTCCTGGCCATCTTAATTCCAACTTTTGATTCATCTGGTCCTGCCTTTCTCATGATATGTTCTGCATATAAGTTAAATAGGCAGGGTGACAGTATATAGCCTTGTCGGTCTCCTTTCCCAATTTTGAACCAATCAGTGGTTCCGTGTCCAGTTCTCACTGTTGCTTCTTGACCCGCATATAGATTTCTTAAGAGACAGATAAGATGGTCTGGTATTCCCATCTCTTTAAGAACTTGCCACAATTTGTTGTGATCCACACAATCAAAGGCTTTAGCATAGTCAATGAAGCAGAAGTAGATGTTTTTCTGAAACTCCCTAGTTTTCTCCATGATCCAGCCTATTTTGGCAATTTGATCTTTAGTTCCTCTCCCCCTTCGAAATCCTACCTGTACTTCTGGTAGTTCTCGATCGACATACTGCTGGAACCTAGCTTGTAGGATTTTAAGAATAACCTTACTAGCATGTGAAATGAGTGCAATGGTGTGATAGTTTGAACATTCTTTGGCATTGCCTTTCTTTGTAAACTGACCTTTTCCAATCCTGTGGCCACTGTCGAGTTTTCCAAATTTCCTGGCAAATTGAGTGTAGCACTTTTACTGCATCGTCTTTTAAGATTTTGAATAGCTCAGCTAGAATACTGTCTCCTCCACTAGCTTTGTTGTTGCTCAGACTTCCTAAGGCCCATTTGACTTCGCATTCCAGGATGTCTGGCTCAAGGTCAGTGACCACGCCATCGTGGTTATCAGGGACGTTAAGCTCATTCTTGTATAGTTCTTCTCTGTAATTTTGCCTCCTCTTCTTAATCTCTTCTGCGTCTGTTAGGTCCCTGCCATTTTGGTCCTTTATCATGCCCATCTTTGCATGAAACGTTCCCTTCATATCTCCAATTTTCTTGAAGAGATCTCTGGTCCTCCCTGTTCTATTGTTTTCTTCTGCTTCTTTGCACTGTTCATTTAAGAAGGCATCTCTTCTAGCTATTCTCTGGAATTCTCCATTCAGTTGGGTGTAACTTTCTCTTTCTCCCTTGCCTTTCGCTTCCCTTCTTTCCTCAGCTATTTGCAAAGCTTCCTCAGACAATCATTTTGCTTTCTTGCCTTTCTTTTTCTTTGGGATGGTTTTAGTTGCTACCTCTTGTACAAGGTTGTGAACCTCCGTCCATAGTTCTTCAGGCACTCTGTCTATCAGATCTAATTCCTTAAATCTATTTGTCACCTCTGACTGTATAGTCATCAGGGATATTATTTAGTTCATACCTGAGCGGCCTAGTGCTTTTCCCTGCTTTCTTCCATTTAAGCCTAAATTTTGCAACGAGAAGCTCATGATCTGAGCCACAGTCAGTTCCTGGTCTTGTTTTTACTGAGTGTATAGAGCTTCTCCATCTTTGGCTGCAGAGCACATAGTCCATCTGATTTCTGTGTTGGCCGTCTGGTGATGTCCATGTGTAGAGTCTTCTAGTCCAACCTTTCCCTGTGTCAGGAATCCTTATTCCATCCTCTCCCTCAAATTCCGAGTTTCACGAGGTGTCAGCACTTGCAATCTGGTTTGTGCCTCCTTTTTTTTTTTTTTTAAATAGATGCATGAATTTTATTCTGTTTTTGCTATTTTAATCTAATAAGGTTTGGGTTTCTTCCATGTAGGTTTCCCCCCCTAAACACAGACACACAGTATTTCTAGGGAGAAAAATAAACAAATATATATAGAATAAATTGTGAATGAATGAATGAATGAATGAATGAATGAATGAACGAACAGATGCCCTATAGTCTTCCGATGAGCAGTTCTCTCTTTCTCTAAAATTATTCTTATTAGTTTAATTTGTATCTCATCTTTCCTCCCTTCTAGGTCAGCTTCTTATGGGGTGTCAGAGGGGGGCGTCTGCCTTCCCCTTCTTTGTGTTCGATCAAACTGATTAGAAACAGCAACAAAGGAAAGGAAGGGGAACGAAAGAAAGAAACGTGCTTTACAATGGCAAAATTGTGCATGCGTTAGTGTGAGTTGATTTTTCCAGTGTGGGGTGTGTGTGTGTGTGTGTGTCTGCAGGGCAACACTCAGAGGAAAGGCAGTGGTGGACATTCATACTAGATATTAGATGAACAGAGTTGGAAGGCACCTTGGAGGTCATCTAGTCCAACCCCCCTCCCAAGCAGGAGACCCTGCCTGCACCATTTCTGACAGATAACAGATTTAACGGACGAACAGAGTTGGAAGGGACCTTGTAGGCCATCTATTCCTCTACTTACAACCATTTGTTTAGTGGCCATTCACTAAACGGCACTGAAAAAAGTTATGACCGCTTTTCACTCTTATGGCCATTGCAGCATCTCCACGGTCCCACGATCAACATTCAGAGTCTTGGCAACTGGCATGGGCTTAGGATGGTTGGGCTGTCCTGGAGTCACATGATCCCTTCTGCCACTTTCTGACAAGCCCAGTCAATCAGGAAACCAGATCTGCTTAACGACCGTGTGATACATTTAACAACTGCAGCAACGCGCTTAACGACTGTGGCAAGAAAGGTTGTAAAAAATGGGGCAAAACTCACTTAACAACCATCTTGCTTAGCAATGGAAATTTGGAGCTCAGTTGTGGTCATAAGTCGAGGACTACCTATACCTAGAACAAGGAACGATGCAAAAGGAATTCCCAGCTGCTGGAAATTCATCTGAAAAAGAGAGGAGGCTTAAAACCAGATTAATCCAACCAATCTCCCAAGGATTGCAGTCCCATCAAGATCCTTTTTTCCACTTGGCTGCGTCTTTAATTATCCTCCTCTCGGAAGCTAAAAAAAATTGGGCAAAAATACACAGATGGCTAGAAAAGATAATAGGGAAACACGTAGATTTTAAACCTGAATTGTTTTTATTAGGGATGATATCAGAAAAATTTGATAAGAAAAGGATGTATTTAGTACTGCATGTCTTAACAGCAGCGAGGATTATTTTCGCACAATATTGGACAAATGAAGAAATACCTCAAGAGGAAGAGATAATTAAGAAGATAGTAGAGTGTGCAGAAATGGATAGACTGACATTAGAGATCAAACAGAAAGAAGACACAGAATATTATCAGACATGGAACTTATTTTACCAATGGTTGGAAAAGGGGGGTGGAGATTAAGAAGGAAATCTGTATTGCTAAGCAAATTAAATACCCAGACAACACGATGTTTATTAAGCATTAAGAAATGCAATTAATAGAAAATTAATAAAATTTATTTTTAAAAAATAATAATCCTCCCCTCAGGATCCATCCGTAGAGCATGAAAAGAAAACCACCAGCAAACGAAGAGTAAATATTGAACGGTTGGAAGACTTCAGATAATACTGTAAATAAACACGACTCTTTTGAAATTTTCTTTTCTTTTCCTTCTCTATTTGTTCAACCTACTTCAATAATGGCCTGCCAGGCTACGCATCTCCAGCTGGCATTCAACTCGAACATGCCTTCAGTAAATATAACGTGCTGTAAAAAAATATACAAGACAATAAAAGAAAGCACACGTCAGTTACATACATGTAGTCACGAGCAGCAAAACCGGATCCCTGCAAAGTGTTAAATCCTGAGGAGATAAAAAAAAAAAAAAGATTGCTACCTGCATCTAAGGTGTGAAAAACTGATGATGATGATGATGATGATTTTTTTTACAAAAGGAGTTGTATTTTTTTACAAATTATCATTTCCTAACAAGGAGAATCCTGCATTTTTACAACTGTGGCACAAATGTCATGAAAGCATTTTGTGTGACTCGCTTTAACAACTGCCTTCCTTTGCATAGCAATGGAAGTTCTCTTTCCCAAGTGTAGTCGTAATTCGAGGACTACCTATAGAATACTGTACAGCTATGAAACTTCCTACATTTGGTTTCCAATAATCTCAGAACAATTCAATTCAAGTTAGAACGAGGAACATGGACGGCTAAGCATGAAGCTAAAGACAGTTGTGTCGATATTCTATCTTGTGATTGCTTCAAAATTGTTGCTGGTGACTTACTGGTCATTTAATAATAAAATAATAAATAAAAGATTACATAAACAGTTACACTATGTATCTGGAATATGAATAACATATGGACAAGAGAACCTGGAATCTATTGGGTAGATGAAGAAGTGATATTTAATATAATTTTAACATTCTTTTGAAATTTTCAGTGGTACAGAACAATCTGCAAATTGACTTGACCACCATATTGGGTTTTTTTTTTAATCCTCTTTTTTTTGCTCCTATTATATACTCTAATTTATCTCTGAAGAAACCCACATTTCCCATGTGGATTTAAGAAGAATCTAGCAATAGATTTTTGTTTCTGTATTTGCTTTGTCTTAGTTTTTCGCTCTAGACATTTTGGGGAGAGGGGAGGTCAATGCAACTTAACACTCATCACAGCCATAGGGAGATGCCAACTGAACATTTATAATCTCTTTATTCTTATGATTTTTGTGGCTTCTGCAGCAAATGAAACTTTTTTTCCCTTCTTTGCTTGTTTCTGCCATATCTCATCCAGGGAAGAGAGACAGATTCTCAAAAGTTTGCGCTTTAGCTGATGCCATCAACGTTGTGTCTTAACAAGCTCTTTGAAATTAACAGCCAAAGCAGTAAAGATGTTTTCGTCACAAACTCGTGGCCGCCATTTTGACTTTTGCTCTCCTGTGGACAAACTGGAAGGCTGCTTGTCCTTTGCTTTGGTTGCCACAATATAAAAAAGATGTTGAGAGTCTAGAAAGATGGCAGAGAAGATAATTCAGGGCCTGGAGGCTAAAACATATAGAGAGCGATTGCAGGAACTGGGTATGGCCAGTCTAGAGAAAAGATGGACTGGGGGGGGGACATAATAGTGGTGTTCCAGTATTTGGGGGGCTGCCACAAAGAAGAGGGGGGGGTCAACTTATTCTCCAAAGCCCCTGAGGGCAGGACAAGAAGCAACGGGTGGAAACTCATCAAGGAGAGAAGCAACCTGGAACTAAGGAGGAATTTCCTGACAGTGAGAACAATTAACCAGTAGAACAGAAGTTGCCTTCAGAAGTTGTGGGTGCTCCATCACTGAAAGGTTTCCAAGGAGAGACTGGACAGCCATTTGTCTGGAATTCTATAGGTAGTCCTTGACTTATGACCCCAATTGAGCCCAGAATTTATGTTGCTAGGTGAAACATTTGTTTTGCCCCATTTTACAACCTTACAACATTTGTTATGTGAATCATTGCAGTTATTAAGTTTGTCACACAGTTGTTAAGTGAATCTGGCTTCCCGTTGACTTTGCTTGTCAGAAGGTTGCAAAAACAGGACTCCGGGACACTACGGCCGTCATAAATATGAGTTCGGTTGTCAAGCATCTGAATTTTGCTCACGTGACTGTGAGGCTGCTGCAACGATATTGAGTGTGAAAAATGGCTATAAGTCACTTTTTTCAGTGTCACTGTAACTTCGAACGGTCACTAAACGAACTCTTGTAGGTCAAGGACTAGCTATGTAAGGTCTCCTGCTTGAGCAGAGGGTTGGACTAGAAGACCTCCGAGATCCCGTCCAATTCTGATATTCTGCTTATTCTGGTATCCTGTCCAGGGTGGCCCAAAGCAGATTCCCAGGCTGGGAAGCAGAGCGCAGTCCCATTTTTGCAAAGCTTCTTCTGCCCCAGAAGGTTTGCAAAAGTCCCAACTCTCGTATTTCAAGCCGTAACTGGAGGCGCCTTGTTCTCCTGGGCTTTTTACCTTCCTACCTTCCTGAAGGAGCTCCTTGGCTCTCTTTGTGGAGCCGGGTCCTGTCAGACTCACCGACTCCACTTCATCAACTCCCATAAAGCGGCGCTTTCTTAGGTAACAGCCTTAAGCGCGTCAGGGCAGCCGGTTGTTGCGGCATTAAAACAAACACACTTTCCCATCACTTTCCCTGGCTCACCTAGTTTAGCGGCCAGGAAGCCAAGTGGCTGATTAGCTGGGAAACAAAGAGAGCATTGGGGAGGCCAGGACGACCGAGCCAGACCTCCAAACAGAAGAGCTGCTGCCCCAGAATTGGCCCAGGCTCCTCCTTTGCACGACTGGTATATTTGATGATTTATTTCATGCCTTTTAGCCCTGCTCCACCAAAAGAGAGAGAGAAGAGAAATGGCTCTCGGAGGTTTGCAGAGGTCAGTCGACTCAGCAATAAAGAGCCCCTTATGGCTCTGAGGCTGAAGTCAAGGGAACAAATTCAAATTCTGTGTGTGTGTGTGTGTGTGTGTGTGTGTGTGTACCCCACATCCAAGACATCATGCTCGCATGGAGTGAAATGAGCCTGTGTCTTTTTCAACAGGCAGGAAAGGATCTCCCCACATCTCCATGGTATTTTCATAGTATCATGTTTACTTGTTTGTTTTATTAATTCAGATTATATAGGCTGCCCATCCCGCTCACATATCACAGTTCATAGTTCTAGCATGTATTATAGGGCTGGAAGGGACCTTGGAGGTCTTCTAGTCCAACCCCCTGCCCAAGACAGGAGACCTCATGGCATACCAGTCAAAATGGCTGTTCAATCTTTTCTTGAAGACCTCCAGTAATTTAGCTCTTTTCTCCCTGTGGGCATCTAATTATTTGGCAGCCTGCAGAGCAGTTTAAATTAAAATTAGGGAGGGGAGAAGCAGCCAAGATGAGATCAGGGAGCCTGCGTAGCAGCTGATACCGGCCACAGAGAAGGGTTGGGTTGGGTTTCATGGACCTTCCAACGTGGTCAAACAGATCCAACTTTTTGAATGCCTGTAACAACACAACCAACCTCTTGGGACAGGTTGGATTAAAAATGGGCATTTGTGTTTTCTGATGTGCAGAAATCAGGCTTGTCAGATGCTACATCTTTTCTATCCTGCTCTACGGAGAGGAGAGCTGGCCTCTGACAGGAAGCCACCTGAAGAGACTAAAAGCATTTGAAATGTGGATTTACAGGTGGCTGCTATGTATAAACTGGGTCAACAAAATCAGAAATGAGGAGGTGATAAGCCACCTGGGAAAGCCAAGGGAAATCACCAAAACCATAGAAAAGTGAAAGTTAGAATATTATGGACATGGGATGCGACACCCAGAAAAATACGCCATACTTCACTTAATCTTCCAGGGAAAGATTGAAGGCAAAGGAGGTCCAGGCAGAAGAAGAACATCATGGCTTCAAAATCTAAGGGACAAAACTCAGCAGCACTTTTTCGTGTGGCTGTTGATAAAAATAGGATCGCCAACATGATTGCCAAAGTCCGATGATAGATATGGAAGAAGAAGGAGGAGGAGGAGGAGGAGGAGGAGGAGGAGGAGGAGGAGGAGGAGGAGGAGGAGAAGAGCAGTGCAAAGAGATGAGACTTTAAAATCATGAAATAAGGATGCCTAACTCCAGGCTGAGGATAAGGTGAGCTTGCATCCTCTGAATACAGGCATATATGGAAACGTATCAAGGAGACGTTGATACGTTTCTCCTTAGTCTAGAACTAAGGAGAAATTTCCTGATAGTCAGAACAATCGATCAGCGGAAAGGCTTGCCTTCAGGAGTTGTGGGGGCTCCATCGCTGGAGGTTTTTAAGAAGAGATTGCACAACTGTTTTTCGGAAATGGGATAGAGTCTCCTGCTTGTGCAGGGGGTTGGACTAGAAGACCTCCAAAGTCCCTTCCCACTCTGTTATTCTGTATTTTTGGTGCTACTCTGAGCTGTCAGTGACTGTGGTGCAAAATCCAGAATAATTTCCATTCTCTTTCTATTGTTAGAGGGAGGCAGATTTGCCATCTGGAAGCAACTCCCAGAAAATTAGCTTAGACTGAAGTTTTCCCAGCTCAATATTCTGGTCACACATGGCTGAGGAGAACCCGGAAATGGCCATGTCAGTCAAGTCAGGTTTTTTCCCCCGTAGTGTTTGAAAAGTCAGAAACGCTTCCCTCTTACAGGCACGGTTCTCTTTTGCAAATTTTGCCTTTGGTTCAGGGTGTGTTCAGTTGAGGTGGTTTACAGTGTAAAAATAAGAGCAAATGACCAAAACATAACCTAATAAATGCATTTAATAAATCAAATGCATTAAAACCGAATTAAGCAATGATCTGTTGTTTTCTATGCGTTCTTTACAAAAGTTTCCCGGGACATTTTTATTGTTATGAATTTATGTCTTTCTTAATAAACACAGAGCTGTGCGATGCAGAGATTTACAATCTATATCAGGAAAGAGCCAAGACTTTTCATAAATTAAAAGGCAGAGGTGCTTCTGAGCCACGTAGACCTTTTTCCATATTTGCAAAAGCACAAGAAAATTCCGATTTTAAGGGGAAGAACTGATGAGGGTCTGAGGGTCGCACAAGAGAGATTGTGCTTGACTGACAAACCATTTGTTTAGTGACTGTTCAAAGGTAGAGCTAGGGCCAGGGTTCACGTTACAACAGCCCTGGGAGGTTTTGTTGGAGGAGAGTCCGCTCTCCTGCGGCCTTGAAAGTTAATAATTGGGCAGCAGTGTTACTATCTACGGCCTATTAGCTTTCCTCAGGACCAAGAGCTCCACCTGTTTAATCGATCCTTTTGGCTACTTGGTGGTAAAGAGGGAATTTACCCTCACTCTTCCCTTTAGTAAGGTGGGTTTCTCAAATCCTAGAAGAGAATATTTGTAGCTCAATGTAGAACAATGTAGAACCAGGGGATCCTTGGTGCTCTCTGATCTTGTTTGCTTTCTTGCAGATGTTTCATGACCCAACTAGGGAACATCATCAGTGCTAGATGGTTGAAATTCGCCTGTATGCAAATTTCTCCCATTTGCATGCCATGCAAAGTGTTTGATGCCCATATGAGGTATCTATAGAAGAGAATATTTTTTAGCTCAGGGTTGAACCGTGGGGTCCTTGGTGCTCTTGATTGCTTTCTTGCAGATGTTTCATGACCCAACTAGGGAACATCATCAGTGCTAGATGTTGGGGGGAAATTAGTTTGATTCCTGCATGATTGAACTTCTTTGGGGTTCCATTTAACCCCCTCAGGACCAATTCAATGAATCAGTTGGTGCATTTTAGCTGTTCCCACATTCACTTCTTCCTGAGCTAGTTTGATTCTGGAAGGCCTTCCTTACAGCTGGGAAGGAGCCCAGAGCCCAGCTAACAGGAAAAGCATCTAGTTTCTCTTTAACTATGCTGAATGCTGAACTCCAGAAGCCCTCAGGAAAATACATCTTGTTCTCCAGTTCTTGGCATGCCTGTGAGCGTGTAAATTTTCCTGATCTAGAACAGCCCTACCCAGTCCTTAAGAAAGACCCAGCGTGTCAGAAACTGCTCATGGGAATTGACCTGCAGGGCATTCTTATCTGTTGAATGTAAAGGTCTGCCCTACGGCTGGGATAACTAGGCTGAAAACTGTAGGTGAGGAGCCAGATGTCAGCCAAGATCTAAGGCGCCTCAGTTTTTGCAGCCCAGTCCTAGATTTTTAGGCTCATCATCATTCATGGTGCAATTTGTTTCTTAGAAAAAAGGGAGAAGCAAATATTTGAAAATAGAGATGTTTGCAAGCTCGGTTTGGAACAGGGTTCCAAAAATTGTACAGCACTGCAGTTTCAGCAGAGGCACGAATAACAATTTACCCCACTCCAAATTAGAAAGCTGGGTTTACTGGTTTCAGTCCAAATCAGAAAGGAGACCTGAGTAACGGTGGCAGTCTGCAAAACTACTGGTCACTTGCTCCTCAGAATCCGAGCCCTCCCCTTAATCTCCCGGGCGCGCGGGGGGGGGATCGTTTTACGAGGCAGGAGTGGTCCGCTCGGCGTCATCCGTCCTGAAGTTGATTTAGAGAAGCTGCTCTGTGTGTTTCAACAAGTTCAAAAGTGCAAGGCTCAGCTCGTCTGGACTGAATTCCTGCCCCTGGAAAAGGCCTTGGAAGCCAAGCTGGTAACTAGGAAAACAAAACAAAAGCCAGGCATTGCTGACACGCAGAAGGACAATCGCTCCCTCCGTGGATTGCGGCATCCAGTTTAGATATAAGTGACATAGGAATTGTGGGTAAATTAGCACTGTCCTCCTTTACAATATTATTATTTTTTCATGACATATTTCATTAAGTGTTGTACCTTATGATTCTTGAGGAAAGCATCTTTTCTTTTATCTACTCCGAGAGCGTATGCACCAAGACAAATTCCTTCTGTGTCCAATCACACTTGGCCAATAAAGAATTCTATTCTATTCTATTCTATTCTGTTCTATTCTATTCTATTCTATTCTATTCTATTCATACATATCTGGCTTATCTACACTTGGAAGGGTTCCACATCTATCTATCAATCGATCGATCTTTCTTTCTTTCTTTCTTTCTTTCTATCTATCTATCTATCTATATCTATCATCTCTCTCCATCTATCCATCCATCCTTCTATCTATCTATCTATCTATCTATCTATCTATCATCTATCTATATCTATCATCTATCTCTCTCTCTCCATCTATCTATCCATCTATGTATCTGTCTGTCTGTCTGTCTGTCTATCTATCTATCTATCTATCTATCTATCTATCAATCATCTATCTATATCTATCATATCTCTCTCTCTCCATCTCTCCATCTCTCTCTCTCTCTCTCTATCTGTCTGCCTGCCTGTCTCTATATGGCTGGCTCAAGAATTCTGGGAGTTGAAGTCCATAAACCATAAAAGGGCCATGGTTCCCAATCCCCGATGTAGAAGGACTAGAGCAGCAAAGAATGAAGGCAGCCCATCAGGCAAGGTTACAGACGATGGTGATGCGAAGGTGGCCTCAAGTCTTCTGAGCTTTGGTGCTCCAGGCTGAGGAGTTCCTTCTTGATGTGGTCATCAACTTTCAGCAATGAATTGGCCTTCATGAGCAAAGTTCTCCTCCAGGGTAAACCAACTTCTTCCCTGATTCCCAGGACTTCGGTGACTTAGACGGCCACTTAGTAAACATCATCATTAGGAGATTCCACCTGTTCTAAAACTTATCCTGATGATGTTACCTAGTTTGCTCCTGTAACGAAATGTCTGCAAGCAAAGAACCACATTCAGAGAGTCCTGTGGTTCAACCCTGAGCTACAAATATTGTCTTCTATGAAATTGTCCACCTGAACTTTTTTTAAAAAAATTTCATCCTTGCCTTACTCTTGAGATCACTTCTGCTGGCTTCTCCCCCATGTAACATGCACATTGCTTTGCCCTGGGGACACGGAGATGCTGAAGAGGGCAAGGGGTTGGCCTTGAGAAGCAACTCTACACTCCACTTTTCTTAGTTATGTTGGGAAGACCATCATCTCTTTGGAGAGAAGGTGTTAGTTTTTCTCTCCATGGTTCTGCAACCTTCTCTGTGCAACAGATCAACAGCCTCCTTGAGTCTCCTTCAATTTGAACATGCTTCCCTCTTCTTCTCATTGTAGTTTGCATTCCTTGCCACCTTTATCTTCTTCTGAGATTCTTGTCTTCATCCCTACAGCTTGAGCTACCAATCGGTCCTCCTCCTCCTCCTCCTCCTCCTCCTCCTCCTCCGTTATTCTCCTGCACCTTCAACATCTCCTTTTACTTCTCAGAAAGTGATGCTCACTGAGCTTGTTTCCTTGCCGACGTTTCATTACCCAAACTAGGTGCCATCATCACTACTAGTCAGAAAGTCTCTGCAGTTTCTTGCCAAATGTGGCTTTCCCTCTTCTAGTAACTAAGGTACTTTCTCATCTTCTGGTGCCCTCTAGATGTGTTGGATTCCAAGTCCCGTAATCCCTCACCAGCACAGTTAGATTAAGGAAAACTAGAAATTATGAGAGGTGAATTATAACCTATCAAGAGGTTCCTAGATTGGAGGTTGCTGATAAGTCAGAAGACACAGAAGGTACAAAACAGAACAGCAACCTTTCTGGTCAACATCTCCTTCTCCCTGTCTGGTCTTGTTTTGTGGAGATTAGGTTCAGTTCACGGAAAGTGAAGCTCTGTTGCTGCACCTCTCCCCCATCCCTCCCCCCCCCATCTCCCATCCCACCACCCCAGAGGGCAGCCACTGGCGGGAGAACGGAGGAGTGTTTGCAAAGCCACATTTCAAAACCATGAGGTCAGTCTGTTTTCCATGGAGAGCACCAACCGACCCTTGAAACACAAACAGAAGCCACGGAATCGCTCTATAAGCAAACTGTAAAAAATGAATCAGTCAGCATTCCACCACCTGGGACAGGAGGACTTGCTTTCAAAAGTGGGGAGGGGGAGAGAATGAAAGCATCCTGCTGATTCTGGGCCTGTGGTCTTTTTGCCCAAGTGCTGATCAAATCCTCTTTTCGTTTGGATGGGGAGAAGGCAACCAGCAGCCACCTCCTAGAGGAAACGGGTTATTAGATCTGTTGGAAGCTGGTTGCATTGGAATGGGAGACCAACAGGAATTTCCAGGACTAAAGGTTGAGAAATTCAAAAATGATTAAAGATTTGATTAAGGATCAATGATTTATGGATCAGGCGGCATCAGGTTGGTGTCAACTTTTATTGAAAACATACGTAGATTTTCCCCACGAGGATCAGTTATCCACAATGGTCGTAAGTGTGAAAAATGATCAGAAGTTACTTTTTTTCAGTGGAATTTTGAATGGTCACTAAATGAACTGTCATAAGTTGATGCCTACCTGTCTAGCCATCTTGCTGCTGGTCCTGCTCTTTCCTTCCCCCTTTCCTAGCATCAGTGACTTCTCAAGAGAGATGTGTCTTCACATAATGGGTCTGAATATGATGATGATTTGAGCTTGGGCAGTTGTACCTCAAGCGATCAACTCTGGATTGATGAAACCTTGTTTGTTCCCCTGGCTGTCCAAGGCATGACATGTGGACATATTGATGTGTTGATTGCTCATCAGGAGTCAGGACACCGTTTGCTTTCACTGCCCAGGTTTGCACAGTGGGAAATTCAAGCCAGCTGCTACAACCAGGATTTCTTTAGCGTGGTCTTCTCAACCTTGGCCTGTGAACTTCGACTGTTGCTCCTGGCCAGTCACCGCCGAGAACCCCTGTGGCCCTTTGAGTGGATGGACAGATGGGACTCAGAAGAAGAGCAGCATTGCTAGAAGAGGTGACAGACCAGGCTCTCTATCAAGCAACCTGGTGTAGACAGAAATGCCCCCAACTTTCAAGAGGAGCTGGGAGGTGCTGCAGCTTCACTGAGATGGTGTTCTACCTGCTATTGTTAGAGAGAGCTGCAGATGAGGACTGCCACAAGCAAGCTGCTCGTGAAAGCCACGGGGCCCTAAAGTAGGGTGAGCTGTGACTACAGAACCCATTGAACATTTGGGTATGTCTAGTTTAATGAAAAGAAGGACTAGGGGTGACATGGTAGCAGTCTTCCAACTTTTGAAGGGCTGTCCCAGAGAAGAGGGGGGCTCAACCTATCCTCCAAATCACCTGAAGGCAGGACAAGAAGTAAGAGATGGAAACTGATCAAGGAGAGATCCAATCTAGAAGTAAGGGGAAATCTCCCATCATTGACCACAATTAATCAATTGCCTCACTGGAGGTTTTGAAGGAGAGCCTGGACAGCCAGTTGTCCGGAAGGGTCTCCTGACTTGAGCAGGGGTTCAACTAGAAGATCTCCAAGATCTCTCATCCAGCCCTATGATTTTATTTTCCATGTATGTATGTGTGTATTTATACATATAGACGTGTGTGTGTGTGTGTGTACTTCCTTCAGCCTGTTTTCACAAGATGGACCCACTCAAAGAAGAATCTGAGGTTTTAGTTCAGCTAAATGACATTCCGTCTCTACACCAATTACTATTTTAACTGCGGGTTGGTAAGATTTGCCTTTAAATCCTGACCAAATGCCTTCGTCCAGAAGATGCCTGGAGTAGACACAGCAGCCATCCAGGGTTTTCGTGGTTGTGACCACAGGTGACATTTATGGAAACTTAGGCAAGGAGCTTTCTTTAGCATCAATTTTTGGTTTGGGATTTATTTTCTTTTGGTTTTTTGGAGTCCTCTTGAAGAAAACTCTCTTACTGCACTACTTGTTGATTGGGAAAACAATCACAGGCAATTCAATCAACCCCAAACATCTTGAAATTGCCTGAACGCTCACAGATCTAGTGCCTAATTGACTGACAATGATGGAGGTTTCCTTTGGATGAACAACGTCTTTGCAGAATGGCATGCAAAGATGAACTTCAGATATTTAATGTTAAAAACGATGCCATTTGAAATAAAAACATTTTTAAAAGTATTTCTCAGCCCAATCCTGTGCATAATGACATAACAATAACAAAGAATCTTGGAGCAATTCAGTTTATTATTGCATAAAATTTTGGTGGATTAGTGCCTGCTGAATTCAGTGTGGCCTAACTCTAAATGCACAATGATGCTGACAGTCGAAATATTACATATATATATAATATTTTGACTTTTAATCAGGTGACCCGATAACCTCTCTCCTCTTCTCCCCCCCACAGTGATGTATCGTGTTAGAACATTTTTTGGGATCCAGAAGGATATTTTGGAGAAACTGAGCCAGCGCTAATGTTTGCAAAACCGAGAGCTGTTGCTGAACCTTTGAGGCTTTGCTGCCTTTTCACCTTCTCGCTTTCCACCCAGGTTCCTCCACTGAGTAATGTACACACACACTCAGGTCTTCAACCCCCTTGTCGCCCCACCGACCAAGATCAACAAAGGTGTAAACGCCAATGGCGCC
Organism: Pantherophis guttatus; assembly: GCF_059756535.1. Lineage (NCBI taxonomy): Eukaryota > Metazoa > Chordata > Lepidosauria > Squamata > Colubridae > Pantherophis > Pantherophis guttatus. The sequence continues at coordinate 130,850,410 of NC_142067.1, forward strand.
TTTTGCTCATGGGCTTCAAAAGCGGGGATGACGTCAAAACATGCCACCAGGAGAAGGGGAAAAAATGCCCTAGGAAACTTTTTTTCCCTGGAACATAAAAACTAAGTCCTATTTTAGAAAAAAGAAGAAAAATTGCAGGAAAGGATGAAAATATTGCAACAGATTTTCATTTTTTGTTTCTGGGGATCCGTTCAAATAATTATCTTTGGTCTCTCATATTTATTGCTAAACACATGACAGAAGAACAGAATTGGGAGGGACTGTAGAGGTCTTCTCGTCCAACACCCTGCTCAAGGCAGGAGACTCTGTACCAATTCAGACAAATGGCTGCCCATTTCTTCTTGAACACCTCCAGTGATGGGCCAGCCATAGATCCCGTTGGCAAGCCTTTCCACCAATCAATTATTGTTGATTAATTAATTATTCTCACAGTCAGGAAATTTCTCCTTAGTTCTAGTTTGTTTCTCTTCTTGATTAGTTTCCATCCGTTGTTTCTTGCCTTTCCTTCTGGTCCTTTGGAGAATAGGTGTTGGAGGGGCAGCCCCTCCTCTCTGTGGCAGCCCCTCATATATTGGAACATTGCTATTATGTCTCCCCTAGTCCATCTCTTCATTAGACTAGACATACCCAATCCCTATAACCGTTCCTCATTCCGTGTTTCACCTTCCAGCCCCCTAATCATCTTTGTTGCTCTTCTCTGCACTCATTCCACAGTTTTTATATTGTGGTGACCCAAACTAGATGTACTCTTACCAAGGCATACTATGTTTCCCCGAAATTAAGACATGTCCGGATAATAAACCCAGTTGAGCTTTCGAGCGCATGCACTTAAATAACCCCCCCAAAAAAATAAGCCCCACCCAAATAGACGCATCCGTAGGGGGGGAAGGGAGGGGGAACTTCAGAGCCACTGCCGCCAGAGATCAGCAGGCCAAATTCGGTGAGCCAGGCCCGGACACATCGCTGCCACTCAGGAGAAGAAGAGAGAGAGGAGGCGCTGTGAGAGAGCCCATTTCTGACGTTCTTCTCTACCCGGACGGTGGCAGTGCATTCAGCTCCACAAATCTGGCTTGCCAATCTCGGCTGGCAAGGGGGAGTGGCAGATGGGGAGGGGTGGGGCAGTGGAGAAGCGAGATGCATGGAGTGAGACGGGGCTCCCCTTGTCATCTCATCTCTTCTCTCCCCCCCCCCTTGGCTACTAGGAGGTTTATCTGTGTCCTGAGATCACCTGAGTGGTGCAAATGGTTCCTGTGGTCTGCCATTCCAAGGGTGTTTGTCCCAAATTGTGTTGCTAAAAGTGTGTAGAGATTCTAAACGGTCATTAAATGAACTGTTGTAAGTCAAAAACTACCTGTAACTTGCTCAATTTTTAAAGCTCACAAACCTTTATAGACTTCGAAATTCCTCCTCCTTTGAAGCTAAAGGCCTAGGCAACAATCTGACCCATCAGCAGTCCAGCCCCTAGGAAAGCTCTCCAGCCCAGGCCCTCATGAACGCCATTCGTTCTCTTGAGGTTCAGAGAGAAATTTCGCAGCCACTGAATTGTCGTCCTCAGAGTTCAGTCCAGCCCTGTATCATTTCTCTGATCCTTGCCCGCTCCTGCCATCAACTCCATTTCCATTTCTAGGGAGATGGAACTGCAAGGAGGAAGCCTGCTGCTTCTCCTCCTTGGGGGCTGAGATGGGGGGCTGGGGGGGTTGAACCAGTGTCTCCTGGCCAAGACTCCTATTATCTCCCTCGGCCTAGCTGCAGGCTCCCTACAACGACAGGACGACTCAATTGGAATTTAAATACTGGGTGATTGTTGTCTTGGAGAATGGAGAAGGCCGTGTTAAATAGAGTAAATGACAGCTGAGAAGTAAGCAGTTTAGAAAGAAGAATGAATGGACAGAGGAAGACATTCCAAGCCCTCGTCCAGATGATTCTCAAAGATTTCCCAATTACGGAAAGATCATAGGGATTGATTCTGTCCAGGACTTTATTGGTTGTATCAAGTTGACCTTTGACTAATTAATTGGGCTGATTAAAAGAAGTTTGGACCATTATCTGCAGGCACATTACTGGCCCCCCTCCTGGTTTAGAGACTAATTATCCAAAGACATCAACTTGTGAGGGAGAAGCAGAAGAGACGGAATAAGTGAGGGATCCTTGGTGCTCTCTGAGCTTGGTTGTTTGCTTGCAGATGCCTCATTACCTAAACTAGGTAACATGATCAGTGCTAGAAGGGAGAGGGGTTTGCAGGGAGGAGGAGGAGGAGGAGGAGGAGGAGGAAGACTGAGGGCTGCTGGGTGCTCTCTGGGCTTGGGTTTCTTTCTTGCAGATGTTTCATTACCTAAACTAGGTAACATCATCAGTGCTGGATGTGGTGGGAAATTAGTTTGATTCCTGCATGACTGAACTTCTTTGGGGTTACATTTAACCCCCTCGGGACCAAGGTACAAGTTCCCGAAATGAGTATTGCAAGGTAGATGACGAGATCCCAGTATCCTTTCTTTTTTTTTGCATCACCCTGTCATCGCCCCATGTTCTTTGTGATGTCATCTCGATAACAAGTCCTGATAATGTACCCCACTGTCTCTACATGCTGGAACATTTTTCTAGGAGCCACCACCTCATTTCAGATGGAGACTGGCAGTTCCCCTGAGGCTTGACTCAAAACAAACTGCTGAGAACAATCACTTCTTCCTGTGAATCTCGTTGCGTTTCTTGGCTTGTCCCACAACTCTTTAACCACCCATTGAATGCAGTTGATTGTTTGTTAATAAAGCAAAGAATGGCATCCTTCAGCATCTGCTTTTAAAAACCCCTCTGTGGGTTCTTTCCACGGTGGAAGAAGGCTTGCAGCTACAGTTTAAAAGACCTCTAGAAGCCGCCAAAGGAAGGCAGGAAGGGCGTGAATCTCCTCCTCAGAATCAAACATGCCTGATTTGGTTTCCTATCCTTCCTCTCCTGGGCTGAGAATCTCTGCACCATGGGGAAACCTGGGGTGATAATGCAAGGTTTAATCCGTTTACTAGAGTGTTAACCATGTCGTTTTAAAATATTATCACCGTTTTTATCTTTTTTTTTTATCCCAGGTAGATTTGGTTCATCTTTTTTCCCCCTTTTTGAATCTCTGGAAAGAGTTCAGAGGAGAGCAACAAAGACAATTAGGGGAATGTACAACCACAATGATATATGTATAATTGGTAAAATGGAAAAGAAATTGAAAAGAAAAGAAAAGAAAGTGTATATTAATAAAAAAATAGGGGCTGCTCAGGCACCAATAGGGAAAATATTTGGATTGAAAATAAATACAACAATGGAGAGAGAATGGAGCGAGGAGTAGAGGGTAAGAGAAGAGGGGAGAAGGAGAGAGGAACAGAAGAAAGGGAAAAGGAGAGGAAGAAAGGGAGGGAGGGAAAAAAGAATAGGAGAGAAGGTTAGAAAGGGGGGGAAGAAGGGAGGAGTGGGGGAAAGGAAGGGGAAGGAGAGAAGAGGAAGGACAGGAGGAAAGAAGAAAGTAGAAAATGGTAGAAGAAGGGAGGGAAGGGAAAGAGAGAAGGAGAGAAGGATTGTTGTAAAATAAGGGAGAAGAAAAGGGAGAAGAGCAATCCTGAATATAATTTAAAAATATTTTTTCTTTAGAAAATATGTGTATATGTATGATTAACCATGTATAAGAGAATGTACATTTATAATATGCTTATAAGAAATAAAATTTTAAAAAACTTTTTATAAAAAAAAGATGATTAGGGGACTGGAGGCTAAAATGAATGATGAACGGTTGCAGGAATTGGGGGTGTCTAGTCTAATGAAGAGAAGGGGTGACACATTTCTCTTGTTTGGGGCAGCACAAAGAACTCAACAACATCATCACACTCAACAACAGAAAAAGGGTAGATGCAAAGAAGGATTTTGGCATTGTGCAGATCGGGTTGTGGTCCGTTCCTGCGAAAACTCCTGTACATTTCAAAGTAAGCACCGCTAAGATATTCGTAGCTGACTCAGATTCACAAAGTCCTTTAAAGGATTGTTTTGACTCCCCTCATTAATCTGACCGCTCTCCGTTCTTGCCTTCTGATCCATCCTTTTAAGCTTAGAGATCTTCTGTAGATAAACCTAGAACACTCGTGTAATCCCTAGATTTTAGACTAGACAAATAAAGAAACTGGAAGTGATTTAAGGCTGCACATTCTTCTCCTTTTTGTAAGTCAGGGGTCTTTTTTCTTCTTCTTCTTTTTTCTGTTTCCATCAGCCCACATATGTTGCTGGAGACAGACGCCACCGTATTTTCATTTCTTACTAGAATGTCAGTCCATTTTAGACATAGCAAAAGCATTAATAACTTACCACACACACATGCACAGACCCATACAGGCAGACACACTTTGTGCAACTATGTGGAAATAGTCAAAATGGATTTCAAAGCCAGCCTTTTGCAACATCTGGCATGTGACATTAACATACTGTTGTTTTTCAGTCCAATTGCTGTTTGCTCTGCCTTCAATTCAAGAAGGAGGCTTTGCTAAACATCTGATTCCATGAAGTAGTTAATGTAATTTCGGCCACATCTATCTTGGTTCTGCAACAGAAAACGGCATGTAGAAATTGCTGCCATGGACACGTCCCTTTGCTTGGAACCAGGAACACCAGTGGAGGATTGGAGGCCAACACAGATAGCTAGGTACTCAATCACGAGGCATCTCATAGCTCAGACTACGCTTTGTTTGGAGGGTGGGTGTTGACCCTCTCATCTTTGTAGGAGCCCCTCAAATATCGGGAGGCTGCTATCCTGCCACCCCCAGTCCTTCTTTTCATTAAACGAGACGTGCGCAGTTTCTGCAACCGTTCTTTTCTACGATTTAGCCTCCAGCCCCCTCATCATCTTTGTTGCTCTTCTCTGCCCTCTTTCCAGCGTGAAGATAATAGGTTTTCCATGAAGATAAATGCCTGGGCTCCTTTAGCTGCTGATAATCCACCAGCCACAACTTCATACTCCTAGTTGAGAAAGAATGTGCTCTCCTTTGAGGGCCGCTATCTCCCCAAAGCAATCGCTGGAGGTCAACACAGGTTCCCATCACATTGCCCTGTTACGAGCACTCCGGTGGGGGTGATGGGGGGGAGGGGGGAATACTAAGCCAGCAAATTTGTAGAATAAACTGGAATCCCAGCCGGAGTCAGAGTTTAGAGGGCTGAAAAGCAGCCTCTCAAAGGCGGATCATGCTAAAGCTATGACAGACACGTTCTTGCTGGGCGTGTTTTTAGGACAGGGAAAGTGAACTCAGGGAAGGGAGAACGATGGTTATTCATTCTTTCTAACAATTGCTGGCTTTCCGTATCCTGTCAGAGCACTTTAGCAGGGATGAAGGAGGCAGGATGAGGGGCTTTGAGAGATGGCTGGGAGAGGCATAGAATCAAGATCACGTGAAGTGCTAATACTGCTTTATAATGTCTTATGAAGACCGCACTTGGAATACTGCATTTTGGTCACCACGATGTAAAAAAGGTGTTGAGACTCTAGAAAAAGTGCAGAGAAGAGCAAGAAAGATGATGAGGGGACTGGAGGCTAAAAGAGGTTTCCTTGAAAATGGATAACTGGCTGGAAGTGTTGCCTCCTCTGGTCTATTAGCCTTCCTAGAACCCACAGCTCTATCTTTCTATTCACCCCTTTGGCTCCTGGTGGTAAAGAATGCGAGGGAACATATTCTCAGTCTTCCCTTTAGTAGGATGGAATTCCTCTCTCTCGTTTCTCAGACCTTGGCATTAACCTGAAAGGCCAGTCGAGGAGAATATGTGGGTTCAGCTCTGGCACCCACAGTGCTCTCTGAGCTTGGTTGTTTTTCTTGCAGACGTTTCATCACTCAGGTAGGTAACATCATCAGTTCTGCATCGTAATTGACAATGTGGCCTAGTTGGGTAATGAAACGTCTGCAGGAAAACAACCAAGCCCAGAGAGCACCAAGGACCTCACCGTAACCTGAAATACACTAATTGCTCCTTTTCTTGCTCATTCTCGCTTACATATTTGGACATTTGCGGTGCCCAAGGAGAGCCACAGTTGCCTCTTGGGTGAACCTTTGCCTGAGAGAACTCCCGAGGGCCATTTTGATGGGGTCCAATTCCTCCCATTTGGTACGGGGGCAAAACTTTTGTTTGCTGGAATGCCTTCAGTTCACGGTGCCACAATAAACCACCATGGGGGGTGGGGGGAGGTGTTGCGGTTTTCTGGAAGGGTTGGCTTGCCATGCTAGGGGGCCTGCAAGGATCCATGAGCTTTCTGGAACAGAGAGGCAGGAACTTTGGTGGAATCTCCATCCAATTAAAGATGTTCATATGAGCACTTCAGTATCACCAGTATCATTTTGTGCAAAACCAGCTGGAGCTGAATCCAGAAACATCGCCTGTCACCTACAGGATAGCACAGCCATTAAAATCAGAGTCCTTCCATTTATACATGAAACCCATTGATTAATGGAACCTGGGTGTGCTTTCCCAGGTGACTTCCTGCTTAATCAGTTTATACCTAAAATTTCAGATCATTTAACTGATTCCTTTCGCCTTTGCTGGTGAAAAGGATTAATGAATACCGCAAGAATAGAAATTTGTACTTCAAAATCACATGAGGCCAGTGGTTTTGCTAAGCAACTAAAATCCTTATATAACCCAAAAAATGTTTTTTTTAAAAAATCAAATTACTAACAGATGAAAGACCGATTGTGCTAAATAATTAGGCCAGGGATCCCCAACAACCCAGCCCGTGGCCTCATACTGGGCCGTGGCCTGTCTGGAACCGGCTGGCAAGCGAGCACATGCATGCACACTGCTCCACTTGCATGAGTGGCAGGCACTCACACACGCGTGCATACATGTCTGCCACTCACACGGAACCATCCCCTCCCCCCAGTGGTGGGATTCAAGTAATTTAACAACCGTTTCTCTGCCCTAATGATTTCTTCCAACCACCAGTTTGCCAAACTGTTCTGAAAGTTAACAACTGGTTCTCCCGAAATGGTGTGAACTGGCTGAATCCCGCCACCGCTACCGCCCCTGCTCCACCAGTCCGCCAAGCCAGAAAGTTTGGCAACCGCTGAATTAGGCAACATCTAAACTGCAAAAATCTGACCTCAAAATGGAAGGCTTAAAGTCTAACTCTTCACTGCCATCTGATGGTCATCTGGAGCTTTGCAAACCCATATTTGGTTACTCTAGCTCAGTGTTTCTCGAACTTGGCAACTTTTAAGACGTGTGGACCTCAGTTCCCAGAATTTCCCAACCAGCATGCCAAGTTTGAGAAACGGTGCTTAAGCAACTGAAAAGAGAACCCCTCCTAAAGTAAAGGCTTAAAGAGGGGGTAAAAGCCACAGAGAAGATTACTGTTTATATTTCTTTCCAATATTTCATAAATAAAAAATGTCTCTTCTAAGACCTACCAGTAGAACAAACAGGTATCTAAGTAGGAGCTAAAAATAAAATACGTTTAGCTGCCTGGGGTTAAAAACAGCCTCAGCAGCAAAACATGGAAGATTTTCCATTAGGCAGGGAGGCCTCAGCAGGAGGACCCACCATCTTCCACAGCCATAAAACATGGAAAGTTTTTTTTTTTACTTATGATCAGGTATCTTGTAGGATATATAGCCGAAAACTGCAACCGTTGGCCTTGTTTCTGGCCTTCAAAAAAGTTTGGAAAGAGCATAATGAGAAACTTGTTTTTCTCTCCATGGGAGTCCATGTGAGAGTCCATGCCTCTTACAAGAAGTTGGCTGGCCCTTTCAGCCAAGGAGACTCCGCAGTAAAACTGTAGCCATGAAAACTAAGAAGGCTCCGAGAATAGCACGGGGACCCTTCTCTTTTGACTGTTCCAATGGATTTGAAATCCTAAAATGGCCCTCCCCTCCTTTATAGGTTGGGAAAAAGGGAAGCAAAGTCGAAGGGAAAGAAAGAGGAAGAATACAAAATAACAGAGTTGGAAGGGACCTTGGAGGTCTTCTAGTCCATTCCCTGCTCAACCAGGAGACCCTAGAGCATTCTGGAGAAATAGCTGCCCAGTCTCTTCTTGGAAACTTCCGGTGATGGAGCATCTACAACTTCTACAACGTTCCACGGATTAATTGTTCTCGCTTACAAGAAATGTCTCCTTAATTCTAGGTTGGGTCTTTCTTTAAGGAGCTTCCACCAATTGCTTCTTATTCTGCCCTCTTTCCGACTCTAGCAAGGTTTTGGTAAAGCACCAGCCTTCCCAGTTGTCTGTTCTCCTTCAAAGGTTGTTTGTTTTATGTCTGGCAGGTTTATATACGGTCATGGTTTGCTATATAATATCTGTCCGTCCAAACAAGCAAAACTAAAGAAGTTGTAAACTGGTTGTGAGCTGAGCTCCACCAAGCGCTTCAGCTTCCTACAGAAACAGTCACAGCTTTCCCAAAATCTTCCACATATCACTAAATGGGCCTTTCTAAAAATGTTCGACATCTTTCCGATAAGGAAAACGTTTGCCAGGGGTTACTTTCGATGAAGTTCAAATATTTATTTAATAAAGTGGTAACCTGATTAAATACATTAAGTTAAGTGGGAGAAATGTCCTTTTTATTGATGAGAAAGAGCAGAAGGAATATTCTCCTTATGCTAGAAATGCAAATTTTCTTAGTTTCCTCCTTGCACTGAAAGGTTTGGGATGCAAATGACACGAATAACAGCCTCATATCACACAGGGACACACTTTGCATTCTTTGCATAATGATGTCATGTAATGGCCATTGCGGTGTTTACACGAGGCCTACTTTGGTTGTAGCTTCTGGCTGCAAACGTGACAGGGATGAGATATGGCTAGGGTTTTTTGTTTTGTTTTGTTTTGTTTTTTTCAGAACAACACAGCAACCTGAATTCTAACTCTTGGTCTTCACATTTCTCCCATTGTTCCTTCCTGAGGAACCTTTCTGATGATTGATGAGAAAATCATTTTTAATCAAAAGAGACTCCTGAGGTATTTGCCCAAGGGTACTTCTTGTTCTGTACAAATATCTCATCTTTAAACTGCACACCTTGAGTAGGGAGCTAAGCAGACCTTTAGACCTGTTTAGAAATTCACAGATGTGAATTTCTGGTCTTAAAAGGGGAGCTGTTCCCACCCATGCCTCAGGAGAAACGTTGCCATGGAAACAGTAGACCGGGGTCTCCAACCTTGACAAATTTAAGCCTTGTGGACTTCAACTCCCAGATGGCCTCAGCCAGGAGAATTCTGGGAGTTGAAGTCCACAAGTCTTAAAGTTGCCAAGGATGGACACTCCTGGAGTAGATGGCCTGGGGTTTTCTTGTTTTTTGTTTTAATTTCTCCACATGCGTGTTTTTCCACGGCACTTCAATGGATGGGATGGCGTTTAGCATGGGCTCGAGAGCACTGGGGGCGGATTTGCTTCAGCGCTCAGGAGCTGAGCCCAAAGATGGTTATGAACTTGTAAGCTGAGGTAATTACTCTTCTCCTCAAGCCTTTGAAGTTCAGCCACCCTGCCAATTTTAATCACATCCTGCTTTCCCTGAGGTGAAATAGTTTTGGTGAAGAACAGTTGAGTTCCATAGTCCTCTAAGGGAAATGCATGCTGGAATCCAAAGAGATAAAGTGAGCCATAGTCATGGCTCACCCACTGACTATATATAGCTAGCTAGACAAAATATTGCCACTTAAGCCCAGTGAAGGAGAAGAAAGCTTGGCATGGGGAACAGAAGACAAATGAGTCACCTGTCCCCAAGGAGCGAGCAGTTTTGCGGTCATTAAAGCATGGAAAGATCATTTCTGACTACTATGGTCCAGGATCACGTAAGGCCAGGAACTTTCCCTGGGTGGATTAGTGCACCATTGGGGTTGATAGATCCGCAGATGATGTCTATCTGCTAGAGTTCACCTACAACATCTGGACAATTCTTAGATGGCAAAAAGAGATGCAGAAAACTCCAGTTCCTTGCCCGTCTACACTGATAGACTGTTGGTAGACTACTCCGAGCAGGAGCTCTAAAATGGTGTGTACATTTTGTATTGTGTAGTTTGTCTTTGCTTGCCCTATTTTGCTGCATTTTAATGAGCATCTCATTAGAACATAGAAAATAGGATAATAAAGTTGGAACAGTTTTTGGAGGTCTTCTAGTCCAAACCCCCGCTCGAGCAGGAGACCCTATCCCACTGCAAACAATTGTCCAATCTCTTCTTGAAAGCCTCCAGTGATGGAGCTCCCACAACTTCTGAAGGCAAATTGTTCCACTGATTAATTGTTCTCACCGTTAGGAAATTTCTCCTTAGTCTTAGGTTGCTTCTCTCCTTGATTACTTTCCATCTGTTGCTTCTCATCTTTCCTTCTGGTGCTTTGGAAAATAGTTTGACCCCCTCGTCCTTGTAGGAGCCCCTTAAATATTGGAACACTGCTATCATGTCTCTATTACACACTCATCTCACCGAGTATGTAGTCATTGCTAACATCTCCAAGCATCTCCTGGCTGCTGAGCAGAATAAGGCCATATCCCCCGCTGAGCTCCTGTGGCACCATCTCCTGAGCATATGAACGGTGCCAACGTTCTCATCCATCATCCCCAAATGCAGAAGTTTAGTGCAAATTAGGTGATGTCACGGGGAGATCCGGGTTTCAAATCGTCCAACTGACAGCCAAGGCAACTGCCATCTTTAGCTGCTTAATAGGACAGCTGAGGGCTCCGATCAGAAAGCCTTCGTCATTTATCTCCCTTGGCCGAGGGTTGCGATTCCCAACGGAGCCCCAGGTTCTTGGCTGAGACACCCATTCATGACAAAGCAGTCCTTAGTCTGCAGCCTCCTGTCTCGGTGACCATGTCACCACTGGAGCAGCGAGGTCTCCTGGTTCTCACATCCTACACTATGCACCGCAGCCTTCCCAATTAAATCAAACCATTGATTAAACAAACCAATGAGCATAATTGGCTTAATTAGATTCTCCCCCTATTGGCACCAAACCATTGTAGAAAGGCCCTTGCAGAATGAACCAAACATTTCCTCCCCCCCTCTCTCTGAGATAATTAAGAATTGGCCGGTGCAATTTTAAAACCCACGACTCTGAATAGCGTCTAAGGGGAGGGGGTGAGGGGGTGAGGGGGGAGAGCAGGGAAGGATGAATGGAGGGAGGAAGAGAGAGAGAGAGAGAATAGGCCGTATCTCCAACCAGTCAAGGGGACGGGGCTTCGTTGGAGGCGGTGGGCCGCTCCTGTTGAAATGTGTGTCTCAAGTGCAGTTACTCAGCTTCCCTTGAAACAGAGTGGTTCCCTGGTCGCACCAATTCACACATGACCTTTTATTCAGGTGTAAATTCCATCCTGTTGAAGCAAACTCCAGGGCCTCAAAGCACAGCCAAGTTAAAAGATTTTAAAGACTTCTACGGGGCTTTCTTGGGGGCTAAAAGCAATTGATGAGGGCTGTAGGCAGTTTAGAAATAGGATAGATAGATAGATAGATAGATAGATAGATAGATAGATAGATAGATAGATAGATAGAAAGATAGATAGATAGATGATAGATAGATAGATAGATGATAGATAGATAGATAGATAGATAGATAGATAGATAGATAGATAGATAGACAGACAGACACATACATACATACATACATACATACATACATACATACATACATACATCAACCACCCATACATGCACGGCCATCTGTCTGATGAAGACAAGTGGCAATTTGTGTGTCATGGTGTCATGAACCTCTTCTCCAGAGCACCTGAGGGCAGGAGAAGAAGCAACGGATGGAAACTAATCAAAGAGAGAAGCAACCTGGAATTGAGGAGGAATTTCCTGACCGTGAGAACAATTAATCAGTGGAAGAGCTTGCCACCAGAAGTTGGGAATGCTCCATCACTAGAGATGGAGGTTTTTAAGAGAGATTGGAGAGCCATTTGTCTGAAATGCTCTAGGGTCTCCTGCCTGAGCAGGGGGTTGGACTAGAAGACCTCCAAGATCCCTTCCACCTCTGTTATTCTGTTATTCGGCAACTGGTCAATTACAGGATCCAGAAATGGCGACATTTGCAATGCATGATCTTAATGTAACACCGATAAGGCCGATTGTGGCTTGCACAGACAACGATCCCATGAGCGTGTAAAAGATGGCAAGGATAATCTTTCCTGTTTCTTTATTCTTATTACTAGGGATGAAATGATTGAGGGAGGAGTGAAAGTTGTAGGAACCTTGGGAGAGAGAGAGTGACCGTGTCGTACTAGAATTCACCATAATGGAGGCACAGCTAACAGAACTAAATAAGACAGGTGTTTTAGGCTTTAAGGAAGTAATATTAAAGTAAAGTAATACTACTGACAGGCAGATCCAAACTAAAATTAAGGAGGAATTTCCTGACCGTGAGAACAAGTGATCAGTGGAACAGAAGTTGCCTCCAGAAGCTGTGGGTGCTCCATCACTGGAGGCTTTTAAGAAAAGATTGGACAATCATTTGTCCAAAGTCACCAGCTGGTCAGTCAAAGCTGTAGGAAGAAGCGAATGGGAATCACTTCTGAACATGTTGCCCAGAAAACTGCAGGGACTTGTCCAGGCAAGTCAAGAGACAGGAGTCAAGGCTGACTCAGAAGTAGCTGGAGCAATGGGGCGCTGAGCCTGGGGCTAACCAAGGGAGGTCCCACTCACCTCAGGTTGTCTCCTCTGGTTACCTTAAAATTCTGAGAGCCTCCTTTGATCTTATGAGTAATTGGCCTATAAAGGAGGTTGCTGTGAGGCGTGAAGCTATGGAATCTTGGTAACTGTTCCATCCGTTGTCTGTGGACCTTTTGCTGAAGATCTGTGGATCACCGTTCAAAGGTCTCCCAACTGGATCCCTTTAAAGTGCTGCTGCAGTTCGGCACCCAATTTTCCTTGCCCACCTCACAATGTGTGAAGAGGATGAAAGACTCCCGCTTGGCATAAAAATGGGGAGTCTTTGGTCTTGCCGAGCTGAGGATTAATCGCTTCTGCCCAAATCACCACAACTTAACAGCAAATGAATTTGTTGGTTTGTCTCCTCTGGGGCGGTTGAGTGGACAATAGCACCTTCTCACGTAGGAAAAGGGGCCCCGTAGATTACTTGTCCTAATGAGCAATTAGGGAAGTGTGTGGAGTGTTTCCTTTTATCCAATCCCGGCCCGTTCAAGAGGCAAAGCTTTTCTTCCTGGTTTCCTGTTTGTCAAATGAAGGGCCATTCTGGGCTATTCTTTGGGGAAGGTTGAAAGGAGGGGAGAGGTTGGGTGAGGTGAAATGAATTAGTCAGCACTAAAGGGAGCCAGGAGGCACAAGGCGGGAGAAGAGCTCTGCCTGTTGTCTAAAATATCTCCACATACCTGAATCCACTTGGAACATGGTCTATTTGTCATGGCTGCACTCCCAGGAGAGTCTTCCCGAGGACGTTAAAAACACAATCAGGAAGGGGATAGGAGGGCATGTGGTTAGTGCCAGAAGAATACAGAAAGTCACCTCTGGAAGGCAAAGCTAGTCGTAACCCATGGGAGGCTAAAACACTCCTTCAGACCAGAGATCTGGGGGCGGGGGGGGGGATGAATAACAGAATGATAGAGTTGGAAGGGACCTTGGAGGCTTCTAGTCCAACCCCATGCTCAAGCAGGAGACCCTATGTCATTCCAGACAAGTGGCTGTTCAGTTTCTTCCTAAAAGCCTCCAGTGATGGAGCATCCACAACTTCTGAAGGCAACTTCTGTTCCACGGGTTGATTGTTCTCACTGTTAGAAAATTTCTTAATTCCAGGTTGCTTCTCTCTTTGATTAATTTCCATCCGTTGTTTCTTGTCCTGCCTTTTGGTGCTTTGGAGAAGAGGTTGACCCCTCCTCTTCTCTGTCACAATCCCTCAAATAGTGAAAGACTACTAACATGTCAGCCTAGCCCTTCTCTTCATTAGACTGAAATACCCAATTCCTGCAACCGTTCTTCATATGTTTTAGCTTCCAGGACCCTCATCATCGTTCTTGCTCTTTTCTGCACTCTTTCTAGACTCTCAACATCTTTTTCCTATCGAGGCGAGCAAAAGTAATTGAAGGCCTCCCTTGGCAGGCCTTTGATCACGTGACCTTGGCTTCCGTCTAGGCCTTGTTGTCTCCTCCCTAGAGAGCCCCTTTTTCAGACAAGCGACATCCAAGTAACATCCAAGTCTTGATGGGAAGCTGGTAAATGTAGTTGGCTAGTAGGACTGACATTTTCTCATGGAAGCTGTTGCTCAACAAATATTGACTAAATAAGTGTGATCCTCTTTCTCCTGAAGAGAGAATTGTTTCTAAAGAAGGAAGGTTTCTGGACTGAAAGCCCACCAGAATCCACACCATGCCTGAAGACAGAGAACAAGAAAATTCTACAGTTGGAAAACTGTCCTTTGAAAACATACTCTGTAAAGTTAAAAAAACCCTGTGGGAATATTTAACTAAAAATGCTTTATTTTATCTTTAGGGACATGTGAAAGTAAACATGTTCCATAACTCGTATTGTTTTCAGTTATAATATAACCTTCATCCACTCAAACTTTCTTTTGGGTGTCTATCTACTGTTAGACAGTACTTCTACACGATGGTAATTTTCCATTCTCCTCCCCACACACACAGACAAACACTTGCTTGCAGAATTGTTAAATGTTTTATTACAACAATCCTTACCCACCCCCTTATGTGGGCAACTATGGTCTTTTTACAACCTCTGGTCTTCAACTCCCAGAATTCTTGAGCCATCCATTGTTATGTGATGATTGTTGAGTTTTTATGCTCCCCTAAACTACTTCTAATGTTCCTAACATTATATAATATAATCTTCTTTTTATATATATTTATTCTTTTGATTTATTTGCAAACTATTTTTAACTTCTCCGTTTTTATATATTTTTAGCTTCTTAGCTTTAGACCTTGTATGGCTATTTATGGCTTCTTCCAGTGTTTGTGTCTTAAGTCCTCATGTGGGTTTACACTAATACAGGTTGATTATTTGTTCCTAAAAAGTTTTGCCCATGAATATTAGAAAGGCTGTGTGTTTGCTTCTTACCTTGTGTGCCTGCCTCACTGAAACCTAGACTGAGGTGAGTGGGAACTAGCTCCTAAATAATATTTTGCTTGTTTAAAATTACAGAAGTACTGTAAAGGTGGCATTTTTTAAAGTGGCACCTGGCTTTTGAGTGAGGCACCATCCTGCCAAGAAGACATGAAAAAAGAAAGGGGCAAAGCAGAACCAAACAGTTGAATAGGATTTAATTTAAATATAATTGCAAAACAGATGGATTAAGAATAATTAAGATGGTTGCCTCCTTGTTTTACAATAAAATTGGTACTTTTAGAAGGAGCCTGAGGGTCCGAGATTATGTATAGAAAATACTGCACCAGCTTGACATCAAGTTGAGGCATTACAGAGCCGACTCACATCTTCCAAACATCTTCCAAAAAGCCTCAAGTTCTGAACCGAACTGAGGCAGTGAGCTGTTGAAGCAAGATTTTAATCCTCTTGGGTGATATTTCTTCTAATAAAAGCTCCATCCACGCTTCAATTCAGTAATGGAAAATAGCTGGGAGAAGGGTAGCAGTTGGAGGAACTAGAAAGAGAAAACATACAATCTTCTAGATGATGCGTGGTGTTGATTTGGGTCTCCTTCAAAGGCATTTGAGATCAGATCACAGATACCCCCTGCGTTGAGGGTAGTAGGAATGCTAAAACCTGGATCCATTTCAAATTTCCAGTCAGCCATGAACTCCTTGGGGTCAACTAACCCTAAACTTCACTAAAACACTAAACAACCTGACAGCATTGTGGTGTGGAGGGCTGGAACAGAGTTTATGCATGTGTGTTTGTGTCAAAGCATATACCATTGTGACTTCCTTGAAGAAAAGATGAAACATACATGAAATAATTAAATGTGCAACGAAGTGGGAGAAATAGATTTCAGCCAGGGTAATCTTTGGGAATCAATTTTGAATTAATGCCAAGGACTTTGTCAGAGCCCCACAGCAAAAATAATCTGAGAAACATGGTTTGAAAAGGCAGTGTTAGGGTGATGCCGGCTAGGCTGGAAGGAGGGGTCAAGTGGGGAGCCAGTTTGGAATTGTTACAAGTGGCAGAAGCTTGATTTTCCTCAGGATCCATGAAGCCTTAGCTGGTGATTCCCAGGGAAAGTCAAGCAATCTGGTGACATTCTTGTAACATAGGTAGAAGACAATAAAGTTGCTTAATTTAGCTATTTACAATTTATTTCAGCTGGTGGCTCTAGTTGCTTGCACCTGACAGGTAAGAATCAAATAGAAATAACCTGGATGATGTAACCTATTTGGGCATCTGCTAATATTGATTCCTGGAGAGCCACGTACAAGCAGAACTTCCTTAACCTCCATTTCCAGCCTGTCTGCACATTTTCCTTTGCATTTTCAAAAGCTCAAATATACCCCTGATCCTACTTTCTTGTCTTTGTGGTGCCCATGTTGCTTTTTTGTATGGAAACTTTTGGAATTATTTGGCAGTGTGTGTGTGTGTGCGCGTGTGTGTGTTTTAACAGCAAGAGAAGGTCAGGGATCACAACTGGAGTCCCCACCACCACCATTTAAATAAGCCCAGATTGCTTTAATGATGGAGTCTTAGAAGGGGGGAAATCTTGTCCCCGAAGCGGCTGAGAACACAGTTTGGTGGCTTGCATGTAGAAGATCACATTACGCTTCTGCTACCCTCCAGCTTTTAAGACCCAGTCCCCAAATTCTTCTCTGGAAAGAGCTCTGGCCATCCTGACTCCAAGGGAAACCACAGTTTTCTTTGCTTATTGGTTGCAGTTGCCAAATTCTGGCTTTAACCTTCCCACGTACCTTGGTCGACAAAGGAGGGTGGCTTGGAGACCCCAGGATTTCCAGGGCAAAAGCATTTTGCAAAAGCTAATTATAGGTTGCTCTTGGTAAGAGAGAGCAAAAGGAAGCCCCCACCGAAGCAATGCAGGCCGCTTCTGTTACACTTTCTTCTCTGTATGTAATTATTTAAAGAGAAAACATATCCTAACTGAAAAGCAGCTCATCATGGGGTCTCAGAGGAGGAGAGCCTGCTGAAAACATTGCAAAGTCCCTGGAGAGGGACCAGAGCTTGCAAAATTGTAAGCACCCACCTATGCAATGGTCTTCGTTTTGAGTAGATTGTGGTCGATTGTTTATGAAAGGGGTTAAAGAGATATGTGTGGTTTTCATGTTCCCACAATAAAATGGGGCCTGTGAGCACTTCCAGTTCCACCAGAGGAAAATCCCACGTACAACTTACAAAAGAGAACCTTTGTTGGCCTCTGTCTGACCAACTGCTGCCCCCCAAGTCTCATCCATTCATGGGCTCACAAGCATCCCCCACGGAGATTTTAATTTTTCCTTTTCCCAACAAGACTGTAGAGAAGAACGTAGGAGCCATCTCGACATCTTCAGACAACAATAACAGCAACAAAGAAGAAGTTAATTTTAACCATAACGGTTAACTGAACTGAACTAAAAACCATAACATATATTGGAGGGCATTTTGCTTTCTCAGCCTCGGGGATCTCATTTGGGTTGATCTCATTCAGGGATCAGTATTAGTTTCAAGGAGCGAAATCTAACATCTTCTGGATCACTCGGACCTAAACTCAGCAAGGCTAAATGTCTCTCAGGTGTCCCAATTGATTCAGCCTTGTGATTAGGCCTTACTGTAGACATTTTCTGAAGCGTAGAAGGCCCTCAAGAAAATAATTTTAAATTTTCCTATTACTCCTTGATTATTTATAATTTTGGAGATGAGGGTAAAGAGTGGGTCAGTTCTCAGTTTTAATTGTTTCATTCATGAATTTAATCCTTCTCAGCTTTGAGTACATGGGCTGCCCTTCAGGTTGACAGTCTTCAATGCAAATCCTGTTTGGGGTGCTTTAGCATCGCCATCAATCCAGGATGAGACCTTTTCTTGTCTTCCCAATTTTGCATACATGCTGGGAGTTTTCCTCTTCCCTTCTGGCCTAATGCCACAGCTAATCCACCACATAGTAGTAGCCCAATTGAAGTACAAGACCACCTGGCTATTGCTGTCATTTTGCCTTCTCTGTGTTCCTCCTTCTTCCCCCAAATAAGATCTTCTCATTGTCTAAGCTGGTGACCTTCTTTTGTTGACGGATTTGAGCAGAGGCAGCAAACTAACACAAGCTGTTGGACATCCGCCCATCCTTGGTCCTTATGAAGATGCAACCCTTCCAACTAGCTGTTGTGTTGGCTTCCATTTGAGCTAAAATGTTTTTAATGTTTCATTGCTCTACATTCTTTTATTTCATCCTAGTGGGAAGCTGTGTACCACATTTAAACTGCATAGCTGAGCAACAATTGAAATGTTCAGAAATTAGTGGAATATAATTAACCAGCCTCTGTTATTTATAACGCCATTCAGACCATCCTTTTCTTTTGCATAACTTTGAAAGGAATTAGATCCTCTGAGCACCATTCCTTTAGCTCATGGCAAGATATTCTGACATTAAAACAGCATGATTTTTGCTCTAAAACTTAGCCAGGCTCTGGGCAGGAGAGACAGTAGAAGCTGTGGGTGCTTCAACACTGGAGGTTCTCAAGAGATTGGACAGCCATTTGCCCAGAATAGTATAGGGTCTCCTGCTTGGGCAGGGGGTTGGACTAGAAGACCTCCAAGGTCCCATTCTGTTAAATTTTGGATTAGTCTTGCAAAACTCCAGCTTCCTTCATCTAGGAGGATGACTTGAAATGATCCACCTCCTTAAGCAACAGCAAGATTTGAAGTTTAGTCTTATATGCGTCTCTCCAAACTACCTACCATGGCTCCAATTATGCCAACTATCCCAACGGTACTAAGAACGGTGAATCATTTTGTTTGAAAGTTACCAAATTGATTTATAATGTTCATGGCTTGCATATTTCTGCAACCTTCCAGTCCTTGTGGCCTTCCTTTAAGGAGAAGGAAAATAAATGAACGAAATAAGATCTTAATTGAAAACAGCCTCTCCTTTTCTCACATAGCATTCAATTTGAGAGCTTTATGCAGTATCCAAAAATAGTAATGAAACCTATCCCGCTAATAAGCATATGGTTAAAATATGCATTAGCCAGACCTTAATAGATTGAAAGAAAGCATTTGCATAAAGCCATGAAGTTGAACGTTTTCTGTAATAAGAGGAGCTTTACTCCATCTGATTTTATTGGGTAATTACTATTTATTTGTGTGCCTGATTGGAACTATTTTCAAACAAATGTTCTTAGCACACACTTCTCTGAACCACAAAGCCGGTTTCATCTCATCCTATTTAGGTAAATGGATTGGAAAAATTTTAATAAGAAGCATCGTGTTTGCGTGTGTGTCTCTGTGTGTGTCTGTGTGTCCTTCTTCTCCTCTTTCCTCTGGAAACAGATAATTGTGTTTTCAACACATCAGCCCTACAGGAATTTGGAGCGTGGCTGGCTTTGAATAAGGGTTAGACCAATTCATAAAAGTCCTGGGGCTCAAAGCCTCTTAACGGTACAAGGGCCTCTGGAGGACATCTGCTCCAGGAGACAAGTGGACCTCTTGAGGCAGTTGGTTGGCCACGGTGAGGACAGACTGCTGGACTAGCTGGGCCACAAGTCCGATCCAGCAGGGCACGGCTTGTGTTCTTAGGTAAGTTCAGGATATCTGTTCAATGTCTCTGGAGACTGCTTCTCATCCAAAAAAGCTTCTTCAGTTCACTGAAGAACAGTTCACTGAAGTTAATTTAAAAAATCAGATATTTTCCTGGTTCCAATGTCATTAACACAACCGTGTGTAGCTGCTGTGGTTGTTACGTAGTTTCTCAAAGTATCTGTACGATTGCTTTTATATATTACTGAGTTATTTTGGTGCAAGTCAGTTTCAGAAGAGTGGAAACCTATTTTTTGATTTTTAACTCACCTGCCAATCTCCTCTATTGACTTCAGGCACTGGGAAAACAATTTGTAGGCACAAAAATATCTTTTTTTTCCCCTTTTTTCACCACACACCTACATATTCTGCAGCTTTAAAAACCAAGTAACCACAACAAATTGGTTTTGGTCACAGATGGAGATGAACAGCAATAATGTAATTGAATTCTATGGGAGAAAATGAATTACAGTAATTCAGCTTTGCTTCAAGGTTGTAGGGTAATTGTAGGTAACAATCCCCTACAAGTTATAGGTGACTAGTCAAATGGACTTGTAAAAAATAAGAAACACACAGCTACTTAATGTAAACTTTTCCAATGATATCAACTTCTCTTCTTCTACTATCAATTGGTGCACAGTACACAATTGCATTCTAAGCAGAGATCACACAACAGTTGCACTTGTGATGTGGTCAGTGGACTCTCAGAAGAGAAATGGGCTCCAGACAGTGTAGATACAACTTTAGACTTTTGATTCAGGCCAAATACCCTTCCCCTCTTCCCTGGAGTCTGTCTGGAGCTGGCACTCTAGTAGTCAGCTCTTCTGTTCATCTCTTCTCCCTTCTTTTGGTCCCTTCCTCGTTTTTGTTCCACATTGTGTAATTCTGGCTTCCTTCCTTCCCTCTTCCTCTTTTTGTAGACTCTTCTTTTTTTCCTCCCATTGTGAAATTCTTGCTTACTTTTCCCAATTCCCAAGAGGTGCCAGAGGTGACATAAAAAGGGAACAGTCCCACTCTGAGCAAAGAACATCCATTCATGGTGGTTGCAGATGAACTCTTAAGCAGGATATAGGGATATTTCAGGTGGAGAATGAAGGGTGGAGAAGAGCAGCAGACTGAGATCAATTCCAAGCCTGCCCCACCATTCCCCCTCTTATCTCCATGCCTGCCTTGCTTGTCTTCAGGTCCTCTGTTGATTACTTCCCTCAAAGGAGATGAGTTGACTATAGATGAGTTGACTGTAACAGAACTATGTCTACCTTACTATGAGAATCCACCCAGAAGAATAAATATGGGAAGAAGCCTGGGAAAGAAGGGTGGGAAGAAATGCAGTATATACACCAGGTGGAGATGAGTTATCTGAATTCAGCTTCAGCTTCTGCTTTCACGATCAGTCCTGCACAACCTTAAGATACCCTGAGGCCTTGCAGGTCACCAACCTTGAGCTGGAAGAGAAGGCAAGAAGATAGTTGTGTCCCATCAGGATATTCATTAGCTTCATATCTGAGATGCACCTTCCCAATTAAGTTTATAATACTTTATAAATTGGAAACAAGGTAAGACCTTATGGAATTGGAAATAAGGTAAGGCTTTATGGACTTTCCAGGACAGTTTCCAAGGGATGGACACAAATCTCCCAATAACAGAACTGAAGAACCTTCTTGGTTGAGAAGCGAAGTGTTTTCAAGGACAAAACCAAGAAAGTCCAGTTGCCTTTCGGAAAAGCACCTTTGGGACAACCATGACCTGGATGATTGAAAAGCTCCATAGGCACTCTCCCAATAACACATTCTGGAAACCTTCAGGCAGAAAGGAGTGAAACCAGGAGTGAAATCCAGCAGGTTCTGACAGGTTCTGGAGAACCGGTAGCGGAAATTTTGAGTAGTTCAGAGAACTGGCACATACCACCTCTGACTGGCCCCAGAGTGGGGAGGGAATGGAGATTTTGCAGTATCCTTCCCCTGCCACGCCCACCAAGCCACGCCCACAGAACTGGTAGTAAAAAAATTTGGATTTCACCATTGAGTGAAACCCATTGTGGCATGACAATGGCACCTCCAACTTGCAACCCAAGGCATGACTCTTTATACTATCCTGGAGAAATGGTTGTCCATTGAAAACCTCCAGTGACGGAGCCCCCACAACCTCTGGAAGCAAGCCATTCCGCTGACTAATCGGTCTCACCATCAGGAAATTTCTCCTTCGTTCTAGGTTGCTGCTGTCTTCAATGATCTTCCATCCGTTAGGTCTTGTCCTACCTTCCGGTGCTTTGGAGAATAAATCAACCCCCTCTTCCCTGTGACGGCCCTCCAAGTATTGGAAGATGGCTATCAGGTCTCCCCCGAGTCTCCTCCTCAAGAAGAATAACATCTCTGAAGTTCGGGTGATTATTTGGTGTTATTCTGAAATAAAAGATCAGTTGAGAAGCTGATCTTTTTACAAGAGATAAAACTCCCTCCTAGACCCCTCAGTGTTTTACCCAATCTGAGTTTGCTCTGGAGATTTTTGGGATGAGATTAAGTGCCAATTCCCCTCTTCAGAAGAGCATGACTTCTAACCTGCACAACCATGTAGAGGCCACTGTGTCTTAGTTGTAACTAGACTGTGTGTTTCTGCAAACCATTTTGGGTACAAGAATGACACATCCTGTTATCAATTACCTTGGCTCTAAGTTTGTGGTTGCAAGCAAAGAAGTGTTATTTTCTCCATTTTTCAGGAGCGGAAATGGAAATATTGTTTATAGATGGTTAGTCTAAGGCCACCCAGAAATGTGTGGTAAGCCCTCCAGTGAAATCCTTTTTACATTTGAAACCCTCCACATCTTCCTCTTTTAGAAAGAGCCGCCAAGTGAACAGATCAAGTCAGACCAAACTTCAAGGAACTCAGGAATGTTTCAGGCTCCAGTTCACCAGATGGTACCAAATCTAGGAGACGAGGGATGAGAAGACCTCCGTCAAAATAATTCAAGAAAGAACCAGCCCCACGGATGCATCCTCCCCTGTTAGGCACCAAGTTACATGCAAGCAAAAGAGGCACTCTTGCCTGGTCTCAGTTAAAATATTTTGGGTGGGCCCAGGTGGTGTCATTATGAATGCTGGTTTGAGGGCTGAGAGAGACCCTTGTAGAACCAGAGTTAGCAGAATAAGCTGTGAAACTTCATAACTATTTGCAGACCCCCTGTGTAAGGGGGAATCTATTAGATTTATTTGTGAATATTTGTCAACATCCAACCAGGGTGGACGATGTATGTTTAATGTTGGCCTTACCTATGTTGTACACATTTTTATTATTTTTTCTTGTTGTTGTGTTTGTAATTTTTGTCTTTTTGTTTTTCTCTTCTGTTGTTGTAGTTTGTTTTTTTTTTCTAAAGATTTTATGTTTGAAAATCTGTGGAGATTCTCAGTCATCCAGGTATGGCTGTCTTGTCCCAAAGGTGCTTTTTCAAGAGGCAACTGGACTTCCTTTGTTTTTCCTTGAAGATGTTTTGCTTCTCATCCAAGAAGCTTCTTCAGTTCTGAACTGAACTGAAAAAGCACCTTTGGGACATTTAACTGTGAAATAAATTTTAAAAAACAAAAAAAAATATTTTGAGTTGAGGTGGCATCATTATTAATGCTGGTTTGAGGACTGAGAGAGAGAGAGATGTTGTAAAACCAGGGTTACCAGAATAAGATGTGAAAACAAAGCACCCTGTACCCCTCATATACAAGTAAGCCATCATCTCAAGATTTATTGTATTATTAATAAAGCCTGGCCAAGAGGCATCCACAAATTATAGTCAAAAAAGCCAAGGTGCCACAGTGGTGCGATCCATACAGATCCATTTAAAAAAACACCAGAGCTTTAATTCCATCTTGACCTTATGGACATCCTTGGTGCAGCCTGAATATAGAAGGAATTTAAGTCTAGGATTTCCATCTTATACAGGAAATTAATATCCTCACACTATTAAAATAAGGGAGCAAAAGAATTTGCATAAATGTAGAAATTTGCATCTACAATATTCAATTCTTCTCCCCAAATTCAATCTACATTTTTGCATCACCCACTGCTCAAAATTATTGTGATACATGGTCTATGATACTTTTTTCTGTTTTTAAAATGCTGTATCATAACCTTATATCAGATCATTTGTGTTGTTTATTAGTAATTGTGCACCATCCAAGTTAAAGCTGATGGCTGTATTTTTTGATGATGATAATGATGATGATGATGATGATGATGATGATGATGATGATGGCAACAATGTGGCTGGTTAAGGAAAAAGAGAAAGAGGGGAGGTACCTGGTGGCCTTCTTCTTCCTAGGCCAATCCTTCAAAACATTTTCAAATATTTGGATCAAATCAGCTTTTCAGACAGAGGTCTGCCATTTTTTTGGCTTCCAAGAATAACATTTTTCCAAATGTCATCAGAGCTAGAAATTCATTCTTTTTTTCCAATGAAAGTTAGAATTCTAAAAATACCTTCCTGGAAAAATCCAACGGTTTGAGTGATTCTGCAATTATAGCCTTTTCAGATCTCTAGACCATATAAATTCTGCCGTGAACGCTTGGATATTTTTCAGTGTGTTAAAAGAGCTGAATTATAAATCAAAATAGATGGAAGTGCAAATAAACCCATTATGTATGTATTCCATTCATTTGTTTTATGAGTGTTTTTCCTAGGCTATTCTAACTGCTTGCTGTTTTGATTGAAAAAGTGCCATGAAAATTTAGCTTTAAAGCTGAAAGCACAAGTTAGTTGGGAGGATGTTAAATTGGTTGATTTCACAGTTCCTGCTGATATGAGCATCTGTCCGATTCGCTCTCCTTTCACCCCTCCTTCCGAGAATTCTTGCTATTATTTCAGTGCCTGGGTCTAAAAGCCAAGAGAATGGCTCAGATAATCTGATAGGTAAGTGTGGGAGGTCAGGTGACGGACATTGCTACATAAACCAATAGGGAGATAGGTAGGCATGTGATAGGTGAGGGGGACAGAGAGAAACAGAGAGGTAGGGGAAGAGAGAGAGTCTCATCAACAGATAGGTAAACAGATAGCTATGGTGGATTGAAATGTCAGTAGACAGATAATCATATGAGAGATATACAGGAGAGAGAGAGAGAGAGAGAGAGATAGGAGGTAGAAGTAGAGAGAGATGACAGAATACGATAGGTAGGTAGGTAGGTAGGTAGGTAGGTAGGTAGGTAGGTAGGTAGATAGGTAGATAGATAGATAGATAGATAGATAGATAGATAGATAGATAGATAGATAGATAGATAGATAGATAGATACCGTGTTTCTCCAAAAATAAGACCCTGTCTTATATTTTTTTGAGCCCTAAAATAAGTGCTTGGCCTTATTGCCATGCGCTCAAAAGCCCGATTGGGCTTATTATCAAGGGATGTCTTATTTTGGGGGAAACAGGGTAGATAGAATGATAGACAGACAGACAGACATGATAGATTAGTAGGTAAAATAGGTAGGTAGACAGACAGACACAGATATAAGGAGAAAGAAAGAGATTAATAGAGATAGTGATGATTGATAGATAGATGATCTATTGAGACAGTGATAGACACACATGCATGCACTTTTACAGCCCAATAACAGAGAAATTACTTTCCTGGGCAATGTAAATGCAACCCCCATCCCAGTAGAGCACAGAAAAGTCCTCGATTTATCTCCTGCCAAAGCAGGGATTAAGGTGCCGTCATTCACAGACCTGAAGATTTCTTAGGGCAACTGAGAGAGACGAGATCTGCTCTAAAGAGCTGCCTGTTCTTCAGACGGAGCCAGCCCTTAATCCACCCTTGAAGGCCCCCCTCCCCCCCCCCCGGTCTGCTCTGCTCCAGGTCTCCCCCCTTTCAGGAGGCACTTGGCAATTGGATGCGATCGACTTGCTGCGTCTTTTGAGAATTGGGGCCCTCTAATCATGACCAATTTAATTAAAGAAAGGTGAAGAAACCCTTCTGCGTTTCTAAAAAGGGAGCTGAACGTAAGATGTCGACTGAAATTTTCCTTTTGAAATTGAGATAAAATTCAGAAAGTGGTTCAATTCCTGATGACCAGATGGTGGTCCCATGGTTATGATAAAACTGCGCATTGTAAAAGGCTTCACCAATTGCAAATAATCCAGAATATGGAAATACTTGGTTTGTGCCAAAAGTCTACATCCCTAAAATTTAGATAAGTCTCTCTCTTGAATGTTGAGCCTTTGCTCCATTTAATATAATTTTTTTCCTCTTATTTCCATGTTTTGAACTGATTTTTAACTAATGTTAGATCACATTGACCTAAAGAACTCTTCATAGTCATTAATTTACCATGATGCGTGTCTTCCATTAAATAAGAATGCAGTACAGGAGGCTGATTATCTTTTAAAGTACACCTTTGGAAATGGTATTTTCAGAATAACAGAGGTGGAAGGGACCCTGGAGGTCTTCTAGTCCAACCCCCTGCTCAAGCAGCAGACTGTCTAAAATTTCAGACATTTAATTTTCTTACATAGATGTTCAGTACAAACAACATTTTAAAAACAACGTTTTTATCTTATACTGTTTGATTCAGACAAAGTTACAGAATAACTGAAGGAGGGGGGGGTTTAAGAAGAGACTGGGCATTCATTTGTCTGGAATGGTAGAGGGTCTCCTGCCAAGGTCCCTTCCAACTCTGTCTTTCTAATAATACAGTACAAATAGTTAAAAAGGAGAAACATGCACATCCCGAATGATATTGAAGGGGTGTGGATGCCTCCCTTACTTGGTTCAAAAAATCCCTTCTTTATATCTATCTATCTATATCATCTATCTCTATCTATCTATCTCTATCTCTATCTATCTATCTATCTATAATTTTTGCAGTTTTCTTAACTTTTAATTTTATGCTCAGTCTCACTTTCTTAACAGTTGACCACCAAATAACGGGGTATTGGTGGGGAGACACAGCTTCCTTTAGAGAAATTGCTTTTGGGTTAAAAACCCTGAAACTTCTTAGTCTTTTACTCGCCCTGGTCAATTTCCTGCACCCCCAACTTTGCATTCAGCTTCAAGCAAATCCTGCCCAGGAAAAAAAAAATAACTCTGACCGTTCTCTTTTAAAAGTTAAATATGCTGAGAAAATCTCTTGAACCTATTTGTCTGTCATTTGGCAGGTTTTCATTGCTACTGTTTCCACAATCATGTCAAAGAGCCAGAGTCAGCAGGAATTTGGATTTTAAATCATAATTTAGATTTTGTCCTTGAGTTGTTTGGAGAATAGCATGGCCGATGGAGCCCTGAGATTCTGAGGGGAGGAATCCTTCCTTCCAACCTCAATTCCTATCCTGCTTTTCTTCACTGTTTCTACAACTGAGCCTACAAGAGTCAAATTTGAAGCCTTCCACACCTCCACATCCCCGGAATAATACCCATCGTAATTGGATATAGAATGGCAATTTTGATTATATTAATCATATTTATATATCGCTAACTAATGAGTTTCCTAAAGTAGCAGCTGGTAATTTGGGGTCTTTTCTGACCTTCAAATGTCATCAGATGTTCTGAGCTTTCATGAAATGAAGTAACTATCAAACACCGAGGAAATCCTTGGGCAGTTCAAAGGAGTATACAGATTTATTGCAAGCTTAAACTCTCTACAAGAATCTGAGCTAGTAACAGTCAAAGGAAATGAGCGGGAGATAAGAGAGCCATTCAAGGTGGTAGATCTCTTGTGGGCACTGCAGGGATTCATGACTAATGACATGTTTGACCCCTTCCACAGGCTCAGCCTGGACATCTCCAACATTACGTTGCAGCTCACAAAAGGCAGTGACTTTTAATAACATTTGCATTAATTTTTTTCTACAACTTCACGTAGATGCAAGTATCTTATATCCTTGTATAGAAAAGTCTTTAATTTTTTTACAAAAAAAAGACTTCGTATGTAGAAAGTTTTGAAGCTTACGCTGAGGTCCTCCAATATCAGAAGAACAGAAGCTCTATGCTGCATCAAACTTTGAAGAATATTCATGAAAATTCGAGTGAGAGAAGGCAGAATCACACCCAACCCGATCTCATGAATAAACCTAAAATTATTCCAAAAGATAATCTGATGAGATATCAAGAAAGTATTTCTGGATCAAAGACCTGTTACCCAGCAGCTGTCCCATCAAAGAAGACGAATGAATTCTAACTCACTAACAAAATGTAGTTACACCCAATAATAAGACTGAACAAGTAGAAAAGAATTTGCAAGGAGTTAAGGAATCCCTGGAGGGGTATCGCCGAGTTTCAAATAGGCATTTGCGTTTTGGAAAAATGTATTACTGTACAAGCAAATTAAGTTCTTGATGTGGAGAAACTCGCCCTGTGACTCTACTCCAGAGTTCTCAATGGCTCTGACACGCTCTAGTGTTAAATTCAGAAATGGCATGCAAGAGGAAGATGCAAAACAGAAAGATGCAGAGCTTAGTATCTTTCTTTCTTTCTTTCTTTCTTTGTTTATGTTTATGCTGCCTTACAAGGTGCCTTTGGGCTTGTAACTCTTTTTTTTTCTCCCAGAAATGCTGGTCACACCAGGGAATTTTCAAAAAGTGGCTGCCATCCATAACAATTTTTTTAAAAAAATATCCATAGGTAGAAATCATGAGATCCACATAATTTGTTAGTGAGGTTACAGTATCCATGTTTGATGTACATGCCATGTGGAGTTTATAGGAAGTTGGCTTACGGTGCTGGGTTTGTAAGTAATGGTGCTATTAATAGGTTTGAAATTATGTACCGTTGCGTAATGTAGAATTTACTACTACTCCAAGCAAGACTAGCATTTGTACATCCCAATCATGATTTATTATTAAGCATCCCATCACAGGGCCATTTCCTGGTTTGGCTTGTGTTTCTTGTTGGAAGGCCAGGCTACTGCTTGGCATCAACCTCCCTCTTGGCACAAGGAGGCTTCCTCTGACTTTGTTCCTGAGGACTTGAAGCCTTCCCGCTTGGCAATCCAGGAACCCTCCTGCGCCTTCCAGCCATTCACAAATGAAAGTAGGGATTCTTCTGAAGCTTCAGTGGGTGGCACCAGGAGCTTTCGATGCCTTTCAGCGGCTTCAGCTGCCCCGTCACGGAAGCTGCCAAGTCTTCCCTCCATAGCCAAGCTGCCATCTCCGTTCTCTGGGTTCTCAGAGGACCTTCAAGAGCAGTTACACCTACGATGCAATTCACATTCAAATGCCAACAATTAGGATTGAATCACCTGGTGGAGTTTGTATTTCCAATAAAATCCCACGGAGGGTGTTTCCCTCTTGTGTCTAACCATTGCACAAACTTGTCTTGGCGGCATCGTTTTTCTCTGTGGCCCCATGACGTGGCCTTCCTCGTATCCTGGCCCATGATGGAGATGGGTTTAAGACCTTAAGTGAGTGCTTTTTTCTTCTTAAGCCAAAAGCCTCTGCCCAGAGCTACAAAGGGTTTAAAACCTGTATTTCACTGCATCATATTGTAAGTGCTTAAACCACCCAATAGTGAAAGCTCTGTGTAGTTTACAGGAGAGCTTTCTCAACACTTTCATTAAGGTGTAGATGCAAAAATAAAACAAAGGCTCATCAAGTATTTAGGTTACACAAAACTGAGTGCCAGAATTCCACACAATGTTGTTAGGTTAGATAAGCTTCTAGAAGCCAAGAACATCTGGTCTTGCCTGACCATGGCTTTGCCATACTAACCTGAATGGCTGTCCTTCAAGTTTCAGCTGACTTTCTTTCAGGAGAGAAAAGAGTCCATCCTCCAGCCTTCAAAACCCTCTGTAGGGCAGGTGTTGGGGCCTTTTAGGGTCTGGGGATGCACACAGGTGTTTTTGTGGGGCCAAGGTCTATGAGAAAGCAGTGAGCCCATATCCTGTCCATGAACAAGATTTCTGAGATTGAGGATAGAGTGGGGTTTTTTTTAATTAAACGTCTTTCGGGTCTCCCTAATTTTGTGTTGCATCGTTTAGTAATACTCTTAGTTACTATCTTAGAAACCTTCGGAATGTTCTGGACAGTCGCCTGCCTGAAATGGTCTGGAGTCTCTTGCTTGAGCAGGGAGTTGGACTAGAAGACCCCCAAAGTCCCCTCCAGTTCCATTCTGATTGATTGTTCCGGGGTTCACAAAATAAGGTGTAATGTGTTTTTCCTCTCCTATATGCATAACTATTTGCAGTCTTATTTATTGATTAAGTTTATTTGATGCCCATCTCATATCGAAACAACTCTGGGTGGCTTCATCAGACCCATCAAGTTGAAGATGTGTGGACTTCAACTCCCAGAAATCTCCAGCTGCTGGCTGGCTTGTCCAGGTTGAAAACTCAGAATCTAGAACTTTCTACTTGTGGTTATCTTAGCTTTTGAGGATGAAGGGATTATACGATGATGGCCAACTGAAGCACTACCAGGGGAGACGTCCATAACAACTCACGGAGGAGACTTACTTAAGGGAAACCGAAGCGAAGCAATTGGAAGCTAAAAAAGGCGAAATTCGTTCTTCTCGCTGCCCTTTTCTTTCCCACTACCAATCACAAAAGCAGCTTTTCTTCATCTGGACAGGTTTTTAGGCGACAGTGCTGCATTTACTACAGGCATTAGCAAGTCTAAGCTTTAAAAAAAAAAAAAACCCACGACTGTAACTCTATTTACTTTCCAGTTCAGTCCATTGAGAGGACCCTGTTTCTCTCCTTTGGGCCGGCAGCCAGAATGGAGTGTTGCTTAATTCTGCCCTCTCCTTGCTTGACAAAGTACAAACCATCTCAGCAATCAATGCAGAGCTTGGAGAGGGAGAAGTTTGTTCATCTTCCATTAAGCCTGATTACCCGACCTTCGTTTCTATAGCTCTTTCATCCTTCCTTTACGTAAACAGATGCGGCCCTGCCTTGGCAACTCCAGGTACGATGTCACCTCTTGGGGCTGTGCAAAGGGTGTCCAACTAACTTTACGGGCTACGTCCGCCAAGGTTACTCTAGGTGTAGCCTGTTTGCACTTGTTCCCAAGTCCTAAGAGCAAATCCAAAGCTTAGGTGTTCCACCCTCCCATTATTTAGCATGACAAAAATATAAACATTGTCTATGATTAAAAAACATCACAAGGGGGCTCAGCATACAATAAAGATTGAGAACATTATGATGTCTTCAAACTTCATAAAAATTGGTGTCGGATTTTAAGCTGTGCTTTTCTAAAATCTATTTTTATTCTGTTCTATTATTCAATTCTATTATTTTTTTTCTTCTTTGTTTTGTGTTCCTGAGATGGAAACTGCCGTTCACAATACACATTTGATGTTACGAGATTTCATTCTGTAGGAATGTATTGCTATTTTGCTTTTTTGTTGCAGTATTTCAGGCCTGGAAGAAAAGAAAAGCTAGATTGTTAAACATGAAGGAGATAAAAGAGTTTTTAAAGGCGCACAGCAAATCTTGTTCAACTTTGGAATTCAATTGTCAGAATTTGCTATCTGGAAATTGCAAAGTCCACAAAACATGTCGGATTGGGAAGGATACATACGGATATTATTCTTCATTTTAAAAATTTCAGACAATCACCTGTATGTTTAAATTTAAAAACAATGCTTTCTTAAATTTCCAGATCTGAGCTGCAGAAATTTGGAGAATCATCTACTATCTTGCTCTAAGCTTTCTGATGTTTTCCTTGTCTCTGACTGTATTATATTGTAATATTGATATTATTAAGTGATAATAATATTTTTCCTGATTGAGCTTTTGATGATGCAAATACTGTAATGTTTCTTTACTATGTAACCATTGATTGCTAGGCCAGAAAACAATATATTTTGTGGCACAGAAATTTGAAAGAGATCAGAGACCCATATTCTTTGAGAATCTTGCAGTATCACTCTAGAATGTTCTAGAAACATTTTGTATGTTATTTGGGCTGATTCTTATAAAAGGTGTTCAGATGTGATCTGAATATTTGTGATGTGCTAAGTGACAATCATCATCCTCAAGCATCAACAGTTTTCATTTCAGCCTGTGGAAGCTTCTACTTGGCATCAGAAAACTACCAAACTTACACCCTTGATTAGCATCACGGACCTCCGTTTAAAGTCCTTGAAAAGCTCAAGAGAAAAATCAAAGGTCTGGAATGACAACTTGTATCCTGAGTGTCAAAGCTTATCAAGGTCCAAGCAAAGCCGGCATTGATCCAACTGGTCTTACAAAACCCAGAACTGTTATTGATTCCCTTTTTGGGGGGGGGGGTGGAATTCCTAGGAAGATGCGAGAACAAGGCAGGGGTAGAGAATGAGGTACATCTTCATTCCAAAGAAAGACTTGACTGTTAGAAACTGGATCTAGCCCAATAACTCAAAGACATAGCCCAATTCTTTTCAGTAGTTTTATTGTTGATCAGTTGGTACTGGAGGTCACTGACCTTGTACCTTTCTCTTTCAGGTATACATCTGGAATGTCCTGTGGACCATGCGGTTGGACCTTTTGTACCCAGGAGGAGGGGTTAAGAGGTAAGGAGTGGTTATGAGGATTATGGGATATGTGGTTAGTTAACCCTTGAGGGTCCGGGGGATCAGGGAGACATGGCAGTTAGGCATTTTATCATGACAAAACCCCCTCTAAATGCCTAACTGGGTACCTGAGGCGGTGTTAGCATACATACAGAGAATACACTGGTACAGGCATGAATTATAAGCAAACACGCATTTTTGACATGAGGTAAGCATGTTGTTTATGTGGTAGGGGTTTAGTGAGAATATCTGCTGTTTGCTCCTCTGTGTCACAGTGCACTGCCCTAATGAAGCCTATCTCTGAAAACTGCCTGACGTGTTTGTATTTAATGTCAATGTGCCTAGAACGCTGACCTATGGCATCGGCCCTAGAGATTTCTATCGCTGCCTTGTTGTCTTCGTGGATAACTATTGGGTATGAGGGTTCAGCCCAGATGTCGCAGAGCAGGTCATCGAACCATACTAAATTGTTTGCGGCCTTTGATAGGCAAACAAATTCTGCTTCCGTGGTTGATGTGGCCACCAGTTTTTGCTTTCCAGTGTACCAGTGGATGGGGCAATTGTTGAGTAGTAGCACGTAGCCTGAGGTGCTTTTTCTGCACTATATGTCCCCAGCCCAGTCGGCGTCAGCGTAGCAGGTCAGCTTTGGTTCCTTGGATGTTTCTGGTTCTAGGCAGAGTAGGGCATCTGCACTAAATTTTAAGTATCTAAGTAGTCTTTTGATGGCGTTCCAGTGTGTTACCGTAGGTTTGCTTACATGTCTGGACAGCAGGTTGACGGCCAAGGCGATGTCGGGCCTGGTCCAGTTGGATATGTACAGCAGTGACCCTATCGTTGATCTATATAGTTTGTTGTCTGTGAAGGGTTCAGATTCCTCATACATGGTTTTCAGGAACTCGGGTTGCATGGGGGTCTCGCTGGGTTTTGCTTCGGACATGTTGCATTTGGACAGCAGCTCGATGATCTTTTCTCTCTGGGAGAGTCGGAAGCCCTTGTTGGTTTTTATCACTTGGACCCCTAGGTATCTGTCAATCTTTCCAAGTGACTTTAAGGAGAAGTGGCTACCTAGGTCGGTGGCGAACTTGTCACACCTGTCCTTGTGCTTGCTGATGTACAAGATGTCGTCCACGTAAACGAGCACACCTTCGAATGAGTCGTTTTCTCTCCTCGTAAAGAAGCATTTGTCAGCTGAGGTGGCCTCGAAGCCCATGGATCTGAGGGCCTTGGCCAAGCAGTCGTACCACCTTTTGCCCGACTGCTTGAGCCCGTACAGGCTTTTATTCAGCAGCCAGGTTTGGTTCTTGTCTTTGTTGTACCCAGGCGGGGCTTTGACGTATATTTCCTTATCCAGCTCGGCGTGCAAGTATGCTGTTTGTACGTCGAATTGGAAGACCTCCAAGCCCAGGATGGTGGCCACCACCAGGGCGCTCTTGACGCTCTCTGCCCTGACGGTTGGCGAGTAGGTGTCCGTATAGTCTTCGGGGTATCTTTGGGCGAAACCCTGCGCGACTAGTCTTGCCTTGTATAGGGCCTTGTTGTCCTCTAATGTTTTAACCCTGAACACCCATTTGGTTCCTATTGGTTTTTTGTCCTCTGGAACTTGGGCAGGTGAGTATACCTGAAGGTCCTTTAGGCTTTCCATCTCCTTCTCCATGGCAAGCATCCATTTTTCTTTCTCCTCCCGGGGGAGCTCGAGGATGTCTTCGTATGAGCTGGGCGTGAAATGGGTGTTGTGGATGGTCATAACGTAGTCCTCTAGCTTCTTTGGTAGCTTGTTTCTGGTTTCTCTGATTGGCCTACTGGGGGTTGGCTCGGTCTCCTGCATGATGTCTGCCTCTTTGTCCGTCAGGTCATCTATCTTCAGTGAAGGGTGCCCTTCTTTCCAACCTTTGACGCTTGTCTTGCGATGGTTGGCCTTGTGCCCTGTGACCTCTCTGACCTCCCTTTCCTCTTGGCCATGCTCGAACGTGACTCTATTGGCTGGGATGTCGTTGGAGTGTACCCTCGACCAGTTTGCGTTTTCATGGAAACTGGCTGATCTGGAAACCACAAAACGGTTATTGTTGTCGACAAATCTGTAGCCCTTTGTGCCCGGTTCGTAACCCACGAACCTTAACCTTTTTGATAATTTTTCCCCTTTTCTTCTTAGCTGTCTGGGAATGTGGACATCAGCTGGGGCGCCGAATATGTGTAAATGTGCGATGTTGGGCTTTCTGTTGTATAGCATCTCGTATGGTGTCTTATTGATAGAGCTTGACCACAGTCTATTCAGGGTGTAATTAGCGTAGTGTATTGCCTCTGACCAGAAATGCTGCCCCATCCCAGCATCCTCCAGGGCGCATCTCATCATGGTTTGCAACACTCCGTTCTTTCTCTCTGAGACTCCATTTTGAAAGGGAGAGAAAGGTGAAGAGGTGTAATGCGCTATGCCCTGCTCCCTCAGCCACCTTGTGAATTCTTTGGCCATGAATTCTGACCCCCTATCAGTCATTATCTGCCTTATTTTCATGTTATGTTGCATATCTACTCTTCTGTGGAATTCCTTAAACCTTTGGAACACTTCGTTTTTGTGTCTGAGGGAGTAGACATACCCGTATCTGGTGTAGTCATCTACGATCGTGAGGAAGAATCGCTTCCTATGTCCTACAGAGGGTTTCATTGGCCCTACCAAGTCCATATGCACCAATTGGAAGGGGTATTCCGTGGTTCGTTTGGATCCCCTGGGGATGGCCTTAACCTTGATCTTGGAACGCTTACAAACTGAACACTCTAAGTAGTTTTCGCAGTTCTTTACTTTGAGACCTTCGGTACATTCCGTCATTTTCTTTACAATGGGGAAGCTTATGTGTCCCAGTCTCCTGTGTAGGAGGTGGGCGCAGTTATCATGTAATGGTTTGCCGATAGATACAGACTTGTTTGTCTTCTCATGGCTACACCCTGCCTCCTGCTGCACCCCCTCTGTTTCTGGATACTTATCTACCTCGTGGTTTGTGCTGGCATCAATGCCTTCTTCCTCCCTTGCGTTGGGTGTGAAGTAGGGAAGCCCCTCGTGTATGGTTACCTTTCCTATCTCTTTCCCTTGCTTGATCAAGTGTGCCTTTCCATCTTTAAATTTTATTTCTATATTTGTGTCTCGTGTCAGCTTTGTGATGGCTAGCACGTTGTGGGGGATTTCTGGTACGTACAGTACTCCTTTTAGGTCCCCTACCTGTGTGATGTGTACGTTTCCCTTTCCCACTACTTTGACCTTGCTTTGGTTTGCTACCTTTACTTCTGAGTCTATTTCTGTGAGTGAATCTAGCAGCTCTGGGTTACAAGTAGTGTGACTTGTGGCCCCTGAATCCAGGAGCCATGTGTTTCTCTCTGCCTTATGTTTGTCATTTGGGTCATCGTGCCTGATCCCATACATGGAGCCAGAGTTACTGTCCCTGGAGTGGTCTCTGCGCTCATGGTGTTTCCTGGGGTTGGGTGACCACCCTCGCCCTCTTTCCTTTGGGTGCCTGCGTTCGGGTGACCTTCCCCCTCTACTGTCGTGCTGTCCCCTATCCCTATGGTTCCTGGGGCAATCCTTCTTTAAGTGGTTCCTTGATCCACAAGAATAACATTCTGAGGTATCCCTGGCCCTATCCTGGAAATCCACCCTTTTTGTGGGTCTAGGGTCCCCTTTGGCTAGTTGGCGTTCCCTCCTCAGGGTGTCCTCTGCAACGAGCTGACTGGTCAGTGCGCTTAGTGTGAGGTATTGCAAGTTGAGGCTATTTAGTTGGGTCATGAAGATGTCCCAGCTGCTATCAAGAGAGTTTATGATTATGCTTATCATGCTCTCTTCAGTGATGATTTCCCCCCTCTGCATGAGTTCTGCCCTTGCAGCATTCATCTTTAAGATGTGCTCACTCATGGGGACCCCTGCCTTATGCTTGGTAGAGTGGAACTCCCTAGATAGTCTAGTGGTGGTGGCTCTGCTTTGACTATAAAACAGGTTACATAGTTTTTGCATAATATCATAAACAGTTAGATTGTCCTCAATAGATGGATACATAGCAGATGGAATGGAGGTTAACATGATACAAAATGCCCTGTGATGAATGCAGTCAATTTCCAGTGACCAGGGCTTTTGGGGAGGTTTGTTAGCTAGGAACAGTGCATTCTCTCTCATGAGAGCAACCCTTAATTGTTGGCTCCATTCTATAATATTACCCCCATCTAACTGCAGTTTTGGCAAATTGGCATAATTTGCCCCAGAAATGTTAGTAAGGTTACTTACTGGGGGGAGCTGTCCATGGTCCAAGTTGTGATTAAACTCACAATAAGGCTTTGGGATGTCTGTGGCCATTCTGTACTTGCTTGGATCTATGCAATTTGCTTCTCTTATTACAGGCAGGTACTGGGCATGCGCGAAGCTCATTCCGCGCTGGAGTCCATCGGGTGAGGTTCCTGTTGCTGGAGCTCCCAGGCCTAGGCCTAGGCCTGTCGGTGGGAGGCTGGACCCGCCCCCGGTGGGTCCGAAGATCCCCCCTGAGGCTGGACACCACTGCTGGACGGCCGGATCCCCGGCGAAGAAGGGGAGAAGGTGAGGGGGCGACGCGGTCGTAAGTCGAGGACTTTCGCGGGTCGGCAGCGCGGCAGCAGCGGAGGTCGTAGGTCGAGGATTCCCTGCACCCAGCGGCTCGGCGGCGATGGCGGCGACGGCGGCTGATCCTCCCTCGTGGTCGCTGGTCCCTGGTCGTGTGGACTGGCCTGATGGGTGTCGTGGCGTTGGTGAGTAGCCGGTTCTTCTTCTCTGCCTCGGGCCTCGCGTTGCCGGTGTAGCGGGTGGTGAGTTCGAATCCTGCGGTTGATTTTTCCTGCAGGTGGGCGGTCTTTTGTGCCGGTTGTTGGTGTGCGCGGTGTTTTTAGTTGGCTGTGACTCGGTTGCCCGGTCTTTGTTGGTTGTCCTGGCCTTCTTGTGCCCCCCAGGATTTCTCTTTGATTTTTTGAGTGCCGCAGGGGGCTCGAAAGCGGAGCCTAGGGCAGCGGTGATGGTCTCGATTGCCTTTTGCAATTCGAGATCGGTAGGCGTTTTTCTTTTTGTTATTGCGATCTCTTCGTGGTCGCTCTCAGAGCTGGGTTCTTCGTAGTCGCTTTCTGAGCTCCCCTCGTCTGTTTCGGGGTTCGGGCATTTTCGCGCCAAGGGATTCAAATCCTGGCTTCCCATTGGCTGGTGCTCGTCCCAAGATGGCCGCCGGGAAGTGGGCACGGAAATGGATTCTGCCGGCTCAGGGTCATCGGGTTGGGGTGGCTTACCCTTTTTTGCTGGCTTTTCTTTCTCGGTTGTTTTTGGGGCCTCGATCGCTGCTTCTTGTTGTTCGAAGAGGCTTTGAAGGTCCGCGATGAGGTTTTCTTTGTCGCTGTTTCCCTCCATCAGTTTCAGGATGGAGAGTTTGAATTTTTTCATTTTTTGTGCTGTTTCTTCTTCCGGGGCGGTGATCTCCTTGGATGGCCCCTCTTCATCTGATTGTGAGTCCAGGCTGGAGTCCTGCTCGCTTCCAGCTTCTGTCTCCTCCATGGCTGTGGCTTTGGTGGGAAGCTTCTCAGCCATCTTCTTGGTAAGAGCTCTGGTCTGTGCTCTGTTTGCTTCTTCTGGGTAGGTGTTGGGTTCAGTCATTGTCTGGAGTTATGGGCAACCATCCTCTGCTACCAATTTGTTAGAAACTGGATCTAGCCCAATAACTCAAAGACATAGCCCAATTCTTTTCAGTAGTTTTATTGTTGATCAGTTGGTACTGGAGGTCACTGACCTTGTACCTTTCTCTTTCAGGTATACATCTGGAATGTCCTGTGGACCATGCGGTTGGACCTTTTGTACCCAGGAGGAGGGGTTAAGAGGTAAGGAGTGGTTATGAGGATTATGGGATATGTGGTTAGTTAACCCTTGAGGGTCCGGGGGATCAGGGAGACATGGCAGTTAGGCATTTTATCATGACATTGACTGAGGGGGGAAGAAAGACAAGAAAATCTCTCTTCAGGAAGTGGTTGTGTTTTCTACCAGTTCTCCTGTTGGGACCTCTGCAGCAGAAGCTGGAAGTGTCAAGGAGGTAGATCCATGTAAAAAGCCACCTCCCTCTGTATCCACCATCAGTTTCAGAGACTCTGCTTTAGATGTATAAATTAACAGAATTAACATGTTGTCCACCAAGAGAGTAATGGACGACATAAGGTGTGTCCACTAGGATTCCAAGATATTGGAGTCCTAATGGACAAATCACTTAAACATGAGCCAGCTTTGTGCAGCAGCAGCCAAAAGAGCCAATGCAATCCTAGGCTGCATCGATATAGAGATAGAATCAAGACCTCATGAAGTGTTAGTACTGCTTTATAAGGCCTTGGAAAGACCTCATTTAGAATGTTGGGTCCAGTTTTGGTCACCATATTATTAGATTAGATTAGATTAGAATTCTTTATTGGCCAAGTATGATTGGACACACAAGGAATTTGTCTTGGTGCATAAGCTCTCAGTATACATAAAAAGAAAAGCTACATTTGTTAAGAATCATAAGGTACAACACTTAATGATAGTCATAGGAGACAGATAAGCAATCAAATCATACTAGGAAACAGTCAATATAAATCGTAAGGATACCAGCAACAAGGTTACAGTCATACAGTCATAAGTGGGAGGAGATGGGTGATAGGAACAATGAGAAGATTAATTGTCATAGTAATGCAGACTTAGTGAATAGTTTGACAGTGCTGAGAGAATTGTTTGTTTAGCAGAGTGATGGCATTCGGGAAAAAACTGTCCTTGTGTCTAGTTGTTCTGGTGTGCAATGCTCTATAGCGTCGTTTTGAGGGTAGGAGTTGAAACAGTTTATGTCCAGGATGTGAGGGGTCTGTAAATATTTTCCCAGCCCTCTTTTTGACTCGTGCAGTATACAGGTCCTCAATGGAAGGCAGGTTGGTAGCCATGGTTTTTTCTGCTGTTCTAATTCTCCTCTGAAGTCCGTGTCTGTCTTGTTGGGTTGCAGAACCAAACCAGACAGTTATAGAGGTGCAGATGACAAACTCAATAATTCCTCTGTAGAACTGGATCAGAAGCTCCTTGGGCAGTTTGAGCTTCCTGAGTTGGCACAGAAAGAACATTCTTTGTTGGGCTTTTTTGATGACGTTTTTGATGTGAGGTGTCCATTTTAGGCCTTGAGATATGATAGAACCTAGAAATTTGAAGGCCTCTACTGTTGATACTGTGTTGTCTAATATTGTGAGAGGTGGTAGTATGGGAGGGTTTCTCCTAAAGTCTACCACCATTTCTACGATTTTGAGTGTGTTCAGTTCCAGATTGTTCCAGTCGCACCACGAGGCTAATTGTTCAACCTCCCGTCTGTATGCAGATTCATCATTGTCTCAAATGAGACCGATCCCTGTTGTGTCATCTGCTATCTATTATAAAAAAGATGTACAGACCAGAGCGTGCAGAGAAGAGCAACGAAGATGATGAGGGGACTGGAGGCTAAAATGTATGAAGAAAGGTTGCAGGAACTCGGTGTGGTCTAGTCTGGTGAAAAGAAGGACTAAGGGGAGACATGGTAGCAGTATTTCCAGTATTTGAGGGGCTGCCCCAAAGAGGAGGGGGTCAAGCTATTCTCCAAAGCACCTGAAGGCAGAACAAGGAGCAATGGATGGAAATTAACCAAGGAGAGAAGCAACCTAGAACTAAGGAGAAATTTCCTGATAGTTGGAATAATTAACCAGTGGAACCGCTTGCCATCAGAGGTCGTGGGTGCTCCAACACTGGTGGCTTTGAAGAAGAGGCTGGACAGCCCCTTGTCTGGAGGTTGACTAAAAGACCTCCAAGGTCCCTTCCAATTTTGTTATTCTGTTATTCTCTTAGTGGGGAATATTTCTTCCATGCGTGCTTTTCTGCAAGATCAGCTAAGGGCAGAAAAAGGCTTTTGAAAAATGATGGGGGTGGGAATCTTATCTACCCATTGCCCCCAAGCCATCCATTTATACAAACACCCAGAAAAGCAAACCTATATTTTTGGAAATATATGAAACTGATACCAAATAACCACATTCAGAGAAAATTATAGACTGTCTGCTGGAAACCCTCTTCTTTATTTATATTTTCCCTTGGTTTTGGTTAATATTTCCAACATACTTTTTTTTATTCATGGCAAAAGTTCAGTGTTTCTTGGTTAAGAGCAGAAAACCAGATTGTGCTCTGAAAAAAAAATCCCTGAGTGGTTTATGCAAAGCTATCATTTCACAGCTTTTCCCCAACAATTTGCTGAACAGTTTTGCGTATCAAAATCTGAATGGTGACTTCTAAGTCCAGGATGCCCAGAAATAACAAAACGAAGACCAGAATCTGGAGAAAACATCTTGATGCTTTCTGGCACTATCGTAAAATTTCCTGGCCAACATTAAACACAGCTACTCTGTGGCAGGTTACCTTTCTTAAATATATATATATATATATCATTGGTAATAGAACGGAGGACACTTGGGCGTCGTAGTGATGTGGGCTGCGATAGGATGAGGAATTTCTGGGTTTGCGTGGATGAACTTCAACCCCTCAACAGGTTGCTGATGTTGTGAAGGCCATGTCAATCTGAACTCTATGGACACTGGAAGCCCTCGACGTTTCTTTGGAACAGAGGTCTCTTGCCTTGGCCACTTTAAGACTTGTGGACTTCAACTCCCAGAATTCCCCAGCCAGCATGTCCCACAAGTCTTAACGTGGCCAAGATTGGAGATCCCTGCTCTAGTATACTTTCCTTTCTACCTTTTAATGAAAGGGTAAAACCTGATACAAATGTTTTTCATTGTGGGTCCAGTTTAATCTAACAAATCTGGTGAGGTTTATGTGTTTCAGCTGAGGCGTTGTAGGTAAGGACAGACAGAAATACCACTGGGGTGGGAACTGGGGGTGGTGGGTGGGGCTGCTCTCAAAGAAGTTGCTCCCCATGTGTGGCACCAATTCTTCATCCCGAAGGCCTCTGCTCAGCTCCAGTGGGCGGCCGATGGGCCCTCAGCGTCTCACCATTTCGTTTTTCCTACTGAATGCCAAGTCTGTGTACAAGGAGGCTTCCTCAGCCATGAAGTTAATTTGAGTATTGGAATATTTTTTTTTTAATTTGATTTATATGCCACCCTTCTCTGGAGACTCAGGGCGGCTTACAATGCATTAAGCAATAGCCTTCATACTTTTGTATATTTATACAAAGTCACCTTATTGCCCCCACAATCTGGGTCCTCATAATAAAGAATATTCTTTATTAACCAAGTGTGATTGACAGATAAGGAATTTGTCTCTGGTGCAGAAGCTCTCAGTGTACATACAACCAACAAAGTGATAAGCCATGGATCATAAATTACAATCATCAATCATAAGATACAAACAACAAGTGATAAATCATAAAATACCACTAGGAGAGGGTATTAATAAAGATGAGAAGATGAGAAGGATAAAAGTAATACAGTCCTACTACATGGTTAGATATCCTTAGGCATACATAGTGCTGTGGGAATTATGTGTTTAGCAGAGATGGCATCGGGGGGGGGGGGGGAAGGGCCTGTCTTTGTGTCTAGTCGATTTGCCATGCAATGCCCTGGAGCAGCGACCTGAGGGGAGAAGTTGAAGCAGTTGAAGGGGTCTGTAGAGATTTTCCCAGCCCTCCTTCTGGTCTGTGCAGTAGACAGGTCCTCAATGGGAGGCAGGCTGGTTGCAAATGTTTTTTTCTGCAGTCCCAACTATCCTTTGGAGTCTGTGCCTGTCCTGTTTGGTTGCTGTGCCAAACCAGACACTTATAGAGGTACAAATGACAAACACAATCATTCCTCTGTAGAAATCAGCAAATCCTTGGGCAATCTCCCTGAGTTGACACAGGAAGAACACTCTTTGTTGTGCCTTTTTAATGACGGTTCTACCCTGTTTCCCCCAAAATAAGACACCCCCTGATAATAAGCCCACTCGGGCTTTTAAGCGCATGGCAATAAAGCCAAGCACTTATTTCAGGGTTCAAAAAAATATAAGGCAGGGTCTTATTTTCGGGGAAACAAGGTAATGTTAGGTGTCCATTTGAAGTCCTGGGAGATTATAGAATCCAGAAACTTGAATGGTGTGGGATTAGGAACGGATTCCCAGAGAAAAAAATTGCAGGCTACAGGACCCATTTGCACCACTCAGGTGACCCCGAGGACACAGATAAACCTCCCAAGTGGCCTCAACGACCCTCTAAAAGGATGCAAATGACCAGCTGTCTGCAAGGAGTATTAATCCTTCCGTTCCTGTCAGAGCTGAAGAAGCTTCTTGGATGAGAAGTGAAATGTCTTCAAAAGAAAAAATAAGGACGTCCAGTTGCTTCCTGAAAAAAGCACCTTTGGGACAGAAACTTGAAGGTCTCTACTTTTGATACTGTGTTGCCTAATATCGTAAGAATGATGAGAAGCAAAATCTGATGCATATGAATGAGACCTTCCTGGGCATGGGGCCTGAGGACTCATCATGGACATGTGTCCACCTGGATTTTGAGTGTGACTTCAGGTTCATTCCAGTTACTGTCTCAAAATATCTGTCCATGCCCCACAAAGTCCAGCAGCCTCGTCATATCTAGGTGCTTTGAGAGAAGGACTCAGTGGGTTCCTAGTGGAATCAGGGACGTGGGCCTCCTCTGTTGCAGGGCCTTGCCCTGTGAAAGAACATTTTCCCCCAAAATTCAGATTCCCCCCCCTGCCCCCCATCCCTGTTGGTCTTTTGCAAGTCCTGCAAACATTTTCATTTTTCCTTCAGACTGCTAGAGGAACCATCCAGAAGTGGAATGACTCAAAGGGAATATGCTGTGGTTGGCCTTGGCGATGTTGTCTTGGGTGTGTGTTGTGTGCACATTTTTGTTGCTAATGTCCTTTGTTGTTTAGACTTTTAACCATATGTAAACTGCTCCAAATGACGACTGCTGCTAATTGACTCCTTATTGAAATTAATTATATAAATAAAATGTTACGTTGCGTGATTTAATTAAGACAGTTGGTCGAAAACCATGAATATTATATACCACACTCAGATTATATTTGGAATTTCTGCTTAGGATAGGAGGCCCATAAAGGTGCACCCAAGCAAGCAAATAAACAAGGAAGCAAAAAAAC
Source organism: Pantherophis guttatus (assembly GCF_059756535.1). Classification (NCBI taxonomy): domain Eukaryota; kingdom Metazoa; phylum Chordata; class Lepidosauria; order Squamata; family Colubridae; genus Pantherophis; species Pantherophis guttatus. The sequence continues at coordinate 130,893,611 of NC_142067.1, forward strand.
CGTCAAGCCAAACATAATAAACATAGTTTGAAAAGCACTGTGAATGGCTGCAGGATTCGTTCAAACCAGTTTTCTTGAGACTCTTTCAGATTTCTGCCTGAAAGGTTAAAGAAAAAAACCAACGTTTTTATTAATTCCTCCATAGGAGGCAGCAGCAGCTTCACCCAAGAGATCTTGGTGGAGACAAATGCCTTCTTCTTTCCAAGCCCATCCAAGAGACAGATCCGGCCTTACCGGTGGAGCAGTCCATGCCAGAAATGGGTCAGAGGCAGCACTTGCAATTAACAAGGATAAAGTCAGGCTGATCATTTGTCTCTTAACAAATGCAGGAGGTGAGAGTCCTTCGGAGTCACTTCTTTCAACTTTATTGCGCAAAAATTTATCTCCCTTTCCATTGTTAAGCCCTGGAGAATAGGATGAGTTGGCTCTTTCCCTATCTGGGTGTATTTTAATACCCCGGTGTCAACCACATCCGGAAGCACCCCAATAAAAACACAGGGAAGAGGGGACTAAGAGGCTGCTCCTTGTGCCTCTCTTGGGATCAATGGCCCTGCCTCACTCACCAAACGGGGCTTCCAGCAGATGTGAACCAGGTCCTCCTCCTCTTCTAAATCTCCCGTTTCCCAAACGTTTCTTCTGTCTTTCCTTTTGCTTTCTTTGATGGGAAAACATGATTTTTAAAAAGGAAAGACAAAGCAGCTTTACAGTGTGTTATTTTAGCTACAGGTAGTCCTCAATTTACAACAATTCATTTAGTGACTGTTTGAAGTTATAACGGCACTGAAAAAGTAACTTAGTAACTTAGGACTTAGGATAATAATTATAATTATAATTATAATTATTTTATTATATATATATATATATATGCATATTCTTTCTAGCCAGGTTCCACCTACGTAAGCTAAGTTGTTCTTCAGCCATAGTTCTGTGAAATCTCATTCACAAGTTTCTGGGCTTTTTGTATCCTGCTGAAAAGCAACACTCAGAACTAGGGCTGAAGAACAACTTAGCTTACGTAGGTGGAACCTGGCTAGAAAGAATATGCACATAAAAGCCTACGAAAAAAGAAAAAGACATATATATATATATATATATATATATATATATATATATATATATATATATATATATATACACATATACATATATATATATATATATATATATATATATATATATATATATATATACATATATACATATATATACATATATATATATAATTATATTTATAATTATTTTATAATTATAATTATTAATTATAATGATATAATTATAATTAAAATTATAGTGATGATGATGATGATACTGGGTTGATACCTAGGATGCTGGCAGCAGCCCATATCAACCATCAGCGCCAGTCAATGATTTTTGTGATACGTTTTTAAATGTTCAGTTGACTGAGTTTCCTCTTTAATGAATAAAAGTTTTTAAAAAATAATAATCCACTACCCAGAGCATCTCTTTGAGGGAGATGGGTAGTTTAGGAATATTAAATATAAACGAACAAATAATCCTTATGTAACAAAATGGCCAGAGCTACAATTGCACCACTGTGGCAAAAAGTCTTGACTTTTTTCACTAAGCACCCTCCGGGTCTCCCTGCTTTTAGAAAAGGCCCCCCAAAAACACAAAGTGTCCAAACTCTCCTTCTTGGGGTAGGATCCCCCTTCTGCAGCTCTGGAGCTCCTTGGGCTTGGGGGGAAGTTGTGGGGGCTCCATCCCTGGAGGTTTTCAAGAAGAGACTGGACAGCCGTTCGTCTGGAGGGGTGCAGGGTCTCCTGCTTGAGCAGGGCAGGGGGGCTGGAGTAGAAGACCCCCAAGCGGTCTCTTATTCTGGGACCTCCCCTGTGGCCCCAGCAGAATGGACTTCCTTCCTAAGCAGAAGAAGTGGGAAACGGGGGGTGGGGGTGGGGGGAGGATGGGGAGGGAGTGGGAGGGGTGCCAAGGGGAGGACAAACGCTCTTAGAAGAGAATTGGGTAAAAAAAAGGAAACGTCAAGAGATAGAATTGTGGCCCAAGTGCCTTTTCTCTGGCCAACATTGTGCCTTTGTTTCGAACCAGTCAAACGTAAAAGCGGCCCTGAGAAGGATTCGGGGTTTGGGTTTTGCATTCCTCCTTCGATGGAGCTTCTTTTCGGCTCCGTCCGTCAGCGGTTCAGAGGAGACGTGATGGGAGCCCTTTGGGTCAGGACTGGGCCTTGAGAGCAGCTCCGCCTGGACTTGTTCAGAGGTCCTTCCAGACTCCCTTCACCTCCAGCCTCTCTCCGTCTTCCTCAGCTTCCCTCTCTCTGCACCAGAGGCCGCTTTTCCCAGGGTGGGCAGAGGGCCTCGGCTCTCTTGTTTCTGCAAGCAAGTTGAGAGTTGGGTTGACTTAAGAAAAAGAGAGAAAGAATGTTTTACTTCATGTTTAAAATATATATATTCCTTTGGGCCTTCCCCCCCCTCTCCCTCCCTCCCTCCTTGTGGGTGAGGGTAGGCGCTTACAAAGCAGACTTCAACGCTGCCTGTTTGTTTGCCCCTCTCTGCCACAACTCCTTTGCCAAGAACACAATCCGACACAAAAGCTCTGAATCAGAAACGCATCTCCTGTCAAGCTGAAGGCCACTTGCTGGACGCTGTGTGTTCGGGTTGGTTTTAATTGCTCCCCACAAAGGACTCACAAGAAAACCCACCGGTGGGAATGGCTTCCATGAGGTAGCTTCTCTTTAAAAAAAAATACCCACAAGCAAAACACACGTAGGCGGTAGATGGGAGGAAGCCATATCTAGTACAGGTAGTCCTCGACTTATGACTACAACTGAGCCCAACATTTCTGTTGCTAAGCGAGTTTATGACCTGCAACTGTCATCAATGCATGCCAAGCACCTGACCCCAGGGGAGCCGCAATGGTTGTAAGTATGAAAAACAGTCATAAGTCCTTTTTTCCTTGTGACTTTCAATGGTCACTAAGCAAATGGTTGTAACTTAAGGACTACCTGTATTATTTTTCCTCAGTTCCCACTTTCAAGGCCTTCTGATCGAGAGGATTGTAACCAGCTTCCTCTGTGTCGAGTGAGCCTCCTTTGGGCTGGGCTGTTGGCCTCCTTGGCCTCTGACTTCAGTCTGGAGAAGCTGGTGAGAAGAAGCTGCTTGGACGGGCAGGGAATGGCCTCAAACCAAGAAGAGGTCCGGTTGCCATGACCCAACTTGTAGGCAGAACCTGGTCTCTGGATCTGTTCCGGCCTGTTGATCGTGGCTCTGTTCTGGGCCCTGGGCCTGGAAGGGAGGGAGGGTGACTCAGGAATGGAACTGCTGTCCCTTCGCTTCTTCCATCAGGACGCTTTGTGGGACTTTTTTGGGGTGGGGGAGTCTTGAATGTCTTTCTCCATGGTCTCTGGCTGGATCCAGCCCACATTTAAACTTCAACTTTCCTTTGCCAACCTCTCCCCAACACCAGATTTAATCCCATCCTGGTCTGCGTCACTGGGCAGAGGTCCTGTTTGACAGACAGACAGACAGACAGACAGACAGACAGACAGACAGACAGATAGACACACAGACCTGGGTTCTAAGCCCATGACATCCTTTCTTCCCTATTGTATGGGGCTGGAAGAAATAAAAATCAGTGAGGAAATACAGAGTTGGAAGGGACCTTGGAGGCCTTCTAGCCCAACCCCCTAATCAAGCAGGAGACCCTATCCCATTTCAGACAATTGGTTGTCCAATCTTTTCTTAAAAACCTCCAACCATGTGAGGCAAGTTATTCCAGTGATTTCTTGTGTTCACTATCAGGAAATTTTTCCCTAATTCTAGCTTGGGTCGCTCCTTGTAAAGCTTCCCTCTACTGCTTCTCATCCTGCCTTCAGGTGCTTTGTGGAACAGGTTGACCCCCTCTTCTTTGTGGCAGCCCCTAAAACATTGGAACACTGCTAACATGTCACCCCTGGTCCTTCTTTTCTCTAGACCAGACATACCCAGTTTCTGTAACATCTCTTCAAATGTTTTGGCCTCCAGCCCCTTAATCGTCTTGAAGAACACTCCTAGCTAGAAGAAAAATCCAGCAAGGTGTCCCTCCTATATCAATAGGGTCAGAGTTCCCAACCCAAGTTAAGGCCAGGAAGTTCCTGAGTGTCTCTGCTAGGCTCTGCATCAGGGACGTCATTTCTCTTCTCCTGATCACCCTCCAGAAAGCTGCTGGTGGGAGGACGATGAGCAGGAGGGTCAGGCACCCCAGCCCAAGCTCCTTGTTGGCTGCAAATATTCCCTGCCTGCCTGCCGGGAGTCCACAGAGCAAATCCTGCTCAACCGTGGTTTGCTCAGAGATACGTGAGCGTCTCCTCACTCCCAAAGTATTTGGCCATTGCAGTTTAAACACAGCGAGCAGTTCATTATCGTTTGTGTTTCTCCGCTGAGCCTTCACCCTTTTGTAAATCCACTTAAGTCCTGATTGAGACATGGCCAGTTCACCCCTGCTTATCTTTCCCATGACACCCCGTCTCTCCGGAGCCCCCCGGGGCCGTGGCAGGGCCCTTCCACCCCGAGCGATTCTTCCAGCTGAATGGCGGTCTTTCCCCCCACCCTCTCTTTTGCTGAGGGGGGTGGGCCGGCTCCGAGTGGGGCCCAACACAATGTGGCAGATGCATGGGGTGGGGGGACCACGGACAGAATGTTAAATGGACCGTCCTCTAAGTATAAAAAACAGCCAAAGATGCCTGCTTGATTTATACGAATGCTTATTTTCTCTGTCTGGTCAAAGGTTTAGGCACTTCAAATAGTTTCCCAGGGCAACCTGCCTGTGACAGCCTTTAAAGGAGCTTCAAGGCATAAATTGAATTACAGTAGGCTTAGCTTGGGGTTGCTAAGGAGATTCCCAGGATGGGGAGAACGTTCCTGGCAAGTCTTCGCTGGGTGGAGGATTTTGGGGGGTGGGGTGAACCTGTCAAATTAAACTTCTCCCCTGGAGCTGAGCCAAGGTTGGCCTGACCCACTGACACCAAGCCTGAGAGCCCAAGCAGGCACAAAACAGATCTAGCCCGGCTGAAATCAGATATGATGGGACTTTCTCCAAATCAAGGATTTGGAGTATGATCCATAGGTTTTCCTTCTTCTCTTTCTTGCCGAATTGGGAATCAACTGGAACCGAGATGGAAGGGTTTGGGGATCCAACCTCATCTGCAGATGGATACACTCCCTCTAGGAATGTACGACTGTCAGTCCTTCTCTTGTGAGGAGACAAAGTTTTTTCCTGCAAATGGGAAACAAACCGTGTCTGGGCCAGGCTTTAGCTTCCCATGGGAAGGAGCTGCTGTTGTAAGAGGCAGTGTCCTCCAACCTGCTTCCATCTTTGAAGTCTGGGGACAGAGCTGCATTTTAGGCTGGATACGTGGGAAGTGATGTAGCCTTGTAGAAATTTAAGTTACGCAAAAACTTGGTCCGCTGTGCAGATGGAGCTCTGTGCTTTCATTCCAACACCAGCCAGGTGCAGAAGATAGAATAACCGAGTTGGAAGGGACCTTGGAGGTCTTCTAGTCCAACTGAAGCAGGAGAACCTAGAGCATTCCGGACAGATGGTCGTCCAGCCTTTTCTTTAAAATCCTCCAGTGATGGAGCAGCCACAACGTCTGAAGGCAGCCGTTGGTTGTTCTCTGAGTGACTGTTCTCACTGCCAGGAAATTTCTCTTTGCTTCTAGACTGGATCTCTATGAACCTCTTCATCGGTCTTTGCAATCACAGTGAAAGCTGTGCTGGATGGTGCTCAAGCTCCCCACTTCCTCTCCAGTCCAGAGCAGATGCGAAAAAAGCACAAATCAGAAAATTGTGCTTGAAAACAGATTAGAAGAGTTTCGTGTTCTTCCGGAATGCAGAACAAGAAAGAGTAGTTTTAAAACAATGACAAAGGGGCCTCGGGAAAAAGGACCTTAATGCTCAGAGCTCTTTGGCCTTAGAACCAGTTGCTTTGAGAGGCTGCGGACATTTAAGAGAAAGGTTATCAGGGGAAGAGACTGGATTCCAGCCCTGGGCAAAGGTTTCTGTGATCCAATGAGAGCAACAGGGGGAAAAAAATGAAAAATCCACACTCAAATGTCATTGGCTCAAATTTTACCCGGAACACCTAAAATCCAGCACTTTAAAAAGTTTTCCACAATTTATTTACAGTAGTTTTGTTTTATTTTACGGATAGGGTGGTAGTTTGGAAGATAGCTGTGTGAGCGCCCCCTGCTGGATACATTCTGCATTGTGGTTGGTAAAGATTTTCAGAGTTTGCTTTTACAACCATCCAATAGATAGAATATATATAGGACATTCTATAATTTAGAATACTTTTTTATAGAATAGAAACAAACAATATAGGAGGCATTGCATGTTTGTTGCCCAATGCAGAAGGCAGTCCCTAGCCATTCAATGCTAAAAGCAGTTTTATTTTTAGCTTCCCGGTTTATTTTTTAAAATAAATCTTACGCATTTGATGTTGATATTGGAAAGAGAGCCCAACTGCATAAACAAGTTTCCCAAATGAACGTTCGGGTTGCAACTGGGAAGAAATTCACACTTTGGTTTTGTTTCATGTTGTTCTATGTGGATTATTAAATAGAGCTGAGCAATTCAACCTGGCTGGAGCCTATTGGGGGCTCCGGAGCCCTGCAATTCAGTGTTTCTGACAAGCGATTCCAGAGCTTCTGGGGAGGAAAACCTATTCCCAAGGAAACCAAGCTGTAAACAGATGCATTTTTCATGCAGGAAAAGGGATTTAAGCTGTCGGGTCTCAAATGCCAACCTTTCCGTCTCTTTCAGCGCATTTGGGAGACCCAGCTGAGTTGAACTCCAGTCTCTCTTGAAGCGTATTTAGTCAATGTATTGGGTCTGCAGAAATTTTACTTCCAAAAATATTTCCAAATTCTTTTTAAAGCAGAAAATTAGATTAGTGCAATTGACTCAAAGTTCCACTCAATGAATTCCCAGGTTTGGATATTGACCTGTTGCCCATTCCTGACCATTAGAAATCCCCACAATCCACCACAAACACACCAGCAGCAGCATCAATCCCTTCCTGAAATACTAAAGAGGATGGAGATGTTGTCTGATGCCACTCCAAAAGCAACTTTCCTCTTAAACATTAGATGGATCACTTGCAGGGAATGTGACAGAATAACAAAGTCAGAAAGGACCTCGGAGGCCTTATAGTCCAACCCCCTGCTCAAGCAGGTGACCCCGTACCATTCTGGACAAATGGTTCTCCAATCTCTTCTTTAAAACTTCCAGTGTTGGAGCACCCACAACTTCTGGAGGGAAGCCCTTCCACTAGTTAATTGTTCTCCTTAATTCCAGGTTGCTTCTCTCCTTGATTAGTTTCCATCCGTTGCTTCTTGTCCTGCCTTCTGGTGCTTTTGTAAAACTTGTCTCATAGAAAGTCTCAGGGCCCAGGGAATTGGGGTTGATTGTATGAAATAGGGGTCCTCTGCAGGTAATTTGGACCTAAATCAGGTGTTAAGCAAATGCAACGGTCATTAAATGAACGTGTTTTGATCAACAGGTGTTTTTTTTTTTGCTGGAGACCAGAAATAAATACTTCCAATTTCTGCCAAAAATGCTGAACCATTATGAAGGACAAAAGAGTCTGTTTGGATGTAGGCAGCTTCCTATGCCAGCCAAGGGCTTCAAGGGCTGATGTTGCCACCTCCATCCATCCCTTTGAAGGCCTCAGAAGAACAAGTACGGTAAAGGGTCAAGGCAGCTCTAAGGTCTACATCTCAGAATTCTGGGAAGTTGAAGTCCACTAGTCTTAAAGATGCCACGGCTGGACACCCTCCGGGCTGCATCAAAGTTGGACCACGGTGCTTCTCTTTCCAGCCTCAGATTTTCTGACCATTCAGCCTTGGCATCGATATAAGGCAACCCACCTTGAAGTAGCTGTGTCCAGTTCGTCCAAGGGACAACCGGCCACAGGAGTCCACCAGGATTCTAATTCTGACATAGACCCTTAAGCCAGTGACAAGCAAGCACATATTATGATTCACAGGCATGTCCGAAAACAATACATACCTGTGATTGCAGTGCAAAACAGGACTGTTTCCCAAAACCATTCCGTTCTTATCTACAATTGTTAAAACCTGAAGGATAGTGAAGGTGGCCTGGGATTCCTTCCAGAGGTGCTTTCACCCAAGAGAGGGACATTTCCCTTGGCCTGTACCCATAAACTGCTTCTGAACTATGCAGACGTCTCTTAGATACAATACACCTTTTATCAGCGCAGACTCTGCTTCTTCCATAGCGTCTCCAGCTCGAGTGAGAAGACAAGCCTGTCACAGCCGAGAGGAAAGGCAACCCAGGAGTAGGGCTGAAGGAATAACTGCCCTCCCACCGCTTGCTTTGATGACAGGCATTCAAACTGGCTCCGTTTCTTATCCTCGCCTAAAAAAAGAGCCAAGAACCCCCCAGCCTGTTCTTTGCAGGGGGCAGCAGCAGCAGGATCCGATGGGGGCAACGTGGGAAAATGGCTGGAGAAATTTGGAAGGGAATCGAGAATTCACAGAGACTCTCTGCAACCACTTGGACTCCCTGCTACACCACAGCAGGCGGTGATGTGATCAACTCAATGCAGCCAAGATTCACAGCAGAGGTGTAAGGAAAGGGAAGTCACTGTTGGGAAGAGAGAAGGCAGGAGATCCAGCATGCCCCTCAAGCCAGGACAATCTCCCTATTGTTCAGGCTGGTTCCCTAGTGAGCTCCAATGTGGCTCCCTCTGATCTGGAAGAGATGCTAAATTAGCAGAGCAACCGAACTCATGTGAGCCAAGACAGCAGAGCCAGCGCACATCCTCACATTCAGCAGCTCAGAGACCCAGGAAGGTCCAACCAAGGAGTGAGTTACTCTTCTGAAGCAGAAGATGTGGGTATTCTCCTGGGAGTCAAAGTGTTGCCCAGTGTAAATCTAGGGCTGGGTGGGCTGCGACACAGAAAGGAGTCACCAAGAACCCAGATATTTCCTCTGCCGGTGAAACTCTGGCCAAAGCTAATGCTCTGCCCTTTGATCTGGTGATCCAGACCCACCACATGATCTGAGAAGGATTATGGTTGTCTTGGCATCTCCAAGTAAGGTCGGTCCAGACTCTGCTAGTAGTCAGCAATGAGAATCCCGGGCTTAGCTTGGGCTCCTCCTCGTAAGGCAGCTACTTATGTTCCTAAGAGGAAGTTTTTATTGTCCGGACAACATCCCTCCACGAATATAATCATCAAAGGGTGAAATATCTACAGACACCGGCTGCAGAATCTCCACAAGCCCAGCGATGGAGCCTCAGATGATTCCAAGAGATTCAGCCTGAAACCTCAAAGCTTTGGAAAAAATACACCCCACTTTTCTGTATTTGTCAGGGGGGAAAAGAGGCTAAACAGGCTTGAGGTTTTCCTGGAAAGCAACTGGGTTATAAATTCTATGCATAAATCCAGGTAAAACAAACTATCAAACAAAGCTTTTGACTTCCATTTCCTCAGAAATCACAAATAAGTTTTCAGTTAGCACAGGATTTTTTTCTTAATGCCTCTTATTCAGAATGGACAAAGGTCAAGTTATGTCTGCCTTGACAGACTCTTGACTTGTCCGGCTGTATTTCTACCTGTCTGTTTGCTCTCGATCCTGCCCATCAGCCAAAGTGTCACCTTGTGATCTACCTTAAAGAACAATTAATTTTATCCGGGGGGGGGAAACCACCCATCAGATTCCTGGAGTGGTTTCCAAAACGACTTCATTTAGGTTAGCTTCTCTTATTGGGGTACTCAAACGGTAGACCTGTAAGGTTATTGACTGTTCACCTTGCCTTAACTCACTCTAGCTTGCTTTGCCATCCTACGGAGACCTTATCTTGAGTGATGTGCCTGGGAAAGTAGTCGTTTCGTTGTCTCTTCCCCGTCTTGTGAGTAGCTTAACTTAGCTGTAGTGAGATCAGGAGATTCGTGGATGTGAAGATTTACAGCCTTAGTGATCAACAGCTTAGGTTGACACATGAAAATCCCAGTGGTTTTGATTTATGAAATTCTGCCACTAATATGAATCCCTGCACAGCAACATGTCGTGAACCTCTGAATTTATCTGAGGATTAATTTAGTCTTAGTGTGGCTGGAATGTTGGAATAAGAAGGTTAGATTCGCATTCAGGTTCTTGCTCAGGCGTGGGCTTCCCTGGGCGACTTTGAGGTATCAATGCAACAAACAAGCAACACCACCGTCTGGTGCATTGTGGCTTCTATGCCATTGCGCTGCATGGGAACCCAACGCCCACTTTGCTTCTCCTGAAGGCCTGGCTGAAACCTTCAGCGGCTTCCAAAAACGGCTCCTGGAATTGTCCTCTCCATTTGGGAGTGGAACGCTTGGGTGGGTTCTGTGATAACCTGCTCAGATGGTTGCGTCACTGTACACACAACCATGTGAAACCACAACTGCATGTCCTTTGGCTGGTCCCTGCTCTCATGATGTTTATTAAGGAAGCTGAATTATAAACTCCTGCAGGAGAAGCAGGACAGGGAGTCTTTGACTTACATCAATTCGTTCAGTGACCATTCAAAGTTGCAACGGCACTAAGAAAAGGGACTTATGACCATTTTTCACAGTTAACAACCGTTGCCGCATCCCCATGGTCACGTGATCCAAATTCAGATGTTTGGCAACTGGCTCGTATTCATGACGGTCACGGTGTCCTGGGGTCACGTGATTCTCCTTTTGCGACCTTCTGACAAGCAAAGTCCATGGGGAAGCCGGATTCATTTAACAACCATGTGACTCTGCAGTGATTCACTTAACAGCTATGGCATGAAAGGTCATAAAAGGAAGAAAAACTCACTTATCAAATGTCTCACTTAACAGAAATGTTGGGCTCAATTGCGGTCGTAAGTTGAAGACTACCTGCATTAATAATGAAGCAGACATCATTTTAAAAAATCAGGCATAGGAGTAAGTAAATGATATTCATAGTTTGCTGATTTTTATTTATTATTTTGTTTTATTTGAGCAAGTGTAGAATTGCACCCACTCAGGGTTACTGAAATCAGGATAAATGGAGGGAATTCAGGTAACAGCATCAGGGCTTAAAATGTTTGAAGGGGCTCATAAGGAGTCCTTTCATGTAATAAGAATAATGTTTTTGTAGGGTGGTTTATTGGGCACATAAAGCCTTTATTTTAGTTCAAGGGATTGTTGCTTTTCGATGACAGTTTGGAGGGGCTACTGAGCTGGTGGGCCAAGACTGGCTCCGGTGTGCATAATTTCTGCTTTGTTATGTCGACAGGGCAAGCCCCAAATAATTTAAATTATCTGGCCATTGACTTCAGCACGGGGAGAGGGCATTAAGCAAAGGCTGCCTCTTCATTCCAAAATGTGGGATGGTTTTGAAATTCTTCCCAGCCATCTCTGCTTATGCACCCCTTTCTCTGTCTCCTCTCCAAGGAAAACTCTGCCTGCAGTTGTAAAAACCGCTTATTAGAGAATAAATTCTGGAAGACCTGCTTTGTGGCAGAAAAAAGAAACAAATTTTTTTAAATTTTTAAAAAACCAAAATTTAAAAAAAAATTTAAAACCAAAACCCAGTAGTCCTTTTCTGGCCTAAGATTGGTGGCATCTATCTATCTATCTATCTATCTATCTATCTATCTATCTATCTATCTATCTATCTATCTTCTATCATCTATCTATCTATCATCTATCATCTATCTATCGATCTATCGATCTATCGATCTGTATATCATCTATCAATCAATCATCTATCTATCTATCTATCTATCTATCTGTGTATCTATCTCATCTATCTATCGATCGCTTGATGGATTTTCAAGGCCACTCGACTCTAAAATAGACTCTGGAAGCAAAATGGCCCCACACTGTCTGTGGTCATCCATGATGCTGTCAGAGAATTGGTGGGCTGGATCACCAGATATTTATAACCCGGTTAAAACCAAATGGATAAGATGCTATTATATTCCTCAAGTCCCACCTTAGACACAAAAGCCGACTGGATGACTTTGGGACAATCACCAGGAGACTGGGAGTTCTAGTTCCATCTTCTCACTGCCAGGAAATTTCTCCTTAGTTCCAGGTTGCTTGGTTAGTTGCCATCTGTTGCTTCTTGTCCTGCCTTCAGGGGCTTTGGAGAATGGGTTGAGCCCCTCTTCTTCTCTGGGGCAGTCCCTCAAATATTGGAAAACCACTATCATGTCACCCCTGGTCCTTCTAAAGCCTAAATCCACCTCTCTCCAATCTTCCTTTGGGACATTTTGAATTGCAACTCCCATCGTCTCAGCATAGCTCTTGACTTTGGGGTCCACTTATATTTTGTACCTAAAATGACTGTCAATTGTTATGCAGGCCTGTACTTTCTGGATGTGTGAATGTAGAAAGATCTGCTTTATAGAAGGGTACATGTAGAGTAGGGTTAGGGTTAGTTACTAATTAGTTTTTTAGTAGCCTGCTGTGTACATTGGAGAGGATTCTGATGGTTAGAGGAGGCATCTTCAAAAGGCTCCCGTTGTTGGACTTGGGCCTCCAACAAGAAGTCGTATGCAATACTTTTTCATGTTTTACATCATTGTTGTTGTCAAGGCTTCACAGTTGGAGGATGTTACATCTCATCGGCATGAATAGATGGATAAACAGAAACAAAACTGGAAATTTCAGATGTGCTGACTTACGCTAAAAAGGCAAAATTCTAGGACATAAAAAAAGTGACGGTAAAGGACACCATCAAAAGGCATAAAGTAGAGATGGGAAAGATGTCAATGGTAAATAGACACTCTATAATACCACAAATACTAATACCATTCTATAAAGCCTTAGTAAGACCACACCTAGAATCCTGCATCCAGTTTTGATCACCACACTATAAAAAAGATATTGAGACTCTAGAAAGAGTGCAGAGAAGAGCAAGAAAGATGATTAGTAGACTGGAGGCTAAAACATACGAAGAATGGTTGCAGGAACTGGGCATGGCTGGTCTAGTGAAGAGAAGGACCAGGAGAGACAGGATAGCATCTTCCAATATCTGAGGGGCTGCCACAGAGAGGAGGGGGGGTCAAGCTATTTTCCAAGGCACCTGAAGGCCAGATAAGGAACAATGGATGGAAACTGAACAAGGAGAGATTCAACCTGGAAATAAGGAGAAATTTTCTGATAGGGAGAGCCATCAACCAATAGAACAGAAGTTGCCTTCAGAAGTGGTGGGAGCTTCATCACTGGAGGCTTTCAAGAAGAGACTGGATTGCCATCTGTCAGAAATGGTGTAGGGTCTCCTGCTTGGGCAGAGGGTTGGACTAGATGACCTCCAAGATCCCTTCCAACTCTGTTATTCTGTATTCTGTACAAACATTAAGATCAACCACATCAGCCAGAAGAAGAGAAGGACCTACAGCAACTGTCCCTGCTTGCTGACTTTCGTCACAAGCATCTTCAGTGGCCATTCAAGCTAAGGATTATGGAGTTTGTTGTCCAGCACAATTTATTAACTTTCAGGAATAAAAACTGAAAATGTGGCCTCAATCAATCTGCGTGGCCCACCGAGCGCTTTTTCATTCAAATGTGGGTGAGGGGCAAAGTATATTTTCTTTCTTTTTTCCCTCATCCACTGAGATTTGGCTAGGAGACAAGAAGCTTTTAAGAAACATCTTCATGGTTTAGGTAGCCTCCGCCGTGTAGCTACGGATTCCTTGTCATCTGCGGGGGTGGGGTGGACATATTTTGAGCACAAAGACACATGTGTGCCAAAGGAAAAACCAGCTTCCTGCATTTTGACATGGCATATTTTAAAAGGCAGCCGGTCTCTCTGCATTCTGGGGTCGGGGCTGTTAAAGGCGGCCTGTTTTGGAACACCCACTAAGATGAACTACACACACACACACACACACACACTGCACACATAAGAAGTGTGGCAGGGTTTCCCCAGAGAAGCCGTGAGGACGGGACTGGCTGCCTTCTGTCTTTGCTCACTTGTGCAAAACACACTCCTGCCTGTGGGAGAGAATATTTGCAGCTCAGGGTTGAACTGTGAGGGTCCTTGATGCTCTCTGAGCTTGGCTGTTTGCTTGCAGACGTTTCATGACCCAAGTAGGTAACGTCATCAGTGCTAGCAGGGAGAAGGGGTTTGCAGGCACATAGAGATATGCAGGCACATTACAGAGGCACACGGAAAGCCAGTTTGGTCTAGAGGTTAAGGCGCTAGGCTAGAAAGTGGGAGATTGTGAGTTCAAGTCCCGCCTTAGGCATGAAAGCCAGATGAATGCCCTCGGGTCAGTCACTCGCTTTCAATCCAACCCACCTCACAGCGTTGTTGTTGCGGGGAAGATAGGAGGAGGAAGGTGTGTTGGATATATTTTCCGAGTTATTTGTAAAAATAATAAAGGTAGGATACAAATAAATAAACTTCATCTACATAACATTCAAAAGGGACAATCCAAAAGCCAAAAAGAAAACAAAAAAACCCAAAATGATTGATTGAAATCAATCAACCCCCAGATGAGCAGAGAGTAACACCAAGATTAGTACTAGACCAACAATCAAGAAGTAAACGGTGCTCCAAACAAGAAACTACCAAGTCTGACACACAAGACAGCAGCAACCAGCAACCTAATCCAGGAACAACCGAGATCACTCAGGACAAACCACTGGTATAGAAAATGAGAACAAACCTCACTCCTTCTGACACTGATGATGTGACCAAGTTTGGCAATGAAACGTCTGCAAGAAAAGAAGCTCAGAGAGCACCAAGGACCTCTCATTCCTACTTCCAGTAGCTTTTCGATAGATGGGAATGAGATGCAACAATCTCCCAAGGGGTGTCGCACACCTAACAAGTGGGTGGAGTTCCCATCGCGCCATCCCAGCAGCCATCTTGACTTATTTTTAACTCCATTCTGCAGGTGCCAAGCCTAACCCTAGATTGTTTTCCTCAGTCCAAGAATGTTGGGGGTCTCCTGACCAAGGAAGACCTTGAATCCAGACAAGATCACCCAGAATGATGCTGTGACTAGGGGAGAAAATGTATCTGGACTGTTATGACAAAACAGAAAGATGGAGAGACCATACCAGACCCATAGTTGAGATTGACCATGTGTCACCCAGTTTCTCCTGCTAGAGAGTCAGGAAGGCAAGAGATCTTCCATTTCTCCATCAAGGTCATCTCCCTTACTCTCTCTAGCGGTGTTTGTCAACTTTA
This sequence comes from Pantherophis guttatus, assembly GCF_059756535.1. Lineage (NCBI taxonomy): Eukaryota > Metazoa > Chordata > Lepidosauria > Squamata > Colubridae > Pantherophis > Pantherophis guttatus. The sequence continues at coordinate 130,908,778 of NC_142067.1, forward strand.
AGATGGGTGGACTTCAACTCCCAGAATTCCCCAGCCAGCAAAGCTCCAGCAAAGGCGGCTGGGGAATTCTGGGAGTTGAAATCCACCCATCTTAAAGTTGCCAAGGTTGACAATCCCTGCTCCGTAGGTCTCTTGGGACCTTGAAGTCAGTCTGAGCCATCCATTGGCAGAGCTGTCTCTGAAGCCAGAAGGTCCGTCTCTTGCCTCCTTTAAGCCAAGGGATCGAAGAGGCAAGAGGCTCCATTCGCCAGCATAAGGTACTTTAAATTATGCAAACGGCCCAACATTTTGTTTTAATTTGCATTCCAAGACTTCACTTGGGTACTTTTAACCGCAGTGCAACTCTCAAAGCGTAGGAAGGCTTTTGATGGCCGGGAAGGAGTCGGAGAGGGATAGTCTCTTTTTAAACATTGGGGGATGTCTCTTCTACCTCGCAGAGCTCCCGTTTCGTTTTCCTTTCCTAGTCCCGCTGTGTAATTGTGGGTGCGTTTGTGTGGGTGGTCTGCTTGAAATGATTCTATGGCGAAGCCCTGGACAGGATCTTCACACACACACACACACACACCCGGTTGCTTTGCTTCTGAAGGGACTTTTCTGAAGCTCCAAGAGTTTAAAGCTGCCTTGTGGTTTAGGTTAGCTCTCCTGTGGGTCATATCTAGTCCTCCTCCCACCCATCAGTCGGAGGTGTCAGAATGTCTTCATGTACGGCATTCCCTTTTTCCAGGCGGAAAAGTTAAAGCAGATGAGATTAATTTGCAATTTCATTTCTCTCCATGAGCACGGGCATGGAGAAAGGAAAATGACAGAATTCAGTTCTGCCAGTGAGGGAGTCAGAGAGAGAGAGAAAAACACAGAGGAAGTGTGTGCGTGAGACAGAGAAACAGAAAGTGTGAGAGAAATAGGAAAAAGAGAAACAGAGAGGGAAAAAGAGAAATTAGAAAAACAGAGAAAGTGTGAGAGAAACAGAAAGAGAAAAAGAGAGAAGAGAGAAAAACAGAAAAAAACAGAAACAGAAAGTGTGAGAAACAGAAAAAGAGAAAGAGAGAGAGAGAGAGAGGGAGGGAGGGAGGGAGGGAGGGAGGGAGGGAGAGACCCCCAAGGACCGAATCCTTCCCTAAGAATTCTCTGTCTAATGTAATGATCATTCAGGGTCAAGGGATCTCACGTGTTCCTATGAAAGTCTTTTTGAGATCACTCGAATCACACACACACACATACACACCCTGCAGCCTTTTATGCAGTGTCCTCTCCTACGCAACTCCCTCTGCATCCATAGGCAGAGAAATCCAGGGCCACGGAGGGGCTTTGACCTCTGCCCAAGTCAACATTTGCTCCCCTGAAACAAAACTCAGGGTGTTTTCTTCTGCCCTGCCCCTTCCCTTCCCATCCATGGTTGGAAATGGTCGTTCCTGAGAGCCCACAGGATCATAAGAGGAAGGATCTTAAGCGAGCCTTTGGGCAGAGGATCCCTTGAACGCTCAAAAGGGAATCAGGGATCCAGAACCTTCAGCCTAAGCAACACAATCGCCACCTAAGTGGCCTCTTGTAATCCTGCAGCGCCACCTAGTGGGGGATTTCTCAGGCGTGTTGGCTTCTAACAGCACACAGGATGGGTGTTATCACAGCCTAACAACACAATGAAAAATTAACAAGGGATCAAAGAGCGGATCACACAAGAGGCAGTAGGGTGTGGTGATTAAGATGCTGGATTAGAAGTGGGCAGATCAAGATCCTAGTCCTCCATGGAAGCCGCCTGGGTGATGCTGGACCCAGTTGGTTCTTCCCATCTCAGATCAGCGTCGCCTTCTGTAACATCCTGGCTGAAAATCAGATTCCCGATTGCGTCCTGAAAGCACAGGTTGACTTGGAAACTCTCCCCAGGCTGGATCCTTGGCGTTCTCCCCAAGAGGCCAACTAGATAAGAGCCTTTTGATTTTGAGAGCCAGCAAAGCAAGAAACGGAGGCAGCTCCCAACCATCCAAAGGAGCTGCGATAACATCAATGAAATGGGAAAGGTGAGATAGGGAAGGCAGGGGTCTCGCTCGCCCTGGCCAAAGGCCCAGGTCAGAGGTGGACAACTCTTGAAGTCCCTGGGTCATCGGTGTCGCCATAGGGTGCCCACCCTTGGCCTAGATCAGGGCTCTCGAAACTTTGCAACTTTAAGACTTGTGGACTTCAACTCCCAGAATTCCCCAGCCAGCATTTAAGCACAGAAACCTTACAGTTGCCAAGGCTGAAGGGGGCCTGGCCTAGGCGAAGGCCAGGGCTTCATGGGTCTTCCAAATGCCAGCAGAAGTGGGCATCCAGGGGTCAGAAAGAGCTGCCAGGACCCTGAAAAATGATATGGTAGAATTGCAAGATGGCCAAGCATACGTATGCGCAATTTTGTGAATGCTCCCTGCACCTTGCAAATTTATTGTTTCAATTTATTAAACAATAACCTTGCACCATTTCTTTGTTTCATTTATTTAACTGCCATCTTGCTTGGATGTAACTATGGGCAACCTGCTTGCTACACAACTAAACAAACAACATAATGTACCTGTTAAAAACAATTAAAAAGAAAAACAGTAATGAATAAGATGGGGAGAATTACTTGCTCCACTAAGCACTCTCACTTCACCTGACGAGGTGAGTCGGGCAAAGTATCAAGATTTCCCTTTTCATCCCTTTAGCGTTGACTTTCTCCAGCAAACGTTTACCCTGAAGGTGAGGAAGAGAAATAAGGCCACTTCCTTAGGCAGGTGGTGTCTCCCCTCAGGGGTCTCTTCCTGGGGTCCCCCAGTGAGATGGAGGTGAGGTCAGCAAAGCCACCCCTACTAGGAGCTACCAAATGACAGAACGCCTTCCCCACCCATCGCTCTTAGTTGTCGGTGTCATTTGTACCTATTAACCTTTGGCTCACCTGAAAAACGTTGAAGGGTAATTCAATGCTTTTCCAAAGGAGGCTTTGAAGTTCTCTGTTTGCATTGCCTGGGTATTAGTTGTCAAGTGAAAGCATGAGGCAAGTGCCATCCGGCTGCTCCCTGCCCTTAGGGTCCACGGCACCTCCCACGCCGAGAGCTGGGAGGCTCACCACCAGAAGAGCAAGGAAGGCAGAAAGGCAGCTGGTATGAAGCCCAGCGCAACTCAAAACCATCAAGGGATCTTAGAAAACGATGAAAACATACAATCCTAGGGCTGGAAGGGGCCTTGGAGGTCTTCTAGTCCAACCTGCTGGCCAAGGCAGGAGACCTTGTATCATCCTGGATAAAGGGATGTCCAATTTCAGGGATGTGGTTAAAAAGACAACCAACTTCTTGGCCCAAAATCTAGATTTTTTTCCCCTAGTTTTAATGGCTGGAGATGAATATAGAAACATTCTGAAAAAAGGCATCTGCTGAGTAAAATCACCAATTTTGACCCAATACTCTGCACTTGCTAATAATTCTATCACACGTGGACCAGTTAAGCTTCAATGAATTGTTCAGTTTGTAAACAGCCATTTAAAGCAGCAACACCTTCAAAGAGAACAAACACCCCCCCACCCCAATGTAGTCAAAGGCAAACAAATATCAAAAGTTTCAATCATTTTTTATTCTGCTGTACATCAAGAAGTATTGTCTTTCAGTTCACATGATCAATATCAACAGGTTTATTATGTAAGATTTTATTCATAAATAGTCCACAGTAAAAGAGGGAATATGGTATATTTTTCTTTAATAATGTGGTATTTTATATAATAATTTAAGCTTAGAAAGATAAAAAGGATTTTATACATATTAAACACAAAGCACCACTAGCATTACACACTAAAATGTATTTCAACTCAGATCTTATGTAACTGGCGATGGTTCAAAGCTCTTTTCAAAAGAGAATCTAATTCCCTTCTAGGAAGAAGCAAGATGGATTGCCTCGTGCTAATTGTTAAAACCTATGAAATAGCATGAAATTTCTCTGCTACTACAGTAGATTATCTACAAGCTTAGGTTGCCAGTTAAGATATTTTTAAAAATTGCTGATTTGCCAATGTGGATTCATTTCCATTTCAAATCTTGATAAACAATGCCCCTTCCAGAATCGAGTGGAGTGTACAAGAGCCCACCTAATTTAACCCTTACCTCTCCAGGGCTGAACCGGATTCCACCCACCCACCCCCCACCTTGCCTCAGTTTCCTTCTAGGGCTAGGGGAGTCCACTCTCAAAAAACTCAGAGAGGGTCTGTCTTAGCTTGAAGGTTCACTGATTGAAGCCAAAAAATCTAGTCTCTCCCTCTCTCTATTTTGGCAAGGGAGTATTCAGATCTGGCTTTCTGATCCTATAATTTTTTTTCTAAAAAAAATATTTGTTGAAAAAAGCAGTTGCACCTTTAAAAGGAGCATGTTTGCCCCGTGATTTCTTAACTTTTTTTTTAAATCACAAAATTCACTCAGTAGTTGTTTTTTCTAGGACATCCATGAATATTTATGGAATCACACACTGCACCGGGAGAATATCTGCCATTGTGAGTATCCAGAGCATTTTAAGAACAAATGAAGGGAGCCTGAAGTCTGTAGATTTAAGGCTTTCCCAGAGGGAGGGCTGAAAGGCCTAATTCCAGCCCCAGACTTGGTAACGGAGAAAGGGAACCCATCTGGCTGGCTGGCAAAACAGTAGCTACAGATAGAAGGCAACAGTTTGGATGCAGAAATCTGTGAAAAGGGAGGGAAGGTGCAACATTAGACTGCAGCCCCCAAATCTCTGGACTTCTTGGGGGACTCTGGAGTGACCCAAAGAGCTCTGAACGGCTGGATCCAACCAATTATGTGAAAAATTTAAGGAAACTGTACCTATCAATACAACAATCTACATCAAAATATGGCCAATAGAACATTCTTTACCAGGAAAGGGCCTTGGTTATATTTTAACTGAATAGTATATTCTTTATTTTACATCTGAACTGGGGCAAAATATTTATAATTTGATTACAAAAGATGAGGTACATTCAGCTGTCCTGCAAGTACCATCTTACAGTGCCAACCAATCCTGCTCTCGCAATCTGTCATCTTCTATAACTCACGGTTGCCAGTCAACCCTCCTATGAACTGAGATGAAAACTCATCTTCCCTTCTGCCTCTTACAGAGACGGAGGCAGCCTAAACCTGCAAACCCTCTGCCAAAATAACGCTATGCGTTCTGGACAGAAATAAAAGCAATTATTTTCAGAAATAAAGGGAGGGGGGAGGCTTCTAAATGCAGTTTGCCATATGAAATGTCAAATGTTTAATATTCTGCATCTAAAGTTTATTACCAGTTACCGCTTCTCAGACTTTATTTCTGAAAACTAATGTTTATTGAAAACACAACCTCTTTTATGCCTTCAGCTTTCTAATCCTGTACAATTTCGCATTTAAATCCAACCGATATTTACCCTTATCCACCAGAAAGATATGTGTGTGTCCATACATATGTACAATGTGCAAAGTATGAATAATAGTATGTATATTTTCCTAACACCAATTTATCAACCCATAAATACAGAAAGTTTACGATTATCTGTCCATTGTCCTTTATGTATCCTAAACAAAGGCAGAAAGCTGTGTTATATCAAGACAGGTGGTTAATTCACGTAAGCTGTCAACAGAGTGGATTTTTTCCAGTGGCAATTTCTATATGCGAAACAAGAAGCCCAGCACTTGCTCCCCCGTTAAAAAAAAAGAATATGCGCCATCAACTATGAAAGTTCTTTGCTCGGAAGAACCTGCTGCTAAAGCTACGGAAGCTAGAATGATACAGAAGTAACCGAAGATCTAGAGCGAAGGGAGACGTCTGATCTACGACAATGTTGAAAAGTCAATTTATCTGCCTCTCTGTCTCTCTCTCTCTCTCTCTCTCTCCACGATGGAAGGAAGAAATTCCCACCATCAGTAAAGGCACTGAAAGTCACCCGAGAGGACAGAAAGGGGGCCTGCAAGTCTTCTTCTCCCCCCTTAAGACCATCATAAATAGATCCCAAATCTTCTCTGAAGTTCATGCTTGTAAGTAACTAAGGGTCCCCCCTCTGAGTTGCAGCCGCTCCCTTCTCTTTTCCAAAAGATTAACTGGGTCACTGAGGCCATCATGGCCAAAGGGCAGGTGGGGTAGCTCGATCTCCCATCACCTTGTGTTCAGCTGCCCCTGCGAACACACAATCCTCGACACACGACTGCAAAAATGAGAGCTCCTCCTTGCATTCCCTACTACGTTACCAGCCAAAGTTTGGACAAAGGAAAGCGGTAGCAATATGGAGCTAGAAAGGAAACGGGGAATGGAAAGCGATGGCTGTGGCTTCCTTCAGGATAGAGATCAACTCACACACAACGTGAGCACCAGACCACAGAAATCTTAGTATCTACTTTATGAACTTAAACACTGTAATGCCTCCGGAAGTTGTGCATGCACACAACTGTTTCAAAGAGCTGCTTCCAGTCTAAAACAGGCACAAGAGGTGTGTTTAGCTTGGGTGTGGCTTTGCACATCCTCTGCAACAATGCCGAAACAGCAAGTACACAGGCTTGACCAGTGTACTTGGTAGCATCAAGTAGCCGCTGCAACCTGATGGGATTGTGAAGTAGAGCTGTAAGAAGGCTCAACCGTTCCTTCTGCCCTCAAATAGGGATTTTTCTCCTGGATCCAAAGGAGGCACTTGGATAGACAGTACAGATGTGCTCCCTTTTGCTAATTTGTCACAGGAATAAACGTGCAATAAAAAATGATGTGCCATGAAAAAGGCTGTTCTTCTCCATGGATTTTTAAGTTGTTAGGGAAGGTCCAAATTCAGCTGCAGACACACTCCTCACACAACGAAATCTATTTAAAGTCTGCCCAAAAGGAACTTCTCGGGTCATCAGATGCTGCTTCAGTGGCATCCCCGTAAAACCAACGCATATCACAACTGGAAGAGGAGCGTGTAGAATAAATGGGCTACGCTTGCGTCCTGCCTACCAACAGCACTAAGGCGGCGGCAAAACTAGAAAATGGGGACAAATCTATGAAGGGCCATGGTTTGCCATTTTAATTCCTCCATACTGGCATCTAAAATACATTTTCTATTAATTCTGATACCAAACCTGGGAGGCCCAGGGTGTTTATTCGTATTGCAACTCAATTAAAGAAAGGCAATGCAAATACTGTTTCTGAGCCCTGACAAAACCCAAGCGTCATAATTGAAACCAGAGTCGTTCAGGCTCAGGCAGCCAATTTCAACCCCCTCTATTTCTTCGAAGTCTTGGAATCACCTCCACCTGTTGGAAAAACATAAAAAACCCTCCCCCTAAATGCTTTAAAGGGCTGCTTAAGAAACTCTGCCTAGTGCAACTACACAACAGAACGGACTAGACCAAAAGCAAGGCAAACTAAGGAAGATACTTATTAGCAGCCTTTAATTGTCATGATTATATAGGCAATTTTTATGATGTTTCCAGTATGCTGAATTAGTTATTTCATACCCAAGGTGAAAAAAATCTCCTGATTAAAGTACACCTATTATATAAACAGTGATTTGGTAGATTTTTTTTTTTTTTTACAATTTCAAAGTCGCCTTGTAGGCAACTGATGTCTGATCTGCAAACTCTGGGAGCCCAGATTCTGTATCAGTGAAACTAGATCAATAGATAAAACTGAGAGAAAGATCAATGGGATTATAGAGGGTTGAGAGAATTTAAACCCTTTTTAAAACGGTGTGTATTGATAGCGAAATAGTGCAATATTTTCTTATTTTCTTTTTTAACACTGAGAAATCAATCAAGCCAAAATAAAAATGTTCGAGAAGGTTTTTGTTTTGTTTTTTAAATTATGGTTGCAGTGCAATTCTACACGTCAACATAAAATAATTACAAAACTTTCAGAAACCATTTTTCATCAGGGTTTAGCCATTTTTGAGTGGTTTCAGTATTGGAGATTTTGCAATAGAGGTTTTCACTTTCCCAAGAAGAAAAACGTTATCATCTCTGTGACAAGCAAATGTAACACAGTTTAAAAAGGAGAAGTGATTCCTTGTGCATTGCAAAGAATTTTCTGATTTACATCACAACCGGGAGACAAAGAGACTGAATCAACACACCAGTTGACATCACTGTAGAAGATGGGTTGATTTCTTAGAAGACCGGAACGCTTTCTATTTCATGGAATGATCATTTGTCTCACCAGGGTCCAAAAATTACTGTATCTTTGATTAGTTGGAAAGCTACCAGGTGTGCTTCATCTCACCGCTACTAAGTGCTGACTAAGGTGCACAGGAGGCCGCCTTCCATTCAACCGTTGAACCGTAAGCTAGTTCTTCACTTCTGCCGCTTCCTTCTCCGCACTTTCTTTGGTCTTCTCCATCTCTTCCACTTTTTCTTCCTTGTGCAGCAGCGATACGATCTCTGCTACTTGCTTGGTAGAGATATCGATGTCCTCCTTGTCAATCAGTTCGATCACCTAGGCAAGCATTTTTAAAAGGTTAGGGTTAGCTGTGCCACTTAGGTTTACTTCCTAAATATTTTTGAAAAGCTTGAATAGGAAAGTAAAAAAACAAGCGTCTTAAGCAACAAGTTTCCAAAGAAACAGGCACTTCCCATGAATGGATATTGTTATTTGGGTAACATTATTTCTCTGACAAATACACAGGAGCACCAACTTTTCTACTTACAGGTAGCCTTCATCCTTAATCATAAACATTTCTAGGAACTGAGATCCACACAGCTGAAGGGATCCATGCTGCCACGTTACACTACACAGACACAACAGTCCGTAGACAACTCAGGACACATCCGAGCATAAGGTTAAATCTGATGCTAGGTTGCCTGACGGAAGCTTCTGCTGGGCTCCCAGGGCCACGAAAGCAGCCCCGCCCTCCATTCGCAGGTAGAGCTCCTGCTCAGCGGACTCACCTTGACCACGTCGTCTATGTTGATCTCACCGTCCTTATTCTCATCCAGCGCCTCAGCCAGCTTGTTGAGTTTGCCTTCGGGGATTTCCTGGAGCTGCTTCATCACGTTAATAAGATCCTGGATGCTGATGAGGTTCTGCCTAAATGGGAAATGCAGCCTGTAGTGAAGCAAGTGGTTACTACCAAGGATCAATCTGTGCGCGAGGAGTCTTTGCATAACCCATCATTCCAGTGGAAATCGCAGTTATTTGCCACCTGGATTTTCTACAGAGGAACCAAGAACAACAGAGCCTCTCTGAGACGAGGGCGCCCTTTTTCTTCCTCAAAGGCTGGTCAACAACAAAAAAAAACCTTCCCTGAAGGGACTGCAATGATAAACTATAATCTCCCTCGGCCGCACTACCAACCACTCACCCAATGGGGGGACTGGGACCCCCGCCCAGCTGTTCTCCAACTGGTTTTTGGTCTGTCTCCAACTCCTGAATGATTCTATCGATCTGCCCAATCATTCGGTTCACTTTTTTAGTCAGCCTCTTGCTGGCTTTGGATTCTTCAACTATGTCTTCTGGTCCACTCTTAGATAGTTCCTTGATTTCTTGCAAATCCTGAGGGTGAAAGAGGAACATTTTTTTACACCATAAATCTTTTGATGCTAAAGAGCGGAGGGGGAGAGGAGAGCTGGTGATGGGAGCCGTTTCTAGCTTACAGGCAGCCCAGCCTAGGCCTACGAAAGCTACTGGGGGCCCCTCAGTCTTCCCAGGAGCCTCTGAAGACGCAAGGGCTCCCCTCGGGGGAAGGCGGCTGTCTGTGCCTGATGCTCAACCTGCCTCTTGGCCCAGAACCCCTGGCAGATCTGAATGAGGTGGAAAGGCCCAGGACGGAAGGAGACCCAACAGAGACAGTGACTCTGGTCCCCTCTGCGGTCTGAATCTCCAAGCACTGAGAGAAACACACGAAGGAGGCTGCATTTTGAGCAAAAAGGCAACAAGAGCTATCGGCGTCTCTTGGGGCTGTGAATGACCTCTGTTCCCGTCTATCAGAGCCGGGAGGTCTAGAAGACACAACTCACGTTAGCGCCCATTTTCTTTCAAGCCACCTGACTTCCCCTCCGGTCTCACCTCGCTGTATTCCTGCACGTCATCCTTCAGGTCCTCCAGTTCCTCCTTCTCCTTTGTCAGCAATTTCTTTTGTTCCTTCAGTTTAGTGCAAGCATCACTTAGCATGTCAATCTCTTCTTTTGTTATTTCTTCGCCCTGAATAAATGGAAAGGAAAAAGAACGTTAAGCCTCCCTTGTCCTCCACATCCTCCTGCCTCCTGTGTAAAATACATTATACAAGAGGCTCTAGAGGAGATCCAGGAATCGGAGAGATTTAAGGGCAAGGGATGCTACAGGGAGGGGAGGGGAGGCCCCTGGTCTCTCTGGATGCCATTCCATGAATTCAGCGTGAATCCTCACCGCACTATTCAGGAAGAGATCGATTACCATTGATACTGTACTTCTAAATATTTCATAGTCGCTCTGCGTAACATCAACCATCTTTCATATATTTATAAATGTAAAATAATACGCTCAAGATACGAGTGGCCCATGCCTGCCTCTCTGACTGCAGTTCCAATTGCACAAAATACACTTCCATGTTTTTCAGAGAATCGAGCGAAGGTAGGCAACTATTCTTGAGTGGTTTCTGGCTGGATTTTCATTGATGCCTCCCTGATTATTTGGAAGAGACCATGTGGAAGAGCCTTCTGCCATGGATCTCGGAGTGCCCCAGGAACCCTGACAACACAGACCTTATCCTCACTGAGGCACCTGTACCTGGCAAAACGCTCGGAGGACCTTGGCACCCTGAGCTTTACCGCCAAGCTGAGAAGGTGTCCCAAGAGCAGGATGAGGGCGATAGACAAGACCCTGGAAGGGGGGGGGTGCTTTCACCCAGAGGCTGGGTAGAGGAGCTTTGTTGGTACAGTCAGGTAGGAGAGCTCTTTCCTCCCCTGGGCTCATCCAAGAGAGTTCTCTTGTCTATTTGTATCCCAGCTTTATCATTTTTACAAATAACTCAAGGCGGCTATCTATCAAACGCTCCTCCCTACTCCTCCTATTTTCCCCAACACAACAACCCGGTGAAGTGAATTGGGCTGGGAGGGAGGGACTGGCCCAAAGTCACCCAACTGGCCTTCATGGCTAAGGCAGGACTAGAACTCTCTGCCTCCTGGTGACTGGCCCAAAGTCACCCAGCCAGCTTTCATGGCTAAGGCAGGACTAGAACTCGCCATCTCCAGCTTTCTAGCCTGCTGCCTTCACCACTAGACCAAACTGGCTCTCAGTCAAGTTTAGTCCAGCGGGCGACATGTCAAGAGGAAAGAATCACCTTTCATTCGATCAAGCCTGGATTTGAGGAAGAAAGCTCTGCCCTAATTATGTATTCACGTCCACTGAACGATCAATCGAAGTGCTGGTGGAGAAGGATCCCATCCCTTCCAGGAGAGTAAGGAAGCTCCCCGGAGGGACCGGGAATGGCACATCGCTTCCAGGGAACCGGGGTGGGGGTTGGGGGGGGGGTCTTTGTATGCTTCTGCTGTGGCTTTGGAAGGTGCCCTTGGCATGAACACAAGGAATGGAAGTGCCAATCATGCTGGCAAAGATTATGAGCAACTTCCTTGGTCATTTAAGACCAGGTGGGGCAGTCTCGGTACAAAAAAAGTAGCAAAAACAAAATAAGAGAAACTGAGAAAAAAATAGCAACAAGTACAGCTTAGTCAGAGCAAACTGAACACCAGAAGGCTGCTGACTTATGAAATTTAGAGTCCACAAAACAATGTTTCAAATTTTTGTGGAAACAGCAAATTTTCAATTGAACATTAACAAAATTTCTATTTACCCACAAATATTATATAAATCTGGGTAAAGCTAGAACACCTGAATTTTTTATTAAATTGCAAAAATAGTTGACAAACTTACTTTATGCTGTGGCTAAATCCACATACCTTCTTGTGCCTTTCCCGCATCCTTCTGCACTACAAACTTTCACAGACTGAGTTACAAACTGGCTATCTTATGAGGTATGCTACGCTATGACGCAGCGCACTATGCAAGACAGGAAAAAGTTATAATAAATTATATTATTTGCTTAGGTACATTATATCCATTTTATCCATGCCTGCAATATCCCCAAAAATACACAGCATTATAAGCACTAATATAACTTTTTAGGTTCCCAGGAAAAAAACCTGTATCATTGGAAGTACACCCAAATCAACGGGAACTTTTTAGGAAGTAAAACAGCATACAAAACAGAATAAGGCTTACATTAGCACTAGATTGCTGAATTTTAAAAAACACGGACCCTGCATATTCCAGATCTAGGTATCTTTAAGCTAAAATATTTTACCAAGAGATGCTGACAAAATGAAGCGGAAAAAGTGAATCTACATTAACTCTGAAAATATTCTGTTTGGTTTGCAAAACCAGTCTAATAGGACAATTTTTTCCCCTTTCCTTTCAACCGTGTCCGATTCTGAGAGGCTACCTTGAACAAATCCCCAAAGCTTTTTCAAAACTAGTTTGCCATTGTTTCCTTGGGAGGGAGGGAGGGAGAGGAGAGAGAGAGACTGGCCCAAGATCGCCCAGCTGGCTTTGTACCTGAGATGGGACTAGAACTCACGGTCTCCCAGTTCCTGATCCCACCAACATGGCTCTCAATTTGACAATGCTTTTATTGATTTTCTAGCCAAGAACTTTAAACAGATTTTCTACAGCATCCTACAAATGAGGGGTCCTTAACTTTTACACACAGCTTTCACTGGTAAGAAATCACATCTGATTCTGTTTCCCGGAGAAATTCGTCTCTGGAGGAAACCGGAGTCTAGATCCCCTCTTATTTGGATTTTTTATAACTGCACCAGTCTGAAGGTGTTGTCTAATCGTTAGTTGTTGCTATGATCAACGGGCATTTATCAAATCCTGGGAAATTAAAGGAAGCTGCGTGCTCTCCCACTTCCGTTTAATGTTTAAATCCAACGTCCTGGTGGTTCCTTAGGAAACCTGCCCGCTCATCCGCTTAGGGTGACAGGCAGGCATCTCTCCATCTACTCCACTTTCTGTGGCTAACTCGGCCACCCTGCCAAAGTCCCACAGGTAGGAGAGCTTTGGAGGCTCTGGTAAAGAAGATCAATTAAAGAGGGATTAGAGTAGAAGTCAAGATTATCTTCTTTCCAAAGAGAGCAAAGGCTCACGCAGGATGCACAAACGGGCTCTGGATGAAGCAAGACTTCCTTCCTTCATAAAATGCCTGGGATGGTTTCCCAGAAAACTGCCGGCGGAAGAGCGCATGGTACTTATATACTCAGCCCCACAAACTGCCACTTACAAATTCTTCTCCGCTAGATACAATTCTGGAGAACGGGGACTGTTTTGCGGCCACAGCTGTCAAATTATGTGAAGCCAAATAGACAAGCCACCTCCAATATAAAAGGCACAATTCGATCTTTTCTCTACCTGCTTCCTCAGAAATTCAATCTGAACTACTTAGGCCAATACTTCAGGGGCCAATTGCCCCCCCTCCCCCCCGCCCTTACAACTAAAAATGGGATTAGTACAACTAGAGACAGAAGTTTTGTTAAATGCACTCAGCTCCTGGCCAACCCATCACTTCTCCTCAGTTGGCCTTCCTCTCACAGCACGGATGGTTTCCAATGGAAATGGAATTGCAATAGACCCTTATATCAAGTTCTCTTTCCCTGGGTTTACACCTCCTGACCTCCTGCTTTCTCAAGAGTGAGGAGGGGCAACCCCACTCCCCATAAGCAGCACAGCATGCATAGAGAAGGACAGACTGATTGAAGCAGAGCCCCAATCTCCTTTTACCCAGGCATGAAGTTCATACTTGCCAAGTACCTTTCAGAGACAAGAGTCCCTGCTCACAGGAGAGAAAATTTTGCTTTGGCTCATTGGAGGAGTCCTTTGAGTGCTATTAGAGGAAAAATGTAAAACTAAAAAACCTCCCTTTTGAATGTTTATGCTCCAGAGATCAGGGACCGATAAAGAGACAACTGAGCATGTTTTTGGTTTTGCCCATTTCACACTGATATTCACAGTGTCCTTAGTTTTTCCAGTCACGCCTTGATAGCAATTCTTCCAGAACGTAACATGGCAAAGCCGTGAGGAGTTTGAAAGATTCATAGAGCACTTAGATATTGGTATCTTGGCTGGTGTACAGCTACTAAACGTTATGCTCCTTGAGCAGCAGTAGATAAAATGGCCTTTGTCCTATTTTTAGTTGGCAGCTATGTAATACTGTGATCAATTTCATTTTAAGCAGCTTAACTGAAGCTGACTTCTTCATGTATTTTTCTTATATTGTGTTCCAAATTCTATATTTATTTCACGGGGGTGCCGATACTCTTATGCAGCCCGATTTTTATCAGCCAAAAACTGCCCATCCTTACTTTAAGTACTGTAACTGGAACCTTAAGTAACCAGCAGGTAATGAATGCAATAAGCCCGAGCCTTCTCTGTATCTCTTATAATTGGATGTATCAGCTCATCTGGATGGAGCAACCGTGAACTGCTTCCTGATTCCCCTGACTGCAGAGTTTGTGCTGAGCTTCCCGCCCACCTAACGTTTTACCTTCATGCCTTCCAATACCGGGGCCGTATCTTTCAAAACCTCTGACTGCAGGGTTAAATTCACTTTTGCCGGTTCTCGTTCAGCAGTGGCATCTAGAGAGACTTTGTTCAGAGCTGAGGAATCCAGATCTACTATCACCTCCTTCCGGAACACAGGAAACACAACAATTAGACACAAGATTTTAAACATGATTTTACATTTGGGATTGCTAGATGGATGCATGGATAAGGAATGCTTTTGGAAGTCTTATTTGGCTTTCTCTCTTTGGTTCATTGGGAGGATTTATATCCTGCCATTCCTCCAAGAGCTCCACATGGCATCCATATCGCTGCCTCCTCAAACCTTATGCCTTCCTTACTCACCCTTTCCGCAGCGTGAAGAGTCTCTTTGGCTTTTTCAGCCGCTTCGGAAAGCTTTTCCAGCTCTTTCTCGTGGTGTTCTTTCCTGATGGCTTCCTCTTCTTGAAGAGTTGCTTCCAACCTGGCTTTATTGTCAATCTTTTCTCCTTCCACTTCTGCCGCTTTCACCTGAGCCTCCTTTGCCTTTTATTTGAAAAATATATATAATAAAATGTTAACATACAGAGATACAGGACTTTCCTAAAGGATACTAAGACTTGTGTTTGCAGATCAACAAGCCAGTTCCTGCAACCTGTAAGACAGGAAACTTAACCCTATTTTCACCCAGGTAAATAACATCATCTCCAACAGAGACCAGCCAGAAACTCTGAGAAGCCAACCAACAAGATGCAAAGAAAATAATCCAGAAGAAAAAAAAAAATCCTGCAGCTCTCTATATGGTACAGGTAGTTCTCGACTTATGACCATATTTGAGCCCAACATTGATGTCGTTAACTGAGACATAAATTAAAGAGTTAAGTTACATAAGTTACATAACTGAGACACTGCAACCATCATAAGTGCGAACCAGCTGTCAAGTGTCTGAATTTTGATCACGTGACCATGGGGATACTGCAATGGTCATAACTGTGAAAACCAGTCATAAGTCACTTTTTTCAGTGCTGCTGTAACTTTGAACGGTCACTAAATGAACGGCCGTACATCAGGGACAAGCTGTATTGGACTGCAACATTGACAAACTCCAGTCCAGAGCCAAGCATGTTAAGAGGCCACATATAAGAGCAGTAAAATCAACATCCAAAGTAGATTTAAAAATCCATCTATAGGTATTGCCTTTCTTGAATTCCGGCTGCAAATGTTCAAATAAAACAAATCACATTACTCCGTTACTTTTAAGGTATTAAATTTAAATGCCCTGTAGGCAAGGTCAACCAGCTGCAGAGGGAATATGAACGAACAGGTTATTTGGATATTGCGGTGGTTCTCAGCTTGTGGTCCATGGAGCCCTGAGGGGGCTGCAGCGTTGTCCCAGGGGGCCTGTGAAAGCTTAAAGAAATGCTACGATTTAAATCTTGAGTTGAGCCTTGGGGGTCCTGTGGTGTTTAGAGGGGGTCCATGGTGAAGAAAAGGTTGAGAACCACAGAGATGTCGCACAAAGAAAAGCTTGGACCAATTGTCTAGGTGAACCGTAATCTCTGTGTTAAGAGACCAATTAATATCCCGGCTTGTCAGCCGTATTTTTAGTTCCCCAAGATCAGCTCTGCTAAACCTCAAGACAGACAGTTCCATCACCGCAAGCTAAGCCTCCTCCTTCTAACTGCTCTGTCTTGGTGTCCATGGAAAAGATACACAAACGGCTCTTGGGGGACACAGATTGTCTTTAACAACCAGACTTCTACCAAACATGAAATAACGTGAAAACGTCTTCCAAAATGACCAAAAGAATTCCAACACAGAAGTCAGATAAAAGTGTGGATGTGGAACACTGAACAACGTATCCCGCAAAGGTGTAAAATTCCTAATGCTACAAATGTGCCAATAGCTTCCAAGACCGGTAATTTGTAGAAAAAAGCTGGCCACGTAAAGCAAAGCATACCACGTTCTCAGGGAGAATTTGCAAAGTCGTTTTCAGCTGGTCAGCCGGAGACAGAGTTTCTGGAAGGTACAGCGCTCTGGATAATATAAGCAGGGAAGTTGGGATTTCTTGATTCAGATGCAAGTCCAACCACTGCAATTAAAAGATAAAATATCAGAAGTTTTTGGTTTGATGCAGAGACCATACTAAAGCAATTATTCCTTTAAAAGAAGGTCTTTGGCGGGGGGGGGGGTTGAAATTAGATCTTAACTTGCAATATTGTTTCCAAGTGGGACACACAAAATGGGAGATATAATAAAAACCAAAATAGAGGTTCTATATAATTTGCCTCAGAGCAACATCTCTTCTCAAAGTAAGGTTTTTGGATAGCACAAGATCATAGTTGGAAAAGTATTAGTAGTTATAATATACTACATAATGCAAATATTACTGAAAACATACCCCAAAAGGCCAGAAATTATCAAGCCCAGGGTAGCAAAAACTGGCAATCTAGCTGTTCCACCAAGTTCCAAATTCCGAAAAAAGTATTAAGTTGCCAGGAATACCATCATTGTGTTTTTATAGATTTCATAAAACAGGGGTGAGCAAATATGGCCCCTTTATGACCTGTGGACTTCAACTCCCAGAATTCCTGAGCCAGCTTGGCTATCTCAGGAATTCTGGGAGTTGAAGTCCACAGGTTGTAAAAGGGCCACAGTTGCCCACCCCTGTCATAAGAGAGTTTGTGAAAAGTTTTAGGATGCAATACAAATTCCAAAAATGACTAGCAGAGTTCATTCCTTTGATAAAATCTCCTTCCAGATTTGGTCAAAGGATGTGTGTCAAAATATAGATCAGGAATTGTCAAGCAGAGAGAGACAGAATTATGTTCCCTCGATTATTGCTTAAAAATTTGGATGTCTGCAGAAGCCAAGCCTCCCACAGCAGAGGTTGGGGTGTTCCATCCAATAAGCAATGTGGGGTTTTTTCCTGCCATTCTGGTCTTAAAAGACGTTTGTGCCACCACACACATATGCCTGATTGTGTATACAGACACACCATCTACAATTCAAAATATCAACCTTGAGCTAGAATTATTTTTATGGCAGTTTTTAGCAGAGCTTTGCTGGTTCTAGAGCCGTTCTCTCTCATGAAGAATTATTCTCAGCGCTTCTGGGCATTAATTGTTCCCATCTGGATCCAGTTTGAGTTTTGGCCTCGTGACAAAAGCCTTCCAATACTCCTAGCGGATGAAATACCTGCTTCAGCTGATCCTTTAATCGCTCCTCTGTGACGCCAAGGGCTCTCATGCCCCTCGCTCGGCAGGCTGCTTGCAACTCTTTTACTGTCAGGCTATCCATGCCCTCCTCAGTTATCAGCTAGACAGGGCGAAAGATGAACATCTACAGCGCATAGAAACTCATTCTCCAAATATTCAGAAATAACTGTTATAAATAGCTCTCTTCATTTGTAACAATAGCTCGTAACCATTCTCCGCTTGAGCCCTCCTCCCTGCCGGCGTTCCCCACCACATACATCGTGACTCTAAAATTAATTTTCTTTTCCACAACACAGTTTCTTTAAATAAACTGTCAACAAAAAAAAAGATCCCCTTACTTTATCATCTGCTTTGATACTTCTCAGTCTCATGATTAGCTGGAAGCGAAGAAAGTTGTTTGTTCCGATTGACTGAAGTTCTAAAAGTTTACACAGAGCAACCAGTTGGGGCCTTGTGAGGTTGTCCAGGGTCAGCTCGTCCTCAAACAGTTTAGAAAACCGTAAAATCTCTTCGTTGCTCGGCCTCTCACCAGTCTCGCGTATCTGAAATCATAAATTGTACGCTATAAAGTCTTAAAGACGGTATCCGGAACTCTTTCCTCAGAAAGGCAAGGATTTACTCTAAGAAATGTTAACTATTGTATCAGATGTATCTATTATCATCATCCACTTGGAAGCCTAGTGATAAAATGTAACAACATAATTTAAATTTTTGAGACAAATTGAATACCTTTTGAAAGAAGGTTGAGAAATCCTTTGTAGCATTCCCTTTAGCTGCTTTGTTTTTTAAGGCAATCTCTTCAATAGTATCTTGAAGAAATTTAGCCACCTCAAGTTTTACTCTCAGTTCTTTCTTCAACCTCTCTTCCTAATAAGGAAAAAAAAAGCATTTTAACAGAAAGCTGTTCCAGACTGACGTTAAAAATTAATTTCCCATTATGTCCGCTTTGTACACTATTAAATATCAGAGGAATACAATATTTAGCAACATTCTTACGTAAGCTCTTCTAGCCTAGGAACAGTTATTGGAAACCAAGTCCAGCTAAACGAAATGGGTTTATTCCCAATTAAGCATGCAAGTCTGCATCTTTGCATATAATTATCTAAATGAAGAGCCGCTCTTCAACGGCTTCATCAAGGTATTTTCCGAGCCCTCTCGCTAAAAATGAGTTCTTTTGCATTTGGATTTAAAGCCCTTCGCATGCAAATTTCCTGAAGTCAACTTCCTTAGGTCTAAGCTGAAGTGAAAGACACACACCTTTAACAAAAATGAACGCATAGTTTAATATTAGAGAGAGGGGTCTGCAGACAGCATGGTCCACCTAGTAGAGGTGCTTTGAAACACTTAGGGCCACCTGCTCAGGTGTACAGGTCAACGGGTATTTTAACCAGGGATGCTACCACTCTCTAAAGACTTTTCTACATTTCTACAAATACTTCTTGATATAATGGTTACCTTCTTAGAGTTTGTCTCAAATGTCGAAGGAAGCATATTGGGGAACAACTTCAAAGCTACGGGAAGCAAGAATTCCATGAAGGGAACCACGATGAAGACGAGGAAAGGGACCAAGCGAAAGAGGTCAGCGCAGATCCGAAGGAACTGCAAAGAAAAAAAAACCCAAGCTTCGGTTTATCACAAGAGAAAAATGAAGAGAGTCATTATCATGCGGCTAATTGACAAAATCTTTTTGGGAGCTTTAACTATTTAAAAAAAACCTGATCAATTTTATCAAGCTTATTTCTTTTCAGACCAAGTAACGCATCCTTCCTACTTTCAAGAGAGAGAAAAACAGTATTACCGGAAATAAACTTGTCCTTTACTGCAAATGAAGCTGCAACCTTTACATAGAGTCAATTGAAGACTGTATAACTTCCCTTTCAGCAGAGCAGGTACAAACAGCACTATTAACTGTAACCATCACTGCGTAAAAGCGGCTTTTCTCTGTATTAAGAGAAATTGTGGGTTCCGTGCCGTGCCAGAATCATGTGTTATTTTGCTCCATCTATGTTCATGACACAAATGCACTTCTCGTTAAAAAACATGTTCTTCTTTGCAGTTTTCCAACCTGACATACATAAATTGGCTAGTTTTTGTACTTTTGCAAGAAAAATGAGATAACAAGGGTCTATTATTACGTTTAAAAGCATGATAATAAAATCCATACAGGTAGTCCTCAACTTACAGAGCTGGGACAATGTCTATTGATGAGTAAGGTGGTTATGTCACACCCAACCTTTTTGGCCATGGTTGTTAAGTGGGTTGTGTGGTCATTAAACGAATCCAGCTTCCCCATTGCCTTTGCTTGTCGGAAGCCATCTGGGAAGGTGCAAATGGAAGTCACATGACCCTGGGATGTTACAACCGCTGCAAATACATGCCAGTTGCCACGCACACGAATTCTGATCATGTAACCATGGGGATGTTCGATGGTTGTAAGTGCGAGGACTGGTTGAGGATTACCTGTATTGGTGTAACATTTCAAACCCTGTGTTGCTGAATTATTCAGATCTGGTCATCCTTTTTTAAAAAACTAAATTAACATTTTACCCTATCTGATCTACCTTGCACTTTATATCTACCGAGTAAAAATGTTCTGTAACTCTTGTGAATATAGACAAACACACACACATTTTTTCTTTGTTAATTATTTCTTCGCATCTTTAATTTCTTTGCTTCCGGTATTTCATTTATTTGTTACCAGAACTGAAGGTCTCTGAGCATTAAAACACCTGCAATGGCTTGGTGATATTCATTTCCTCTTTGGTGTCCATCCCAAGGGCAGTGCTGTGGGCAGAGTTACCTGTCTGCGTTCCCGGCGGGTCATGGAGCTGCCGTGAAGGATCTGCCAGAGCATTCTGGCGGCAATTATGGAATCGATCCACAACAACCGGAAGCCGTGGTAGTAATGCTTCACCTCATCGACAATCTTCTGCCCAATGGACTTTTTAACGATGGCTTCTTCCACTGCTGGACTATAAACGGGGCCCCCTTCTTCCAACTTCTTGTTTTTGTCTTTCAGGGACTTGAGCGATTTTTCTACTACAGAGTCATCGTTTCTGGATGCTGAAGAATGCCAGTTCCTCACTGTAACCCAACAAGGCCCTGAAACTCCTCTGTCGGGAGAGGGCCACAGGGAGTCAAATGCTCTCAGGGCCGCCCCCTGCCTTTTTTCTGATCCTTTTGTCCAAGTGTAGCTGTCTTTTGTACAATAAACGTAAGGTGAGATATTAGTGCAATATTTAAAACGGGCAGGCCTGTAAGAGAGAAAAAGCAGGCTTTAATAGCAATAGCACATGTTATGCTTTTCATCCTACTTATTTCTAGTGACCATAAATTAAGTGGCCCCCCCAAAACCTAACTGTATGTTTGGGAAGCTTCCCTTTGTTCTCCACAAACTAAAGTGTCTTTCCTCACTAGGAGCTTCTCATCCTGGGAAAATACAACGACATTCTGATCAGCAAGCTAGTTAAATGTGGGCTCCAAAATAAGTGGATACATAGTTGACCCCAAAATCTTTGTCAAAGAGTGCCGGTCAGTGGCCCCTCATCAAACTTGAAGAGAGGGTATTACAAATTTCAGTCCTGACAGAAGTCCTATTCAACACAGATATTAATAATTTGGGTGGAGAGGTGAAGGAGATGTTCAGGCAGAAGCTGTAGAGTTAGCTGTTGAGGGTGCCTCTATTTGCATTTTTACCCTGCAATCTGTTGACTGGACTTGGCGGCCTCAGTCCAACTCTATGATTCATTCACACAAAGCATGCATATAATTAGATGTTCCTAAGCATACACACCACTGCTACACAACTGAGTCTGTGAAAACACAAAGTGCTATGACAAAGGGAAAAAATTAAGAACCGAAAGGGAAAACGTTTAAGTGCTAGAAATCCTGAGTTTACTGCTTCAACATTCAAGCAGCAAAGCAAGAGGCTACACCAAAACCCTGAAGACAAAGGGTTTGATGAGAAAGTCTCACAGAAACTAAAAAGTAGCAGGTTACTTGCCTCAGCAAATGGCACCTTAGCTGCTTTGTCTGGGTTCAAGAACAAAGGGAGGCAAACACGTCCCAAATACCTTCCTCCTCCTATTTTTCCCACAACAACCCTGTGAGGTGGGTTGGGTTGAGAGAGAGGAACTGGCCCAGTCACCCAAGCTGGCTATCATGCCTAAGGCGGGATTTGAACTCACAGTCTCACACTTCCTAGCCACTAAATCAAACTGGATCTAGTTAGGCTACTTAACTAGAGTTATTTAAGTTATATTTAAGACAGGACACCCACAAGGAATCCCCTACCTATAAGGCTAGTCTGGCAGATCAAAACTCCTCTCTCCAGAGTTGGAAAAGGAACTTCTGCTTCCTGTAATTGTCAGGAATTCGGAGTAACTTGAGCCCAGGGCTGTAGGAGCAGGATCCCTCAGGAACAAAGGCTTAATGCTCTCCCTTTGAAAGGAGACCCCCCCAGTCAGGGATGGTCACAATGACAGCCTCTTGTCTGGCTGAAATGGGGGGCTGGGGTGAAGGAAGCTCCTTGACAGAAGCAGAGATGGCTTGGGTGTAACCAGGATAAAAGGGAGACTAGTGTTGACTGGGCTTCTCTGCTCAGGGGGCTGCCAAAAAGGAGAGAGAAGGGGGGGGACCCCAATTTCTGAGCAGCAACAGAGAAAACGTTTTCCATCTAGAAAAGAAGAGCGCCTGGAATCATGCAGGCGATGGAAGAAACAGCAGAAACACCGAAGGATCCTGGGCAGCCTAGAGCCGAGTGAGCAAAGCAAGTCCAGGGGTTAAGTGGAGCCATGCCACCTTAGCACTGCTGCTGCTGCTCAGCGGGCGAGAGAGCTGCCATCCTCTCACTGGTTCTTCATTACATGACTCAATTCTTTCCTGGCATTTTCTCTCGTCTCTTGGAAGAACATTTCTGGGATTTCCCACTAATCTGTAATTGCCTCTTATGAAGCTACAGGGAAAAAATAACAATTTTAGGGCTGGGCTTGGGGTTATTTTTTTTTTTAACTAGAACGTTGTGCCCACGGCTTTTGTGGGCAGACATGGCTGCTGCTCTGCTGGTGGGAATCAGCAGGAGAGAGAGAAAATAGGGAGGAGGAAATCAGGAGCAGGGAGTCCTCAACTTACAACAGTTCGTTTAGTGACCGTTCAAAGTTACAACATTGAAAAATGGGACTTATGACCAGTTTTCACAGTTACGACCTTTGCAACATCCTCATGGTCAGGTGATTAAAATCCGGCCGCTTGGCAACTAGTTCATATTTATGACGATTGCAGTGTCCTTAACAACCATGCTACTAACTTAACTGCAGTGATTCAGTGGCACGAAAGGTTGTAAAATGTAAATTCTTTCTGTAAATTCTCTTCCCTATAATTCTATAATCTTCCAAACAAGTGATAATTATTTCCATCCTTTCTATCCTCAGAGGGAAAATCAGCTTGTCACTCTTGGATACTACTAGACAAAGCACCAATAATCCTTTAGGCCACCAATAACTCTGCAGCCCATGTGGCTAAGATGAAAGCCTGAAATTGTAAACATATAGAGGACCACACTTTCATTTTCTGTGTATCTGATGGCAAAATTGCTTTGCCGTTTCTTTTCTGGATTGGATTTTTGGAAGAACATTTCAAAATTATTCTGCTTCTTGCTTTGCACTACTTGTTAAGAAATACTTAAAATTTAAAGAAATACTTAACATTTAAAATGCTTATTTATTTATTTATTTTTATTTATTGGTTCGATTTATATGCCGCCCTTCTCCGGAGACTCAGGGCAGCTTACAATGCGTTAAGCAATAGCCTTCATACTTTTTGTATATACCTGCTTAGTAGGGCTTTCAGGGGTCCCCTAAGCGGTGTTCTTTTTTATACAGAGTCATCTTATTGCCCCCACAATCCGGGTCCTCATTTTATCTACCTCGGAAGGATGGAAGGCTGAGTCAACCTTGAGCCTGGTGAGATTTGAACTCGCAGTAATTGCAGGAAGCTGGCAGCTAAATGCTACTTAACAGCACTTTAGTCTGCTGCACCACCAAGGCTCCTTATATTGTTCAAATTTAAGCTTGTCTGTGCTACGCCAAAATAGACTAACAACCTTAAGGCAGGCATCTTATTTACCCAAAATATGTCCACACATCATAGGAAAAGATAAGCAAAATCCTCTGCAGTGCCCAGCTTCTCTCCTTATCAACCTAAGGTGAAATCCAGCTGAGACCAATCCTGCAGACTTCCTCCCTCTGGAATAAATATGGACACATCTCACACAACATCTATGTGAGTCTATGAACATATGCATCTCCAAACAAACTTGCCAGAAGTTATATTCCATCAAAGTCAAAACAAAATCCTTTAATTAAGAACTACTGACTAAGCTGTACTACCTATAAAATAAGGTAACTCTTCCATCTTAATAACAAATAATGTCAACATAGGCACACCCCATTCAATATCCAACACAAACCATAAAATAAAAATAATGGGAGAGGACTGCGATAGGAACAGGGAAGACTTCACTGAGAAGGGAGGAAACAAAACCGGATGAATATGGGAAGTTGTAACTGAACAGAAATGGAGAAGAAATTAAAGAGAAAAGCCTATTTTGGTACTGTAAAAAGGTAAAAGAACCACACAACCATCATCTCCTAATCAAAGGCTAAACTTTAAGCCACACCTCAAAGAATGTTTCAATCTTTTGTAATTATTTATTACAAACATGTATATATATACCAACTATATATAAGACCCTCCATTCTGTAAACTGTCAAAATAAGCAGGTTACTCGTAATGGCGTTACAAAGATTCATACTTACATGTCTTTTATTAGCCTCATGGAGGAACAGTTAAGACAAGCAAGGTTCTCCAAATGACCTACAAGTAGGAAAAAAGCAGTCTGGGTAGGCAAGCAGGCCAGAAATAGATAAGAACATTACACTTGTACCAGTCTGATATCAAAATAACTTTCTCCACACACTATTCAATACTTCAGGAAGAAATAATGCCATAGTTAAGATCAAGTACAAGAGCCTTCAATGGATTTTGTTAGAGCTCACACAGCAAGAAATTACAGGAAGTCCTTGATTTACAACCACAATTGAGCCCAAATTTTTTGTTGCTAAGTGAGACATTTGTTAACTGAATTTTGCCCCATTTTACAACCTTTCGTTACACAGTTGTTAAGTTGGCAACAGGATTGTTCAGTGAATCTGACTTCCGCATTGACTTCGCTTGTCAGGTGGTCATAAGTATGAACCAGTTGCCAAGCGTCTGAATTTTGATCCTGTGATCCTGGGGATGCTGCAACGGTCTTAAGGGTGAAAAATGGTCATAAGTCAACTTTGTTGAGTGCCGTTGTAACTTCAAACAGTCATTAAAGTGATTAAATGAACCGTTACAAGTCAAGGACTACCTGTACTTAAACTATAAAAATTCAGAGTTGATTAATTCTTTTTTTTAAAATCAGATTGAGTTGGAAGGGATCTTGTAGGTCATCTAGTCCAACCCCCAGGGCCCAAGCAGGAGACCCTACCTACACCCTTTCTGACAGATGCCAGCCCAGCCTCTTCTTGAAAGCCTCCAGTGATGATGCTCCCACAACTTCTGAAATTCTTTTCTGTGCATAGGACAATGGGTGTCTGAATCTGTTTCCCCCAAAGGCAGACTGTGCAGAAAATAGTGCAGTCTTTACAGGCACTGTATAAACTGCAGGTGCCCCAAAGGTGTCTCTCAAAGGGCTCAAAAACCTTTTTCCCTGAATAAAGAGCTTGAAGGGACCATGAAGAATTGGTCCTTGCCAGTCCCTGGCATTAAAACCAGAAGCCCTGAGAGGAACGAACGCAGCCACCTCTGATGGGGAAAGGAGAAACCACGGCGATAATATCTGCACGGTTACTTCTCCCGCCAGGCAAAGAAGCTGCTGATTCACCTTAGGAGACACTATTTAAGCTTTTCCCCTCTGTGTTTATAATTCCTGTGCATGTAGGCACCGACTCTTATATTTTCGTTTTTCTGGAATATTCAGCATGTACAGGTAGCCCTTGACTTACAACAGTTCATTTAGGGACCATTCGAAGTTACAATGGCCCCGGAAAAAGGGACTTAGGACTGCTTTTCACACTTATGACTGTTGCGGCGGCAGCATCCCCATGGGTCACCTGATCAAAATCCAGCCTTTTGGCAACTGACTCATACTTATGACCATCTCAGCCGGGTTCACTGGATCCCCTTTGGTGACCTTCTGACAAGCAAAGTCAACGGGGAAGCCGGATTCACTTAACAACTGCTAATAAAATGGGGCCAAACTGACTGAAGTGTCTGGTCCCAATGGCCATGCCGTGGCCGTAAGTCGAGGACCGCCTGTCTTTGCGCCCGGCCTTTGAGGGGCTGGGGGCCGCGGGGGGGGCTTCTTCCAAGGGGGGCGGCCCCGTCTCCCCCTGACCCCCCAATCCCGCCTGCTCCGACCCGCGAGGGAAAGCCCAGCTGTGGCCCCGTGGTGGCGGGAGAGGAGGAGGAGGAGGAGGAGGACGTGTGTATCGGCACACAGGGCCCCGGATCCCCCGGCCGGCCTGGCTAAGCCTCTCAGGGAGGCATCCGGGGCCTTCCCGGGCAGGCCGGGATTACCTGAGGAGACCCGGGGACATCCCATAATAGCGTCCCGGGAAGGGAAGGGCTCCCGGGGCCTCCGGAGAAGCCGCTTCGCCTCTCACGGACGGGGCCCTCAGCCTCCCCCCCACCCCCTCCCCTCCCCCCCACAGAGAGAGAGAGACAGAAGCTTCTTCCCCTGCCTGAGGGGATCCACCCCGGAGGGGGGTCGGCCGCCCTTCGCCCTTCCTGCCCGCCAAGGCTGCCCTCCCCCTCCTCCTCCCCCGGCCCTTCCTTCTCACCTGCCGCGGCGGCCTCTCCGCAGCCCGTCCGGGGCAGCCCCGGCGCCCTCCGCGCGCATCGCCTCAGCAGCACGAACGCCGCCATGCCTGGGCCTGCCAGCCGGTCTGCGCCTGGGCGGGGGCGGAAGTGGCCGCGGGGCACGCCGGGAGGTGGAGTCTTCCGGGGAGGAGAGGGGAGGGGCGGCGGGAAGGAGGGCCACGTGCTGCGGCCGCCTCGGAGAGCGGAAAAAGGAGGCGAGGGTCGCCTGTGGCTGCCAAGAAGGGGCCTCGGAGGTCCTCTAGTCCAGCCCCCTGCTCGAGCAGGAGCCCCGACCACGACGGTCCGGTCTCTTCTTAAAAGGCCCCGGGGCTTGGATGCGATGCAGCCCTATGTGCGCCTGCAGGGCCGCCCCGGGAAGCTGGTTGCATAAACATAAGCAGAGTAAGAGACGCGGGAGGGGCCTCGGAGGTCCTCTAGTGCAGCCCTCTGCTCGAGCAGGAGCCCCTATGCAATTTGAGACAAGCGGCTGTCCGCTCTCCTCTTAACAACCTCCAGGGACGGAGCCCCAGAAGCTCCACCGGTCGATTGTTCTCCCTGTCAGGAAATTCCTCCTTGCTTCCAGGTTGCTTCTCCTGCCTTCAGGGGCTTTGGAGAATAGGCTGACCCCCCCACCCCCACCCCCTCTGCTTTGTGGCAGCACCTCCAATATTGCAAAACTGCTAATCCTGCCCCGCTCCACCCCCACCCCCACCCCCCACCCCCCAGTCCTTCTTTCCTCTAGACTGGCCGTAGCCAGTTCCTGCAGCCTTTCTTCGCGTCAGGCCTTTAATCGTTTTAGTTGCTCCTCTTTGCACTTTTTTTTTTCAACGTCTCCACGTCTTTTTATATAGTGGTGATCAGCACTGGAGGGAGGCTTCCCAGCATGATCTTATCAAAGGATCATAAAAGACTGCTAATAATTCAGTGATGCCCTTGACTCTCTCCCGCTCTCAATGCAGCCTAGGATTTGCATCGGCTTCTTTGGCTGCTGCCCTGGGAATAGAAAGGCAGCCTTTGGCTTACATGTGACAGGCCTACAACCTTTCCTTCAGGGACCGGACAGTGACCACAAAGCATTGAGAAAAGAGACAACTAGAGACTCAGGTTTATGACGGTCGCAGTGTCCCGGGGTCACAGGATCCCCTTTTGTGACTTTCTGACAAGCAAAGTCAGTGGGAAGCCAGATTCACTTAATGACCCTGTGATTCACTGAACTGGAATGATTCAGTTAACTGGCAAGAAAGGTCACAACATGGAGCAAAACTCACTTAACAACTTTCTTGCTTAGCAATGGAAATTTGGGGGGCAATTGAGGTGGTAACTTGAGGATTAGCTGTATATCAAGTTCCTGAAGCGCCTGTTTCCCAAAGGTAGAAAATTCCTCTTTTTTTTTCCTTTTGCATTTTTATCTACCCAGAGAGATCCTGGAAACTCAAAAGCTTTGCAAGTAATTTAGATGGGCCAGAAAAACTGTAGCCGTTTAACAGAAACAAGGCAGGCCACTTATACTGTAGGAGGAGATCCTGACTTGATTTCTCTGGTTTATTATGATGAATTTGTAACTTCCACCGTGGGAGAAAGGAAAAGGTTCAGGCATTCATTGTTCCAAGTCAGTACAGGAAAAGAGGGCTCCCTGGCCATGGATTAAGTCTCTGGTTTTTAAGCCTCATAAGAAGCCATGATTTCTTATCTGTCGAGTGAGCTATAACTGGCTTCAGAAATCATTGTAACAAACCAATCAGCGGTGAAATCCACCCAGATCTATCCGGCTCCTGCAAACCGGTAGGGCCCCGCCCACCCGCTGGGACGTCATTATGTCCCGTTTTTGACCCTCTGCACATGCACAGAAGCAGCACAAGCGTTCACATTTCCGAACCGGTAGCGAAGGTCAGTGCATTTCACCACCGAAACCAATGATTGCTTTTAAGTAGCACACAAACCAGACATGTTAATCAAAGCACGTACTGATCCAAAAGTGAATTATTTATTTACTTTATTTGTCATGGAAACAAAAGTTTGGAGGCTTAAGATAAAATTACAATGCATTTGTTGCATTATGAAAGTTGAAAGCGGAAATAAAGAAATGGAGAAGCAAAAAATTGGGAAATCCAGGATGAAGGACATAGCCCTCATTTTGCACTAACCCCACTCTTTCCTTCCGTGATATTTTACTTTTACCCATTTTTATTAAACCAATTTCTTTGAGGGAGATTATTATTTATCTGTCTATTTATGGTTTTTATTGGCTGTCCATCTTACGCAAGGGAAAGTCTGGGAAACTTACAGTTATAAAATGTCGATACATTTATATACCGTTATTAAAACAAATAATTAAAAAACTTTAAAACCTAAAGACACTTGGGGAGAGCAGCTGTGCCCCTCCCCCCAAGAGAGAAGAAGCAGACAGAAAAACAAACTACAAAGACAAATGAAGTTGCCCACTGCAGCATGGAAAAGACCCCCCTCCCCCCCCATGAAGCCCCAATAGTTAATTCTCCAAGCAGGCTTTGCAGCCAGATTAACTTTATGAGTAAACACCGAGTAAAGGTGGAGGTATAAAATGTAATACAGGGAGTCTTTGACCCACGGTTGTTAACGGCACTGAAAAGTGTCTTACAACCATTTTTCGCACTTGGGACCTTTGCCGCATCCCCAGGGTCGCACCATTTACAACTGGATGCCTGACAACTGACTCACATTTATGACGGTTGCATGTCCAAGGTCATGTTTTTTGCAACCTTCTGCCCAGCGAAATCAATGGGGAAGCCAGATTCACTTCACAATTGGGTTTAACCACGGCAGCAATTCAAATACCCATGTGGCAAGACAAGTCGTAAAATGGGACAATACTCCCTTAACG
Source organism: Pantherophis guttatus (assembly GCF_059756535.1). Lineage (NCBI taxonomy): Eukaryota > Metazoa > Chordata > Lepidosauria > Squamata > Colubridae > Pantherophis > Pantherophis guttatus. The sequence goes on from NC_142067.1 coordinate 130,938,253, forward strand.
CATCTCTCGCTCAGCAACATAAATTTTGGGCTCAATTGTGGTCCTAAGTCGAGGCCTAACCCTAACCTTACAAAACTCTCTCTTCTGTTCATGGCTACTAGTCTGAATGGCTGCCCCTAATCTTCGTGCCTTGATCCCCAACCTAGGCGAGCCCCAAGACCCCATCCTGGATCTTTGTTCTCTGGTCTTCCTCTCCTGGAATCTTATCCACAGTTTTCCGGTTGAGGTCTCAGGCCTCTTTCCTTCTTTCTGGCCGTCCCAAAGTCCTTTGAAATCAGATCCCAAGTAACATCACTTTCCCTAGTTCTGTTTTAGGGAAACCAGATTGAGTCTTTTCAATCACAACCGTGGGCTGGACCGACTGTAGGTTCGCCCAGGATGGGCTTCCCCGCAAAGGGCAGCGGGTGGGAGATTGGTGGGGTCCCCAACTTCAAATCCTCCCAGCTGAGCCCCCAACCGCCTGCAGTTCTCCCTTGGGCAGCTGTTGTGGAGCTGACCAGCCAGATGTGGGGGAGGGGGGGCTCCCCTACCCAGGACCCCTCCATGCTGGGCCCTCCCTGCAGCGGGGGCGGGGGCGGGGGCGGCAGGGGCCCCTTTGTGTTGCAAAAGGCGGCCCTTTGTGCCCAGAGGCTGGGCCGGAAGGGAAGGGGCTGCCCTGGTGGGCGGAGATGCCCATGCGGGCGTCCGCGGGCGCCAGGCTGCTGCGGGGGCGCCGCGGGGCAAGAGCTCTCGGGGTCGGGGCGCGATCGCTGGCGCTGCAGGCGGGACCCCGAGACGGGCAGGCTCTCCCTGCAGGAGGCGCGGCCCTTCCAGGCGGCGGAGGTGCACGCGGGGCCCGCGCTGCCCGTGGCGGGGGTGAGCCTGGGGGGCGGGAGGGGGGGCACGTGGGGGGGGGGGGTCGGGGCTCCGTGCTCGGCGGCGGCGGCGGCGGGTTTGAATGGGGCGCGGCGGGTCCGGCGGCGCGAAGGCGGCGTGGCAGCCAATCAACGCGGGGCATTTTTCGCGCTGGTTTCGGCGGGCGAGGAGGCGGCGGCGGAGGCGGGTCCGCGGGGCGGTTGGGCGGCCGGCCGGGGCGGCGGCGGGAGAGGCAGCCGGAGCAGCGGCACCCCCAGCCCGGCCCAGCGCCAGGCGGACCCCCGGACAACCGGCAGGCGGGCAGGTGAGTGGAGGCGCCCAGGCCCTCCCGGGGCCCCCAGACGCCCCCTCCCCTCCCTCCCTCCCTCCCTCCTCCCGCGACCCCCGCCCTCCCCCCCGACCTCTGCCAGCCTCTCCATCCCTGCCAGCCTTGGCGGCGGCGGCGGCACTGGACGGACGGACGGACGGGCGGGCGGGCGGGCGGGGAGCCTCCGGGGGCGGCGGGGAAGCCATGATGGCTCCGTTCTCTGGACGGACGGAGGGAGGCAGGGAGGGAGGGGGGGATGGATGGCTGGGGGGGAGGGGAGGGGAGGGGGGCGTTGGGGGGGGGCGAGGCGGCCACGTGCAGCGGCGGCGGCGGCGGCTCTTTCTTCTGCCGGGGCCGGGAGGGAGGGAGGGAGGGAGGCAGCCACGCGGGGAAGGGGCGCAGGCGATGCGCGGCAGGCCCGGCTCGGCGTCTCTTCCCGGGGAAGCGGCTCCCCCGAAGGCCCGCCGGCCTCCCTCCTTCCCGGGCGGGCGGGCGCTGGAGCCGGGCGGGGGATCCCCGGCTGGGGCTCGGGGTTACCTGCGTGCCGGGCGCCCTTCCCAGCCCCGCGTGGCTCCTTCCGCCTCGCCTCCCGCGGGGGCTCCGCTCGCCCGGCAGGTCCGCCTTCGCGGGTGGCCCGTGGCGGTGCCCGACGTCCCCGGAGCGGCCCCAGAGTTGCGCCCCTTTGTAGGCAGGGATGGGGCTGCGCGCTGCGGCTCCTGGCTCGCCCGTCGGCACCGGAGCCTGCAGGCGTCGCCGGGACAAGAGCCGGAGCCGGGCCGGCATCCCTGCGCCGCTCCGAGGAAAGCGAAGCGACGCGGCCTCCCGTGCAGGCTGGGCAGGGGCGGCGGGTGGAGCCCCCGGGGCCTTTGCGCTTCGGCCACCCGGGCTGAGCCGGCGTCCCTCGGAGGCCCGTGTGGGGCTGGGCGAGGGGAAGAGGCGCCGCTGCTCTCCGTGCAAAGGGGAGCTGGAAGCGGCCGGCAGCATCCCTCCGTGGCCGAGGCCCGGCGGCTTTGTTGCGGCAGAGAGGAAGCCCTTCTCCCCGAAACCCCCGGCCCTTCGCCTGCACCGCCCAGCCGCCCTTTCCTTGGCCTGGAGGTGACAGGAGGCCTGCCGTGCCAGAAGCCCCGGGGCTCCCGGGAAAGGCGGAGGGAGAACTGCCGTCCGGTTTTGCCCAGTGCTGGGAGGATGCCTGGACCTCCCCCCCTCCCCTCCCCCCTTCGTGAATCCGGGTTTAATGGCTGGACAGGTGTGACCCCTGAGCCCAGGCGGTGCGTTCGGCCTTTGTCTGTTGATTGATGGGTCTCCAACCTGTGGCCAGTGGCTCTGAGGGCCCATAAAACTTTCAGAAATCTCTCAGGGGCATCTTTTTGTTCTCTTAAAAGAAGCGAGGGTCACCCAGCAGCCAAGAAAACACCAGTTTCTCCCATCCAGCCGGTCCCGTAAGGAGGCTGACAAAGAGCCGGCGGGGACTCCCTTTATCGGTCCGATTTTGGCCGTTAACTGACTTAAAATGTTAAATGAATGAATTTTTGTTCCGCCTATCAAAATTGGATTTCTCACACCACTTTTGATGAACGTTAAATCTGGGCTCATTTAAAAAAAACCATTTGGAATTCATCTCTTCCTGTCAGTAAAATAGGGCGGCTTATTTATCTTTATTGATTAAATTCCTATGCTACCCTCCCCCCCCCCAAGGGATTGTTTGTTTGTTTGTCAGTCAAATCAAGACGCTGTTGCTTTAAGGGTTAACTTTGGTGACTTTGGATCCCTTGAGCGGCAGCATTTTTGTAGGTTTTTGAAAATTCCTGAAAAAATATACGTTACTTTAATTAGTGGTTTGGTCTCGCACACAGACACAAGGTTCAATTCACATCTTATGAATCATTTAAGCACATACGGTTCTCCATGTATTCATCCAAATTTAAAAAATGGTGCAGGACACATAAGGCCCATCGCAAAATTGTGTGGTGCCATATTTGATGGTACTTCAGTTTCACGGGGATTGCTGATTGTAAACTGACTATATAGTCCTTTAAATTATCCTGTCCTCTAACCAACAATCTGCTAAGGAAGCAAGAAATAAAATAAGGTTGGCCTCAAAAGATTTGTTTCTGACTAACTCTTCCTGATTACTAACAATTACGGCGTGATTTTCAAGCTGTTACAGATTAATTTCTTTTATGATCTGCAGATCGTCAAGTTTCTTTAATATTCTAGCCAGTGTTTCTCAACTTTGGAGACTTTAAGATGGGTGGACTTCAACTCCGAGAATTCCCCAGCCAGCTGGCTGGGGAATTCTGGGAGTTGAAGTCCACCCTTCTTAAAGTCACCAAGGTTTATAATTTATCTGGTCCTAGAGATTTAGAAACTAAATGAGTATTTCCTGATTGTGTTTTCCTAAACGAGATCGAGTCTTTTCTCATAATTCTTCTTCCATTTATACAACCCTTTCGTCAACATTCCTGCTGCTCCCATTTCCCCATCTTAGGTGTCCCTAAACATAAGTCTGTTTGGCTTGTTGTATATCCCTCTGCTCTCTGAAGGAGAAAGTTTTGAGCGAGATCAATTGGGAATTTCCTGAGCGGAATTTGTCCAGCAGAAAGGGTGTCCCAGAGGATTTCAAGATAATTCATATCTTCCACAGGTGCTTCTTGCAAAGACGGATACGTGGGCGATAGACACCAACAATTCTATACGTCGTCCTCCCCTCAACAACCATTCATTTAGTGACTGTTTGAACTTACAGTGGCACTAAAAATGTGGCTTATGACTGTTTTTCACCCTTACGATCATTGCAAGCATCCCCATGGTCAAAATTCAGATGCTCGGCCACTGGCTCGTATTTATGACGGCCGCAGCGTCCCAGGGTCACGTGATCCCCTGTTCTGACGAACAAAGTCAATGGGGAAGCCAGTGTCACTCGCTTAACGACTGTGTCACTCACTTAACTGCAATGATTCATTTAACAATTGTGAGAAGACAGATTGTAAAAGGGGGGGAAACTCAATCATCTCGCTTAGCAACAGAAATTTTGGATTCAGTTGTGGTTGTAAGCCGAGGACTACCTGTATTCCTTTTTATGTATTCCTCCGCTTATTTCAACCCCGTGGAGTTAATCTGGTTTTATTCCCTTGCTGAAGGTGTGGATTTTTTAAAATATAGGTAGTTCTCGTGACCGTAATGGAGCCTGCCAATTAGGGTTATAAGTTGTGAAATGGGTTTAGCCACATGACTAAACCTGATTTTACAACTTTTTTTGTGTGCGGTGGTTGTTAAAGGAACATCGCGGTTGTTAAGCGAATTCATTTTCTGCTGTTCTACAGTTTCACCGAAAATTGGAAGCATCTTAGTTTTCAGTAAAGCATGGTCACGTGACTAAAAATGGTGGTAAATGCAGCCATGTTGCTAAGCGCCGGAAATGCAGTCACATGACTTCAAGAGGGCCAACCATCAGACCCGCTGATCTCAGTACTAAGTCTCCTTTTTCAGGTAATTCATAAATTTGGACTGCAGCTTCTCCCTTTTTTGTCTTTCAGTTCCTTTTGGGTAGATTCTTTTTAAAATTCCTCCTTCCATTGCTTGCATCTAATCATGGGAACCATCCCGTCAGATGTTTTCATTCATTCGTTAAACGATGCTCTCGGGGGCTAGAAATCCCAAGTCTACCTTGCTGATTACTTCCGCTTCCGACATTTTTATTTATTCCCCATAGTTTGCACAGAGGAAGGAAATGGATGTGCTAGCCCCCTTCCTCAATAGCCTTTCAGGGTCTTTGTCCCTGAATAAAAAAGGATTCGTAGAGGCTGAGTTTAAAAGCCCTCCTGATCCAGGGGGCCCATTTTTGGGGGGCTAGTCCTTGTGGTGTCTCGTGAGTTCTGCCCCTTCATCTGGAGAACTTGAATCAAGCGACAAGTTCTTCCTGTTCTTTACAGTCTGCACAGTCTAATGTACCAATAAAGGAGGGTATTTGTATCTCGGGGTTGAAGTGCGCCGTCCTCGCTGCTCTCTGAGCTTGGTGGTTTCCTGCCAGACATTTCATGACCCAGCTAGATAACATCATCAGTGCTAGTAAGGAGTCCTGGCTAGAACTGACAATGTTACCTAGTTTAGGTGAGTTGTTTGCAAGAAAACAACCAAGTTCAGAGAGCACCAGGGACTTCTCATTGTCTCAGGGAGTCCTCGACTTACAACAGTTCTCTTAGTGACCGTTTTGAAGTTACAACAGCACTGAAAAAAGTGACTTATGACCGTTTTTCACACAGCCATTGCTGCATCCCCATGGTCGTGTGATTAAAATTCAGGCGCTTGGCAACTGACTCATACTTACGACAGGGTCACGTGATTAGCTTTTGTGACTTTCTGACAAGCAAAGTCAATGGGGAAAATAAATTCACTTAACTGCAATTTAACAACTGCGGAGATTCACTTAACAAACGGGACAAGAAAAGTCATAAAATGGGGCAAAACTCACTTAACACATTTTCTCACTTAGCAACACAAATTTTGGGCTCGGTTGTGGTCGTAAGTTAAGGACAGCTTAGCTACTTAGTTCTCTTCCATGGACAGGTTGGCTGATGGGGAATATCAGGCTCCAGGCTTTTTTTTCCCTCTAGAACTCCAAAGCCCATGGCGTTTCACATTTTTTATCTTTTTAAAAAAAAAAAAACCATTCTGTGCCTATCAGAATTAGCAGGAAAGAAAGTTTATTGGCAGGGGCTCAGTAAGTACTGGAAATTGTTTTGTCACATCCTTAATATTTGCTCCTGGCAAAGAGCGCGTTTCGCATACCGATGAATGTAGTTGGCACAGATTTGTTTCGCTTGCTCACAGTTATGAGTCACCAACTACCACAAACCTTCAGTTGACTTGATGCAATTACAACTTTTCTGCCTGTCAGGGGTCCGTCATCCTGTCTCCTGTTCATAATCATATTTGATATTTTTATCTCTTTTCTTTATGGAGAGGCCAGACTTGATTGCCTTCGTGGCATAGTATCGGTTCCTTAGGCCTTGCGGTGGTGGGCATGTTTTCTGCCTTCTTGCACACCTGTTCACATCATAGTAAAATTAGGCTGGGCTGGAAAGCTTTTAAAAATCTTCATTTGAGGCAATGCATTGTAAAAGGAAGATCAGTTCAAATCTCACCAGGCTCAAGGTTGACTCAGCCTTCCGTCCCTCCCAGGTGGGTGAAATGAGGACCCAGATTGTTGGGGGGCAAGAGGCTGACTCTAAACCGCTTAGAGAGGGCTGTAAAAGCACGGTGAAGCGGTATATAAGTGCTATTGCCCTTCCTTCCTTCCAACACAAGCATTGCAGGCAAACTCAGCCCTCTGCCACCAGTTCAGTTTTGACCAACTCAAGGTTGAGGTTGGTAAAATGACCCAGATTGTTGGAGGCAAGATGCTGACACTAAACTGCTTCGAGAGGGCTGTGAAGCTCTGTGAAACGGTATATAAATCTAAGTGCTATTGCTATGCTATTTCTATCTAACGTCTTTTTTCCAAATATTCCCTCTTAGAATTGAAATAATCAGACTCCTGATTATTGGGGATTTTTTTGCCACAATAGATCCGAGTTCCTAACTGTGGCAACTTTCAGACTTGTGGACTTCAACTCCCAGAATTCCCCAGCCAGCCATGCATCTAAAAGTCTTAAAATAACACAAAAATAACTAAAATAGTTAAAAAGCAAAATAAGAAACTTTAAGATTAAGAAAGGTATCTTTTTTTCTGTCCTTTTGTGACCTTCTGATGGGAGAATTGATGGCCAAAGAGCACTTGCAATGCTCTTCCACAATACAGAAGATATGCTGACTCCTAGAAAGAGGGCAGAGAAGAGTAATAAAGAGTCTGGGGGCTAAATCAGCAATGAATGGTAAAGCCCCAGAGGGCGGGACAGGAAGTGATGGAGGGACGGAGACCGAACAACCATTTGATTGGGATGGTAGAAGGTCTTCTGCTTTGAGGAGGGAGTGGACCAGAAGACCTCTAAGCTCCCTTCCAACCCTGTGATTCCATGATACGTAGGCTTTGTCAGTTCAAGGTATAAAATTTCTGGGAAAGGGAAGAAAAATACACATGCAGTAATTTTTACCATCCTTTTAGAATTCATTACGGCTAGTCCTTAACTTAGTGCCACAATGGAAAGACGTGTTTAGAATGAGTTTGAATTTCCATGGCCAGATGGAAAGCTGGGATATCCATTTTATGGGATGTATCTATACTGCTACAATCCTGATATGGACAAAGTTCAAGAGGACATAAGCAAACAGTAATATAATGAACAACAAGGGCATAATACAGAAATAATAATACAGGGAGGGGGCTTCTGGGTCAAGCTGAGTGAACATTTAAGACCCGGTGAAGGGCTGGGGAGCCGAGGAACTGCAGAGGTCTTCACAAAGGGTGGAAGAGCCTAATTCGAGTCCTTCCTGCAAAGCCCAATAAGTGAGAGAATGCTAGAGCGGATCCTTAAGACATCCGAGTTAATTCAGTAGTTGCCAGGCCATGACTTTGCCAAGAACAGACCTTTTCAGACCAGCCTTATCTCGTTCCTTGACCGGGTCGTTTCCTTAGTAGATTGTGGGAATGTAGCTGTAGATGTCTTGACAAAGCACCCCATTACAGGACACGATTAATAGGCTCAGTGGGGGCAGAATGGTGAGACAGAAAGACCCCCCACCCAAGCTCTTATCAGGGGCCCCTTGTAAAATTGGAGAAAAGGTATTGAGTGGAATGGCCTAAAGTTAAGTCTTGGCCATCTTTCGTGATAAATAAATGTATAGGCAAGGCTTGAATCCTGCATTCTTCACTATTTTTTGCTAAAAACTGGTGTAAAGAAGCAGAAGGAAGAAATTTGGATAGCGTAGCCAGTGATGTAGAAGACAAATATAATTTTTACAATATGATAGTGGATTGATCATCTTGGAATGAAGTTGAAGAGAGATTAATTGCAGTAAGGAAACAAGCATCAAATGCACAGGTATGGGTCGCCATGCAGGTAGTTTTCACTTAGCGCCCCTAACTGGGACTAGAATTTTTGTCACTAAGCAAATCGGTCATTCGGTGAATCATCACATGACCCCATTGCTTAGCGATGGCAGTTCTGGTAGGCCCAGTTGTGGTTGTTAGGATCTCCTTCCCACCTCCAGGGCATCTCCCATCCATCTATCTCGCCTCACCTTCGCCATTTTGGCTGCCCTGAACTCTTCCAGCACCCCCAGTCCATTTTGGCCATGTTAGGTTTCGTGAGTAGAAATAATGGGGAATTTGCACCGGTCAAGGTTTCTCCCGTGAGTATTTGGTCTATCCCTAAGCATTGCTTTGAAGGATTTAGCAAAAAAAAAAAAAAAAAGCTCTGAGGAGGAATTAAATGATATGAAGAGCCATTGAAGGGGTTGGCCTGTTCAATGGGGATATTATGGCACTCTTCCTATCCCAGAAAAAATATTGCAAGAAGTGGGTCAGAACTTTTATTGTTTGAGAGTGTAGGACATCAAAGCATGCTTTGAAGTGACGAGAAAGCAGATTTCAAGGGAATATTAAGGAACACTTGGCTTCAGTTATGGAACCAACTTTGCAAGAGAGATGTTGGCCTTCATTTTCCTTGGATATAGGCAGACCCTGGAGAGCCATCTAGGTGGGACACTTGAGTTTGGATTCTCAAACCCAGTGAGTTGGGTTCAGTGGCCGTCTGGAAACTTAACAAAAAACCCATCAACTTAGTTTTAACGAGATGGCCTGTGGCCGCTTGGCTTATGGTTTCAGAGATACCTCCTTACCAGATTCCTCAACGGCTTCAAACAATAACAGGGCTTCTGATGTCCGGCCTTGGGACATCAGATTTGGATCTGATTTGGAGAGGCATCTGCCTTGAAAGAAGTCCATGTTGATCTGTAAAGCACAGTCAAAAATCAGCGCAGGAAATGTTTTTATGATATTTTGTATTATGATCATGAACTGTTTTATGATAATGTTTATGTTATAACATGTTTTATAAAACCAGACAGATTTCAATTTCGCAGGAGTTATGGGCCCCAGATATTGGACCCATTCTGAAAGTCAACCCATTTGAGGCCCTTGGTTCAAAGCACTTTACCCCGTGATGCCCAGTTCTGCCTAGGGAAGCTTAGGGGAAGGGAAGTGTTAGTAGTCTATGGATCAGTTATCATCATCATCAACAACAGTAGTAGTTGTAATTAGATCCAGGTAACTTAGAACCTCTCATTAAAATCACAGCAAACCCACCATAATTGCATGTTGCATTGTTCTTTGAAACGGTTTAGATTAGCGTTTCACGACTTAATTCTCCAGTCAACATGGCCATAGCTTAGAAGTCGGATATACCCACCTATCCGGTAGCTGCAACAATTTGAAAACACAGCTTTATATTTTACATTTCAGCTTCCCATCCTTAAAAGGCAACCCTAGAGCACTAATTCCCGGATTTCAAATGAAAAATTGCTTTGCAGATGAACTTCAATTTTGGGGGGGGTCTAGCTTGCAGTCAAAGGAGATGCTGGTTGCTCTTTTATAAAGAAAAGAGATCTGAAGAGCTTGTCCATCTGCAAGCGGAATGAATGGGATAATTGTTAGTGATGTGGTATTCTTTGAAACAGACTCAACCTTCTGTCAAGCTACCAAATTCAACGTGAGCCTTTTCACAAATTTTAAAAAAATTAAGTTCAGGACAGTTTTCAGTCCTGAACTTACAATAATGTACCATTAGAACTAAATCGGAAAATGAGCGATTTCATTTGTGAAGTTGGGCTTACCACATTATTACAGCAAATCTCTGCCCATTTTTATTAGGCTAATTCAGAAACTACTAAATTAAACTCTAAAGCTAAATTCTAAGCTTTGGCTTGTGGGACCTTTTGCTGCGACAGCCTAAGTTTTAGGTAGAAGTTGTTTCTGTTTAGCTTGCAGGCTGGGTCTGTACACACACAATTATTTCTTGAAAAATAGAATTGTGAAAACGATGACAGGGTGAGACCCTTGGGGTGCTTCTGACGTGTTCCTGGATGCCTGGCAGTCAGATCAACAGTTGCTTTCTGTTGGAGGAGCTGGCATTTTGTAGGGGTTTTTTTTCCCCCTCGCTGGGCATTTTTGTGCATTGCTGGGACTTAGGATGTTTTCTGTGAGTTTCTTGTTTCAATAGTACATAATCACACCAGTGGTTTACGACCATCAGATTTGGATAGTGTATTCCAAATTTGCTCTCCATATATATTCCATTTAGTATTGCAAAAGAGCTATGGAGTCCCCATACAGGACTTCTGGGTATACAAGTTGTCCTCTTCTGATTTATGACAAGAATATCTGGTTACGTGATGAGGACAGGTGATGATTGGGCATACAGAGTGAGTTGTTGAATGGAATTTCAGAACTTCGATCCTGAAAGCAGGGCTTGGCTCATTTTATCCCCATGTGAACATCAGTGTTATTGATAAAAAACAGCATTGGAAGCTTGGAACTTTATAAAAATAAAACCTTTCCATGGGAAGTAATCAATCAAATGCAAAGCTGTATTTTTAAACTGGAAGGGTGAACTTGATTTATTGTGTAGCTAAAAGATAAATGTTTAAATCGTTTCCTAACTTGTACTTAGTTAAATCAACCTTAATTACTATAAATATATTACAGAATGTGAGCTATTTGACTTTGTACACATATTTCCAATTAAAGGGAGCTGCAGGGTCCCTTCTGCTGCCGCGATCATGTTTCTGATGATAATGGTTGGTAATTCATCTGGGAAGTTACCGTTTGGGGGGATTTGCACGTTCAGAAATGTGTGTCTATTTGTGTTATTTAAGCTTGTGGCCCTGGGCATGCCTGAACATTGTTGGGATGTTTGCAAGCCTTCCTTCCGTTTGGGCTACCTGCCATACATGCTTAGTGGAGAGTCACTTTAAATTTGAACACATTTGTATCCAAACCAGTGGTGGGTTGGTAGCGGCGGGAGGCTCCGCCCACCCGCCCGGACGTCTCTGCGCATTCACAGAAGCGTTGGGCGCGCACGTCCATGAGCGAACCGGTAGCAGCGGGATTTGAAACCCACTCCTGACCCAAACCTCTCATTGTCTGTATCTCTGCCTTTGCTCTCCTGGACGGCCCTGCTTATCTGGGGCCCTACTTCCTGCTTCCACCCGTGGCCTCCCTCTGACTCCATCCAGCAAGCCATAGAGTGAGTAGGGATGGGGAACCGTTGGCCAACTCTCCTTAGCATGGCCACCCACTGATTACCCCCTTGTTATAAATATTCTCAGGCGTTCTGCCTTTGATGCTGGGAGTTCACCTTGTAGAGATAAACAGACAAATGGAAGGATTCAACGGGAGCCTTTTCACAAATTAAAACGAATTAAGTTCAGCTTCCGTGCTTTTCAGTCCTGAGCTTAAATTTATTGCATTTATCAATTACAGATAGTAGCAGTAGCACTTAGACTTATGTACCGCCTCACAGAGCTTTTCAGCCCTCTCTAAGCGGTTTACAGAGTCAGCCTCTTGCCCCCAACCATCTGGGTCCTCATTTTACCCACCTCGGAAGGATGGAAGGCTGAGTCGACCCTTGAGCCGGTCAGGATCGAACTCCTGGCAGTGGGCAGAGTTTGCCTGCAATGCTGGATTCTGCACCACCTCGACATTTGACAAAATGGAAATCTGCCCATTATGCTTGTATATCAAGTTGTAAATCGATTCCATCATGTGACTAACCTGATTTATGACCAACCAGTCATAACTCGAGACCTATCCACACAACATCCTAAATGCAAACTATCACTAAATCGTTCTGCGTTTGCATCTTTCCATTTGTCTTTGACGTTTTACCCTGAAGAACCTCCTGTAAATCACTTCCTTGGGAGGAAGAATTCTCCGGGGTTTCCTTGCGAAGGGGGGGGGGGACCAAGAAGCCGTTTTACTGGGCTGCCTGGTCTCCAAATCCTAGCAGTTAAGTCCATTGCAACTGGCACTTCTGTAGCTTTTGTGCTACAAAAAAAGAATGAGTCATTTCTATCCCACATCCTTCAATTTCCTGTCAAGATCTGCCTCTTATTTATTTGTAGCTTATTTGTGCCTTGGATGGATTTAGGTGGAGCCTTGTTGTTAGTGATCATGCTTACAGCTCCTGTGTTTTTGTAGGCCTTAGATTCTTCCCTGTATTTCTTATGGGCTTTGTTCTAATGCCTCCTTCGAAGTTGTCCAGCCACAATAATGCCTGGGTAGCATGAGTAGCTATTCTTCACCTTCTCCCCAAGCAGAAGAGGAATAAAATAAAACGGCTCAAAATAATACTTTCCATCTCTGCTTGTTCTTTTATTGTTCTGTTGTAAGGCTGCAGAACGGCAAAACGTTAGTAGTTGCTTTTTTTTCAAAATGCCTATTGTCTCATTCTGAGAATTAGCTAGAAGTATCCAGTGTGATTTTTAAAAGTAGGGAACGTGAATATTTTACCTTGGAAGCCTTCTCAGATGTTGGGTTTGGTTTATATTATTTTGGTAGCATGTTTTGGTAATATTAGGCTCCCCAAACAGCCTCCGTATGCATCCTCCGTGACTAATAATACGATTTTGTGGCTTTGTTCCTTTATTTATGCAGAAATATAAATAAACTGGAAACATCCGTGATGGATTTCAAAAGTAACTCGCTGTTGCTCCCCAAGAAAGGTGCCAACCACATCAAAATGAAGCCCGTCCCTGAGATCCTGGGGGGCCCCACCGGAAAGCCGCCCGGCTGCGAAGTGAACCGGGAGTGTTCTGTTTACCTGGGCAAGAGCCACCTTTCCGCCACACTACAGGACGATGTCCTGCCGAAATACAACTGCCACGATGCCCTGCCCTTCATCCCCGTGGAGAAGCTCCAGGACCTCACCTCTCGCGTCTTCAATGGGGAATCGGGAACGCAAGACGCCAAGCTGCGTTTCGAGTCTCAGGAGGTCAGGGAAGCCGGAACGACCCCCAACACTACGCCGGCCAAGAACGGCTCGCCGGAAATCAAACTGAAAATCACTAAGACGTACATGAACGGGAAGCCTCTCTTCGAGTCCTCCATTTGTGGCGACAGCGTGCTGGAGGTCACCCAGGCGGAGCAGAGGGAGCCAAATCCGGGAAGCAAGGAGAAGAGAAGTAGGAAAAGGAGCATCAAGTACGACTCCCTGCTGGAGCGAGGTTTCGTGGAAGCGGCGCTACTGTCCAGTTCGTCCGGCTCCTCTGACGAAAAGGTACCCTTGCTTCCCTCCGGCCGTTGTTGGGGGGACCAGAATTTGTGGCTTGTTTGAAATTGGGTTTTCAGGTCTTGGCTCCAAGGAGTCTTTGCCCAGATTAATAGGTCCGTGGTTTCTGAGAACGTAAAGACATCCTTGGGTTCAGCTTTGGTGGCTACAGAGTACGGGTAGTCCTCGATTTATAACAGTTCATTTCGTGACTGTTCAAAGTTATCAACAGCACTGAAAATTGCAACTTATGACCGTTTTCATAGTTACGACTTTTGCAGCATCCTCATGATCATATGATCAAAATTCAGATGCTTGGCAGCTGGTTCACATTATGACGGTTTGCAGAGTCCCGGGGTCACGTGATCCCCTGTTGTGACCTTCTGACAAGCAAAGTCAGTGGGGAAGCCAGATTCACTTAACAACCAGGTTATTAACTTGTCAACTGCAGTGCTTCACTTGATAACTGTGGCAAGAAAAGTTGTAAAACGGGGCAAAACTCAACAAATGTCTCCCTTAACAACAGAACTGTTGGGCTCATTTGTGGTCATAAGTCAAGGACTACCTCTATGACCATATAATTTTCTAGCAGCAATATAGAAGGCGCTTACTCTTGCCTTGATTCGGGGTATTTTCTCAGCTCTCCAGGCTGATGCTGTCTTATCTTAAAATAAATCAAGGGCCGCTAATTGTCCTGTCAGTAGGCAACTATGGCCCCCTCACAACCTGTGGACTTCAACTCCCAGAATTTCCTGGGCCTTTCCTGGCCGGCTGAGGAATTCTGGGAATTGAAGTCCACAGATCATAAAGGGGCCATCGCTGCCTATCCCTGCTCTCTACTCCTATTTGCTAGTTTTTATCAACTGGGGCCGCCCCAGTTGCTCACCTCTGCTATAGAGGATGTGCATCCATTTCCAAAATCATTTAGGTTCCCCTCTTGTTTCTCTCCTCTGATCATCCTTGTGTGTGAATGGCATGAGGCTCTTCACCTGGAACAGGAGGGGTGGTGTCCGGGATAGATAAAAAGCCATCCAGAAGCACACTGACCTCAAGTTGTGCTGCTTGGAAGTTATGGAAGAAGTTGTATTTCCCGCGGTGTTGCTTTTTTTAAACTCACGGAGCAAAACTTGCTTTAAACAATGTGAAAAGGAGAAAAAATAGCTCGCAAATCAGAGAATAATAATGCTAAACCAGAACCAGTCATATTAAGAATGTATTATTAGATGTTGTCAAGGTTTGGATCCAGATGTTGTGATGCGCTTCTGGCTATTTTTAGCAACATGATGTTTGTTCTTATCCACTGCTCTGCTGACAATTTTTTCTTTTTAAACATTCATGATCCTGGAGGAAAGGCTGGTATCATTTCTCCAGTCACTTGCAATCTTTATTTCACTCTTGAGGTTATTCATTGCACCTGCCTGGAGAGCATCGCTGAAAAAAAACACAATGAGTTTGAGTTTTAAAATAAATAAGAGTTTATTATAGATAAGAGTCAAGGATAGAATCCTGAATGAGAAAAAGAGCAGAGGAATTGTTTTTCTTCTGGTGATCGACCCAAATCATTGTCCAATGTTCAGATTTCAAAGTTAATTCCTCATCTCCCACCTGCCATACATTCATTTTCTAATCTACAATGTTTGTACTTCCCTTTTGCAGTTATTTTGAGAGGGCACCCTTAACACGTTCCTAAATTTTGAAATTTATTCCTGCTTATAAAAAATGGCATTTCAATATAAATATATCAGTATTAGAAAGAGTGAAGGGAGTGAATAAATATGGCAGGGGGGGGAAGAGCCCGGGTGCTTCATCCGGATGTCCTGGCGAGGCTGCCTTCGGTCCCAGTTTGAGCCACAAGTGATACCGGTCCCTGCCGCCTCTGCCTGGTAGTCAGAGATAATGAAAGCCGTGATTGGATAAATCTGGTTTACTTACTCAACTGAACCAGTCAGGGCATCAGTAAAGAGCGCTGATTGAATGCATGGCTTCCTATGGCATAGAGCAGTCTTGGCGAACCTTTTTGGCACCAAGTGCCGAAACGGGAGCATGCACGTGTGGGGGAGCACCGGAAACCGGAAGAGCAACAGGCAACAGCCCTGAGAGATGGCTCTGTGTGCCACTTCCGGCACACGTGCCACGGGTTTGCCATCACGGGCATAGAGTATTAAATACATGAGGATATGTAATATTAAATATATGAGGAATACATGCAGAGTATGATCATAACCCCCCCCCCCATCATTGGGTTTTTTTTAAAAAAAGGCTGAAATTCACCTAATGGCTTGTCACTGGAGAATGACGTTCTCCTTAACCAATGGAACAGAAGTTGCTCCATCACTGGAGGTTTTTAAAAAGAGACCGGACAACCACTTGTCTCAAATTGTATAGGGTCTCCTGCTTGAGCATGGGGCTGGACTAGAAGACCTCCAAGGTCCCTTCCAGCACTGTTCTGATTGAAGCTACCTTTGCCTTCTCCATCTCTGTTCAGGACAGGAACCAGTTGGAATTCCCAGGTTCCACTCCATTGATGTGGAGGTATTTGAGGTATTTTTAAGTTTAGAGTAGCTCAAATGCAGGACAAAGCAGAAGGTTCCTCAGCTGCCCTCTGAGGTTGAGAACATCCTCTATGTTTCTATCCAAGTCGGGCTTTGTCCCAAAGGTGCTTTTTAGAAAATGCCACTGGACTTTTTGGGTCTCGAGCTTCCTTTTGGGAAAAGCTCCTTTGGGACAGCCGTGGCCTGGATGACGGAGAAGCTCCTTAGACAAAACAGGGCTTTGGTTTTGTGTAAAACTGAGCTCTGAGGATTCCCTCTGTGCCTTTCTCTCTGCAAGGGCCCCTCTCAAATGCACACGGAGCCCAGCAGGACAAGCCCAGGTCTCATCTCTGGCTGAGGAGAGGAGAGTCCTATCATACTATGTGCCTGGATAGATTTATATTGGGATAGAAAGCGTTTGGGTTAGTTAAACGACGTACTCAAAGCAATTACTAGATGGAGGAAGTGTCAGTCTCCCAGTTCTAGATATTTTGGCTGTTTCCAGGACCTTATTCCACACGGACCATTTAGTAAAAGTGGACCTTAAGAACAGTTTTATAATGATGTAGGTCGTTTCTGTGAGACCATCTCCAGAGGGTGTAAGGCTGTTGGACTCCTAAAATGTCAGCCCACATACACTTTCACACGGATGCGTCTCATCCCATGCGGTGCTCACCCTCTCCTGAAAGGGTTCTGTTTGCCAGAAGTGCGTATTGGAGGGCCATGAATTGAGTTCATGGTTCCTTCTTGCTAGCCGATTCCAAGGAAACCGTCGCTGCCATCGAATGCAGTCCAAGTTCGATAATAAGTTGCATGAGGGAGAACACCTGGGACCTCCAAGGCATGAAAGAGGCACTATAGGAAATGAGATCTTTGATTTGGGCTTGTTTGGATGGGGTTGCAGTCGGAATGTATTTGTATTCAGAGGCCGGAAACGTTTTTGAACACAATGCAAAGGTAACAGGTTGCATGTAAATTCACTGCTGCTTGGAAAATGCCTGTGAGAAGAAAGTTAGATTTAATAAGCGTGTCCGGTAGTTTCCCACGTTAAATACGCACGTGCTTTCCAGGTTTTGGTTACCACCTTTAAAGCGCTCCATGGCTTAGGGCCTGGTTATTTACGGGACCACCTACTACCACCAATAGCCTCCCACCAGCCAGTACGCTCTCATAGAGAGGGGCTCCTCCGGGTGCCGTCAGCCAAACAGTGTCGACTGGCGGCCCCCAGGCGGAGAGCCTTCTCTGTGGGGGCACCTACTATCTGGAATGAGCTCCCCCCAGAGATACGGAGGATCCCGGATCTGCACTCCTTCCGCCGTGCTGTGAAGACCTTTTTATTCCATCAAGCGGGCTTGGCCTGATCTCTTCCCTTTTTAAAATATGTAAATTTTAATCTGTTTTTAAATTATTGGGGTATTTTAATTTGTCTGGGCCAAAAAGTTTAATTTGATTTTATCGGGTTTTTAAATTTTGTGTATTTATGTATTTTATTGTTGGCTGTTCACCGCCCTGAGTCCTTCGGGAGTAGGGCGGTATACAAATCAAAAAATAAAAATAAAATAAATAAGGTTCCTGCTTATTTATTTATTTATTTATTTATTTATTTATTTATTTATTTTGATTTCTATACCGCCCTACTCCCGAAGGACTCAGGGCAGTGCACAGCCAAACAATAAAACACATACATACAAAATTTAAAAGTAGAATTAAAATCAAATTAAATAATTTTGGCCCAGACAAATTTAAAACCCCAAACTATTTAAAACCAATTTTAAAATTGAATATATAAAATACTAAAAGATATTTAAAAATTAAAAATCTTTTATAAAAGAGGGAGAAAATTAGGCCAGGCCCGCCTGGTGAAATAATAAGGTCTTTAAAGCGCGGCGGAAGGTGCGCAGATCCGGGATCCTCCGTATCTCTGGGGGGAGCTCGTTCCAGATAGTAGGTGCCCCCACAGAGAAGGCTCTCTGCCTGGGGGCCGCCAGTCGGCATTGTTTGGCCGACGGCACCCGGAGGAGCCCCTCTCTATGGGAGCGTACCGGCCGATGGGAGGCTATTGGTGGTAGTAGGCGGTCCCGCAAGTACCCAGGTCCTGAGCCATGGAGCGCTTTAAAGGTGGTAACCAAAACCTTGAAGCGCACCCGGAAGACCACCGGGAGCCAGTGCAGCTCACGCAGGAGGGGTGTTACATGGGAACGCCATGTCGCTCCCATTATCACCCGCGCGGCTGCACTCTGCGCCAGTTGGAGCCTCCAGGTGCTCCTCAAGGGAAGCCCCATGTAGAGAGCGTTACAATAGTCCAGGCGGGAGGTGACGAGGGCATGAGTGACCGTGCGTAACGAGTCCCGATCCAGAAAGGGACGCAACTGGCGAATCAGGCGAACCTGATGAAAAATCCTCCCAGTCACGGCCGTCAGGTGCTCTTCTAAAGACAGCCGTGAATCCAGGAGGACGCCCAAGTTGCGCGCCCTCTCCGTGGGGGCCAATGATTCGCCCCCAATAGTCAGTGATGGCGCCAAACATCACTGACTATTGTTAGGATTGTTACGGCTTGTCCATGCATTTCTGCCAATAAGACACGGTCCAGCTTCATCATGGCAATGGAGCCCAGTCCTTAACCCCGTTATGGGTCACTCCTAGTTTCCCACCCCACAATTCACTTGACCTACTGGTGCCCTTCTCAAAAGGATTGCAGCTACTGAGCCCTCCTAAAAACGGTCATCTCCAAGGGGGCTTCACATGTGTCCCTGTATGATCTGGAGAAACGTAGGCAGAACTGCAACATCGAGGGTTCCATTTGGCTTAGGAATTGGCTAATTTAGAGCCACCCTGGAAGTTCCTGAAGCAAAGGAGGCTTAAAGTAGGCAAAGTTGAGGCCTAAAAACTTGACTGTTTCAACAAATGGGCTGATTCTGATTCTTGGGTTTTATTATTTATTTGTCTCTGTTTTAATTAGTTTTAATTAGGATTTTCCTTCATTATTGTATGTTTTAACTTGTGTTCGCCGCCCTGAGTCCTTTGGGAGAAGGACGGCATATAAATATTTGTAAATAAATAAATAAATAAAGTATCACTTTCCAGGTTGGAAATTAAGACGGAAGCCCATCATGCTGCTCTTCATAATAAGCCATGATGGAGTTTCGTGCTTGTTCAACTGTGAAAGTTTTCTTTCTCATTGCTAGAATTTGGGTGTGTTTCCTTTCCCCTCCCCTCCCCCCCTAAAGATTTCTGCTGAAGAAGAAGAAGAAGAAGAAGAAGAAGCTCCTCTGGTGACTGGAAAGGAGGACAAAACCCTCCTGCTGAAGTACAGCGTGGGAGACGTGGTCTGGTCCAAGGTGACCGGATACCCGTGGTGGCCGTGCATGATCTCCACCGACCCTCTGCTCCATTCCTTCACCAAGCTCAACGGTAGGTCCTTTGGGGGAGGGGGAGGGGGTGGGGGGAGGGGCGTCTTCCTTTTAGGCCGCTCCTGGTCTCAGGCAGTCACCCACCCAGTGGAATCCAAGAAGAAGGGAAGTCAACAGATCGTCCTTTACTTGAAACATTTGCATTGGCTTTAACGAAGGCAGAATTGGGTGCAACTTTTAAATGCACATTACAGGTAATGTAATTACTAACCTCCAGAATTGGGAGTGGAATTTCAGTCATGCATTGTGGTGGTCATAAGTTGAGGCACCCACACGACCGGACCTGATCTTCCAATCATGTTTACAGCAGTCATTAAGCGAATCACACCAACGTTGAGCAAATCCGTTCTCTCAAACCAGGGGTGTCAAACCCGAGGCCCATGCGCTGGATCTGGCCCGCAGGGTGCTTAGACCTGGCCCGCAGGGCTGCCCCAGAGACAGCAAAGGACCGGCCCCGGTGCCTCTGCCAGCGAAAGTGGAGCTCAGGAGGGCTGTGCGCCACCCTCCCAAGCTCCGTCTTCAGGCCACGACGGCCTTCCGCAACACTCTGCCAGCGACAATGGAGCTCGGGCGTTTTTTGCTGGCAGAGGGCTAGCAGAACACACTAAAAACAAAATGAGAAATGTTTCCCCTTTTGCATTTGAGCATGCAAGAAGGGACAGGAAAGGGGAAAGGGAAAGAGGAAAGACAAAAGAAAAGAAGGGAAGATGGGAAGGAAGAAGGAAGGAGAATGAAGAGGGAAGGAAAAGAAAAGGAAGGAATATAATGAGAGTGAAGGAGAGTCTGAGGGAAGCCTGGCCTTAGCATTTGGCCACCATAGGTGCCCCCAACACGAGTGACGTCAAGCTGGCCACGTCTACTGTGGCCCCCAGAGGTCAAACGCAACCGTGATGTGGCCCTTAATGAAATCAAGTTTGACACCCTTGTGTCAAACGGATGTCTTTTTGCTGGAAACGGGCGACAAACTCCCAGAAACTGGCAAAAAAAAAAAATTATTATTATTTTTGCAAATCGCAGTCATGTGGCCGCAGGACATTGCATCCAGTCATAAATGTGAGCTGGCTGCCAAGTCTCCCCACCTTTGTAGGGTGTGTGTGTGTGAGAGAGAGAGAGAGACATTTTGCAATGACCGTAAGTGCTATTCAGGCTGTAAAGCACCCTTTCCGAGACCGCCATAACTTTGAACGCTGGTCATAAGTTGAGGACTACCTGTAAACCGTTTTAAAATACGCTTAAGCTTCTTCCACTACGGTGACTGTACCAGCCTTGTGATTTCTTTATGGCAGATCCACCTGGTTTTGTTTTGGGGTGTTAACGATAGCACCAACACCTGTAAAACCAGGTAGCTTTCTGAAGAGCGGAAGGCCCAGCTGACCCTCGCAAGGCCCTTCGCGAGGGCCTAAATGGCGTAATGGCTTTTTGGGGAGCGATGCCAGAGGTGGGAGAAGTCAGGGCTTCTCTTCCACTTGCTTGAAAGAAGCAAGCTTGGACATGGGCCGATTCACGTGTTCGTTAATTAAACGACCTCTTTCAGAAATGCTTTGGTTTTGCTTTACATTAATAAGCCAGGACAGCCGACATGGGTGAGACAGGGTGGATTCACACTTCACACTACATTTTATTTTGCTTTACTAGCTTGTTGAACAAGCTGTGGTCTTGCTGAATCCACAACCCGGTGCTAAGCCAAGAGATAATTCTTCACCAGAACGGCTGACCTCCGGCAGCTCAATAAGCCAAGAGTTTTTATGCTGTCGCAGGTTAGGTGGAGCCATTCCCTGCCTTTCTCGATCTGGTTATTCTTCCAATGGTTGGATTTCAGCTCTCCAAATGCCGCCTCCATCCTGGCCATTACCAAGAACAGAGAAACCCACCCATCTCTAGGATGCCAAGCGGGTATTAAACTCGGCAAACATGTTGGGAAAAATTTAACTTCCTACAGTCCAGTGTTACTCCATCTTTCCGTGTGGCTCTGTTAAGCTAAGACTCCGAATTGTCTATATTTTCAGGACAGAAAAAGAGTTTTCGCCAGTATCACGTACAGTTTTTTGGGGATGCACCAGAGCGAGCCTGGGTGTTTGAAAAAAGCCTGGTAGCGTTCAAAGGAGAGGAGCAGTTTGAAGAATTGTGCCAGGAAAGTGCAAAGCATTCCATTAGCAAAGCAGAGAAAATAAAGGTAACCTTCCTCTGTGCTGTTTCGGGCTGGCTAATTTAATTGTTGGGCTGTTTTAGCTGCTTGCGAAAAGCGTTTTGTTAAGCCTTGATACGAAGAGAGAAAATGGGGGGGGGGTTGTTCAAGATTCCCCAGGTAGGGCTTTTCAGGTGTTGGTCTCCATGACCTCTTTTGTCTTTGTTTTACGTTTTTCCTGCAGATGCTCAAACCGGTTTCAGGGAAGCTGCGTCCCCAGTGGGAGATGGGGGTCAAGCAGTCGAAAGACGCCCTCTCCATGTCCCTGGAGGAAAGGAAAGCCAAGTACACCTTCATCTACGTCAGGGGCAGGCCAGTCCTCAACCCCCAGGTGGCCAAGGAAGCCGGACTGGCGGTTAAGTCCTTGGAAGAGATGGATAAGATTTATTCGGACGAAGACCTTTCTCAGACTCTGAAATCCAGCAAAGAATACGACGTCCCGGCCAAAAGGGGGAGAAGGACCAAGTCGCTTTGCACGAGTGAATCGGAAGACTTCGCCCCCAAGCCCGTCCTGAGCACCCCTCCCGAAAGAAACCTGGAGGAGAGAGGAGGCACGGCGGGGTCCCCTTTCGGGCGGAAGAAGGCGATTCCCTACGCTCCCCGGAATCGGAAAAGCGATGGAGCCCCTCAGTTCCTGGTGTTTTGCCAGAAGCACCGAGATGAGGTTTGTGTCCTCAGAATCCGTATCGTGAGGCTTCCCTCCTTTTCTTTTCCAGGTCCCTTAAGGGCCACAGAGCCCGAACCCCTTCGTCCCCTTCTCAGGCACTTTGCTCTCATCCACCCAGGGTCTAAGGAGCTTTGCAATCATCCTTCTGAAGAGAGCAGGCCTAAGAAAGAGTTCCCTTTAAATTGAGAGATAGACAGCTGTAAACACTGACAGTTGGATGATTTTGGGGGGGGGGGGGTGGATTTTGGAACTGAAGAATAGGAATAGGAATAGAATAGAATAGAAATAGAAATAGAAACTTTATCACTTTGAATGTGCACTAATCGGTATACATTAAAATGAAATTTTGTTGCATACTGGGTTATCAGTACCTCTGGGGTGGGCTGTCGTAAATTCAAACGGCCACTAAACGAGCAGCCATAATTGTGTGTTTATCTGCCAGTTGCATGACGATGTATTTGCACACCTGAAATCCCCCCCCCCCCTTGCCATTGTTTTTGAGCTGTTTGTGTCTCTTCTATTAATGGAGATGCAGGACATTTAAAGTGTGCAGAAGATCTGGGTCCTGTAGGAGAATCAGAAGATTAAAAAAAAAAACTTGGAGAAAACTTTTAAAATAGACCATTTTTAGCTACAGGTAGTCGTAGACTTAACAACAGTTCATTTAGTGACCCTTCAACATTACGTCACTGAAAAAAGTGACTTGTGGCTGTTTTTTCACACGGATGACCTTTGCAGCCTCCCCCCTGGTCATGTGATCAGAATGCAGGCCCTTGGCAACTGGTTTCTATTTATGACAGACGTCCCGGGATGATCCCCTTTTCTACCTTCTGGCAAGCCGGGTCAGTGGGGAAGCCGGATTCACTTAACTGTGTTTCCAATTGAACCACTGCAGTGGCAAGAAAGGTCATAAAATGGGGCAAAACTCACTAACAAATACTTCATTTGGCTTGACATAAATTTTGGGCTCAATTGCGGTGGTAACTGGAGGATTAACTTGTACTGTACAATGGCAAGTTGAGTTCCTGCCTGCTTGGGATCATTGCACGTCCCGCGTGTCTGTGGGGAGGATTCTCCATCATGGTTGTCCCAGAGGAGCTTTTTCAAAAGGCAGCTGGACTTCCTCAGGTTTTTTTCCCCTTGAAGACGCTTCACTTCCTTGCAGCCACCAAGGGGGAAACCAAGAAAATCCTGCTGCCTTTTGAAAAAAAAAAAAACACTTTTGGGACACGTCCGTCATCTGACAAAAGTTTAAAAAGTTAAAATAATAAATAAATGAAAATAAAAAAAAACAACAAAAAACCTCCAGAGAAATTTTTGAGATTTCTTTGAAGCTGGGCGGGGGGGACCCGGGCTCTTTTCTCTCTCTCATTCGTGTCTGTTCCGCCCAGGTGGTGGCTGAGCACCCCGATGCCTCTTGCGACGAAATCGAAGAGCTGCTGGAGTCACAGTGGAACATGCTTAGTGAAAAACAGAAAACACGCTATAACACAAAATTTGCCATAGTGACCTCTCCCAAATGTGAAGAAGACACTGGTAAACGTAAAACTGTGCTAGTATACTCTAACTAAAAGTTTTAATATATGTAGTCATGTTTAATTAAGCACACGGTTCTCAGCCTGTAGGGAAGATCAGCTTTCACTGTTTCCGTTTCTAATTTTTGGGATGTTGTGCTGATTAAGCAGTGAATGCAGTCCTTTTTTTCTTTTTCTTTTTTAAATTTAAACCAGAAGAGTCAATCATGTCTACATTTCTTGGTCATTGTTCTGCGAAGTTGCTCTGTGTAAATCTATTGTAGATATGCTGGTGTCCTCATTCCCTTCCTGTCTCTAAGCAGCCGCCACCTGTATCGCTGTCGACGAAATGAGAATTACGGAGATTAGAAAGAAATTAAGCTAGAATTTTTAAATTTAAAACATTCACTCTTAAGCGTAACTCTTGTTTTTAAAGTTGAAGTGGAGGTTGAATCTGTGTCCCTGGGTTTGCAATAATTAAGATCTGTGGATGTGAAGAAACACCCAACGCTTAAAACGTTTCCAGGACTGACACCGGTGGAGAAGATTGTTAGAATCTGCGGGAATCTGGCCAGATCTCCATTTTTATAAAGCGTTTAGCTTAATATCCTGATGAGCTACAGGTTTGGAAGAGTGGATATGCCTAAAGGCAAAAAAAAAAAAAGCCATATTTTTGTTTCTCAGTATTAATATTATAGTCTTTATAACGTTGTTGGACTATAACAGAAATTTTAAGATATCAGGTTGCTGCTTTGGACAATGAGAAGAATGAGAGTGTGTTGGAAAGGTTTCTCAATTTTGGACAATATGTATTAAAAATTATAGTCAGTTTTGTTATTTGTGTGTGAAATGACAACCTGTGGGGAAAGTTGAATGCTTTGTCTCAATGTATAAAATGTGGGTGTCGGTTTTAAAAACAAACAAAAAAGACTACACAACATTCTGTATCTCTCAAGGTTCAGCCCAGAGGAGTTTGAGCAAGGCCAAGCGTCAAGTCTTTCAAGGATCAGCTAAACGAAGATCAAGATCCAGAAGTAATTTAAATTTGTGCCGTGTAATACTGATTTTAAACTAAGTAACCCTTACTTAAGTGTGCCTTTCATGTAACTGCTCAATAATATCTTTTTCTCAAATGTTGTGCTCCTTCAGTTTTAGCGTTTTTATGGATCTTGAATTAAATATTTGAGTGCTGTAGTACAAAATTCTGTCCAGCTTTATGGTAGTTTCTTCTTACGGTCCAATTAAAATGAATCTTGCTTCCTCAGTTTGTTACACCTATAGAAGAGGACTTTCAGGCTTGGGCACATTTAGGGATCTGTGAAAGACCGTTTTTGCACGTCAATACAGTTTTATGTCAAAATCCTGGCCTACGTCCTAGCTTTTCCCAATAAATTTAAACTTCACCACTGAGTGGCATGTGGAAGCGAAGAGTTATCCACGCATTTTTTAAAAGAAACGTGTTTATAGGATAGCAAGATCTGTTTTGAGGCTTGAAAATTTAATTACCAGCAGAAGAATCTTGACTTGTTCTGTGGCTACAAATTAAGCAATAGAAATTTGGCCCTAGGCTAAAAAGTATAATTGGGGAATAATAAACAGTAATTAGAAAATTTTGGGATATTCGAATAGGGGATTTGAGGGGTAGGGAATAGAAGCTTTACTTATAAAGAATTAGTGAAACTAGTTGTGATCCTCTGAAAGTTTGTAACATAGAACTTGATTGTTTCAAATGGGTTTTACTCAGACCCGCTGGTTTCAGATATAAATATGCAAGGTACTTAAAAATCTTTTTTTTTCCACGGTCTTTATCTAAAATGTTCCTCTCCCCTTGGTCTTTATATAAAACAAATTCACTTAACACCTGTATTGCTTTATGTTTTCCCAGCCTTAGGGGTGATGTTCTATCACATCGTAATATCAGAAAATGGGATAATTGCTTTATACACCATTAGCGTGCTTCTTAAAAGAAGTTACTTCAAAGCAAAACTCCTGGTTGTAGAGCCATTATAAATTGAAACGAGAAATTAATATTAAATATACAGATAGGTGTAGGATGTTTTTGTAGATAAGGTCAGCTGTGGTAGGTGTCTACTGCAAAGCTAGTTTTAATAAGAGAAGGTGGGAGTCACAAGATGTTTAGGGTTAATAAACATTATCCGGCTGTGTTAGAACAGTAACGTAACTGCTTTGGTTGGAGATAATTTCTAAATGAGCTTCAGACTTTTTTCATATAAGTCTCCCCATCCCTACTCCAAGGTAACTTATATGGAAATAAAAGGAAACCTGTAAAGAGGACAAGGAAACCCACAGAAGATTTTGAAGTTCAAGAAGCACCTAGAAAAAGGCTGAGAATGGATAAGAAGAATTATCAGAAGGTAATTATGTTCTTGGCTTATTTGGGTGTGCCGTGGTGGCAACCAGTGTGATTATTTTTTGACTTTGCTCAGTCACAATAGCCTTCGGCTTCATTGGAGCGGGGGATTTAATTGGATGGAGTGATCGATGGATGGATTGACCCATTAAATGAATGGTTAACCGGAGAGCTCGTTTTAAAACATCGAACTATATACAGTGCGCGTAAAAGCATCTTTGATTCCATATCTTGCATTTGTGGGTCTCTTTTCTGAATCTTCCTTCCACAATGATAACAGAGGTACAAGTGAGCAGCTGAGACAGAAAAGCAACTGCCCGTCGGAATCTGTGGGGGGTTTCATCTGTAAAAGGAGATAAAATGCCCTTTCGGCTGTACTTTTGAGATAGCCAGTCGTAGGTTTTTGGGGGTTTTTTTTCATCTTGAACTAGTTATATATTTGCATCCAACACTTCACATATTTAGTTTCAAATAAATTGAAGAACAGTTGTGGAAGCAACAATTCATGCATCCAGAAATGTTAAAGATCCAGCAGAATTGTCTCGTATAGGTATTCTCATTTGAATGCCTATGTTGTGAACTTATGTGCAACATTATTAGCACTTTAAAATGTTGTGTTTTTCTTTTTCTTACCCCTTTGCCACATGATAGACAGGTAAGGCGTGTCAACTGTTGTTAAAAGAAACATGAACGTTAGGTCTTAGAGATGATAAAATAGTTGCGTTTAGCATCTTGTATCGACCTCACCGTTGGGTTCTCAGTTTTAATGAATTCCTGAGTAGATTATAGCTTCCGTTTGTGCACTCACCTTAATCCGTGGGAAGAAAAGTCAGCCCCCACCTATCTGTCCCTTGCATCACTCAGAGATCCCAGCATGTAGTGAGCATGATTTCTTAACGCCCTTCTCCTGGAGGCCTTTCCTTGTGTCCTTTGGCAAAGCAACAGGGATGAGGCCATTTGTCAGGGACCCTGTTAGAAGTCACACATTTAGTCACAAGAGGCAACTGGACTTTCTGCGTTTCCTTTGAAGGCGTTTTGCTTCTCGTCCAAGAAGCTTCTTCAGCTCTGACCGGATGGTGGGGAATGAAACCATCCAGTCAGAACCGAAGAAACTTCTTGGCTGAGAAGCGAAACGTCTCCAAGGAAAAAAAAGGGCACCTTTTCGACTACTCTGGCCTGGATGACTGAGAAACTCCATAGACGTCACAGACTTAGGTTGTTCTGTACAGAAGGTGACTTGATGAACTGCTTTTATGGGTAAGTTACCTGTCCACAGGTATCTATGAACTGATTGGGTAAAAAAAAACCCGAAAACCTTTGCGCATAACACCCTAGCCATCCTCATAGGAAACTTTGATAACAACACTACCCTTTATACGCATTTCTCGACCTACGAATGCTATTGGGAACAGAAGTTCAGTTGTAAGTTGAAGCCCCCCTGTGACCGGACCCCATTTTACAACTGACAAACCTCAGCCTCGTGACCGCAAGATGCTGCAACTGGCCGTAAACGTGAGCTGGTTGCCAAGCAGCCAAAAGGCAGCCATGGGCCTGGTAGGGTGAGGCGGGACATTTTGACAGCCGGAAATGAGATAAAGAGCGTCATAACTCTGAACGGTCAGCCAGTTGCCAGTCAAAGGCTTACGTCCTTTTCAGTTGGAGGGGCTGCTATTAAATTTGTTTTTAACTTTCAAGTAAAACTCATGTTTGCTTAGTAACCTGTTTTTCCAAACTTACACCCGATTAACTAACTAAACATTATGTTCAGAAAAAAATATGGTTCCCCGGTGGGGATTTTAAATGAAAGTTCTAATTGTCCTATCGCGGAAGTCTTAAAAGTCCTAATTTTAAACCCATTATTTTAAAATTAAATGACTGTTTTAAAGATAATGTTTTTATTTAGAGTCTGTTTCAATGAGGTGATTATTGTCTTCCATTAATTTCTTTCTATATCTAAATTAGGAAGGCTCTTATTTTTTTATTATTATTTCATTTTCTCTTTTCCTTTTTTCCCCATTTTTTATAACAGAGGGAGAGAAGCAATGACAAAACAGCGAAAACAAACTCTGCTAAAGTCACAGAAACCTCACAAAAGAAGCAGTCAGGTAAGTTAGTCAGAACAAGCCTGATGCCTCTTATAGCCTCTTAAAAAGGTTCTACGTTCCGTGGTTTAACGTGGCTGCTGGACTTTGGGAAGTGAGCCGTGGCACCATTCGAATGGGGCTGTAAGCTTGAGAAGCAGGACACACCTTCTATTTGCTGAAGACGGGGGTCCTAAATGGTTACCCCTTTGCCCCCCTCACTTTAGCCTCCCTACGCAGAGGGAGCCTCTGGCTCTCATGAACCACATTTAGAGAACCGATCAGGAATGGATGGGAAAACCCTGCAGGATTCTTAGAATTGGTAAATGGAACTCTCTTCTGCAACTAGATGGGCAGATAGGGAAGCTGAGAGGGAGGGAGAGATTTTATTGGTAGATGATAGAGATAGACAGATGAAGATAGAAGAATGGATGGATGATGGATATATAAACAGAGATGAATACATAGATAGACAGACATAAGCAAAGACAGATGGATAGAGATAAAGAGACAAATACCGTAGATAGACAGAGACAGATGGATAGATAGTCGTATTAGTCCTTGTGAGTATTTAATTTGTAAAAATTATTTGCAAATCTACTACATCAATAACAGATTATTGACCAAATCCATCCATGTCACATCTTTAGGAGAAGGTGGGGATACCCATTGAATGCTAGATTGCAAACAAGCTACATTATTATTTCTTAACTATTCTTAATTGTGTCTATATTTGCTTCTCTATATTTCTCATTCTACACTGGGGGGGATCTCAAAAGAACATTGTAAATTCTCGATACATCAGTCAGGCGATGTTGGCTTCTGACTTCAAGGAAAGACCCTGGGACTCTTAAGCTCCCTTTGTAAATCACAATTATTTTGCCACAACGACAGGTCTTTCCGATGCCTGTAAGCCACTGAAGAAACGAAATCGGGCCTCGGGACCAGAATCTTCGCATCTCCCTTATAGCAAAAGTTCATCTCCTTCCGCGTCCTTAACGGAGAATGAGGTAAACTGCAAATGAACAATGGAAGACAGATAAAAAAAAGATGCAACTGACTTAAACTTGCTTTCTTTAAACGATGGAAAGAAATAACGGTTGAAACAAGATTAATGTGGTTTATAAACACCTTAATCCTTCCGTTCACCTTTCTCTTTAAATACAGCATGGTAAGTTTATCTCTGCCAGGAAAAGAGGAAGAAAAGTTGGTGGGAACTCAGCTGTGGCTCTTCACTGAGGTCAGATGAGCTCATTCCAGCTTTCCTGAATTTGGTTTCCCATGTCATTGTGAGACATTCAAGTTGGGTTTTCCGACAGAAGCGGTTTGCTGCAAGTATTTCAAATATGGAATAGACCAGGGAGACTGAAGCCATCCAACTATCTTTGATGCCAACTCTAAATTTGTGGTGCTGGCTGGGACTCCTTCGGACTCTCCAAAAGCAGCTTAATCCCAAATATTTCACCCAAAGCTTCTCTTAAAATGCTTAGGAAGAAGAAGTAATTCTATGAAAAAATATAAAACAGAGAGAAGTTAAGCAGGCTCTATTGGCACAGTTAAAGCAAGATGAAAACATGTTCAGTTCACCTCAGGTCGCAAGCAGTATAAACGAGAGGAAAAGTACATTTTCCTGGTTATTGAGATTGTTTTCTCTCCTAAAATGCAACGAAGCCTGTGCAGGGCTTGAGACAGGAAGGAGGGAAAAAACCTTTGGGCCTGTTAACCGAACGGCTCCCTCTGATGTAAAGGAGCATCAGTCCTTTGGTATCTTGGAGCCCCACACAGTCCTTTGGGCCTGCTCACGTGGTGCGTATATCTTTTGTATTCAGCAACCTCAGAACTCGGAGCAATACAACTGCAGCACACCATGCAAGCATTTTTATAGGTAGGCCTCAACGGTTGCTTAGCAACCATTCAAATTACAACAAACCCTGAAAAAGGTGTTTACGACCTGGATTTGACATTCTGATGGCCGCCCTCCTCCACCGTGAGTCAGGTGACCCACATTTTGGGAGCTTGGCAGCTGTCCCCCGTTTACGGCTGTTTGCAGTCTCCTTCAGGTACGTGACCAGAATTTACGTTTTTGCTGGAAGCTGAGTTTATTTCCTATTTTCAGCAAAAAAAAACAAAAAAAAACCTCCCCATAATAAACAATGGGTTCATTAAACTGTGGCGCTCACTTAATGACCGCCACAAAAAGATCATAAAATCCGGTTAGCCTGAATCAGCTCTCCCCTTTGTGATCATTGGTAATAAACATGGATTAGGGCAACGGGACAATTGATCAAAGAGCATAAAGAAGTTTCTGCTATGATCCGTTTCCATCACATTGTCCAAGAGAACGCAGAGATCAATAAAAAACTGATTGACAGAGAAGGGTACAGGCAGGTAATTCTTGACTTGCTTAGTGACCGTTTGAAATTGCAATGGAAACATTGCAAAAACTGCCCCTTAGCAAACCATGGCTCCGTTCAACCACTGCTGTCTTCTCTTAGTACAACCTGTAGTAGATTAGAATCCATGCCAACAGATTTCAATGTCCTCCTTGTAGACCTACAATGGTGTGGCCTTCTCCACCAGCCACCTCCATCTTCCAACCTCTTGATGCTCTTGATAAGAACCTCGGTTGCACTGTGTTTATTTGAGCCCTGGACAGCAGAATAATTGCCCGCCATTTAACCGTAAGAGCAAGAGTGCAATGGTCCACGTTCAAAGGAGAAGAAAGAAGAGGTTCAACCTGAGCAGTCCTTGACTTCATGAGACCAAGTTCATCCCCAGGGAACTAAGCTCATTGGCAGAGAACAGCCGCTCTCTCGGCTGCGTGTCTTTCCTCCGTGTGTCATCTATGAGCCCAGGCGGCCGTATTGATCATCACACAAGGAGCCCGTGTGCTGGACGATGGTCCTGCTTGTCCTGTGTAAAATGACAACCGTATTTCAGTTTCTCCTCCGAGTAGAAGACTTGCACTATTGCACAGTGACAATCACTGCATAATATGTACTTGTGGAGGCCTGTTTAGTTTTCTGTCCTTAAGTGAAACACTCTTTTCATCCAAGGAAGATGGTCAAATTTTGTGCGCAGAACTCCTCACTTTTTCCAGATATTAATAAGATAATTCTCTAACCAGGTCCCAAAAGTGCTTTTTTTCCCCCCCCAAAAGGCAACTGGACTCTCTTTGTTTTTCCTTGAAGACTTTTTGCTTCTCATCCAAGAAGATTTTTCTGTTCTGTCTTCTGTCAGAACTGAAGATGCTTCTTGGATAAGAAGTGAAATGTCTTCAAGGAAAAAACAAAGGAAGTCCAGTTTCCTCTTGAAAAAGCACTTTTTGGACAACCATGACCTGGAGGACTGAGACATCTCTCTAACCAGGTTTCTTCCTAACCAAGCATCTTTGGAATAACCCATGAACTAGCACCTCTTATAGCTTCCCTATTGCCATCTACACATGACTGATGTGAAGCGACTACTGTGTCGCCAGTGTTCAGAGTCCTACTACTGATAGAGGCATTTTGTCATTCTTGCAGGGTTGCTATGATGGGGACAGAAAAAGTGGGTTTCCATGCAAAGGCTCACTCACTGGCTCAAGATCCCAACTAGCTAAGCCTTTCCTTCAGAGCTGGTCAGTGGATCCTTCCTTAAGAGCTTCCTGGGCCAGTAGTGCTCTCTTAACAGTGCATTGACCTGCCTCCTGGCTGGATTTGTTAATCTCCCGTAGCAAACAAACAGGGCGCCCCCAGATCTCCCACTGAAGACGAGCTTGTTTACCTGTAATCTTTTCAAATGGTCATCTCTGCACGCTCGCGTCTTGCACACCTTCAGATTCTCAGTTTGTTGAGTGCTCAGATTCCAGAACTCCCATCTGTTGGGGAAACTGAGGGAAAATTCATAGTTTTGAACAGACAGGCCCAAGCGTGGGCTTCCTTCCTGCCAAAGTCTCGGCTCTAATAGGTCCCAGTAAGAGCTGGTCAGATATAGAAGTCACACGTACCAATTCATAGTTGACACACAAGTAAGCAGCCTGTTCTCTGGAAAATATCCAGATTAAGAATTAGATCAGATTAGATTAGATTAGAAGAGAAGAGAAGAGAAGAGAATAGCATTCTTTATTGGCCAAGTGTGATTGGATACACAAAGAATTTGTCTTTGGTGCATATGCTCTCTGTACATAAAAAGAAAAGATATGTTCATCAAGAATCATAAGGTGCAACACTTAATGATAGTCATAGGGTACAAATAAGCAATCCGGAAACAATATCAATATAAATTGTAAGGATACAAACAGTCATAGAGTCATAAGTGGGAGGAGATGGGTGATGGGAACGATAAGAAGATTAATAGTAGTGCAGACTTAGTGAATAGTTTGACAGCGCTGAGGGAATTATTTGTTTAGCAGAGTGATGGCATTCAGGGAAAAACTGTCCTTGTGTCTAGTTGTTCTGGTGTGCAGTGCCCTATAGCGTCGTTTTGAGGGTAGGAGTTGAAACAGTTTATGTCCAGGGTGCGAGGGGTCTGTAGATATTTTCACAGCCCTCTTTTTGACTCGTGCAGTACACAGGTCCTCCATGGAAGGCAGGTTGGTAGCCATTGTTTTTTCTGCAGTTCTAATGATCCTCTGAAGTCTCCATAGCATCATTTTGAGGGTAGGAGTTGAAAGAGTTTATGTTCGCCCACTGAATGCACAACAGGCATGTCACAAATGAAAGTTGATGGAGAAGAATTTTGCTGGGGGTGATGAGATCTCCTGGAGAGCTGAAGTGGTTAATAAATGATATTATTTTCACAGAAGCAATGCTAAATCAGAATGCACAGAAGCTCTTAATTCATCCTCCTGTGGCATTTAGATTTCAGATGGTCCAGGAGATGAACGATCGGAGTCTCCCTATGAAAGCACCGATGAGGGTCTCGGGGAGGTCTCTCAGCTGTCCAAGAAGTCTGACCGAGGGGCCACGGCCAGGAAGGAGTCTGTTTGTCAGGTAAGGAAGGAAGATGCTTGTCAAGCAAATTCTCTTTCCAAAAACTATTGGAAAGACCAAGTTAGGGAGAGATTATCGTGGGGGAAAATGCATTTTAAGTGGTCACTAAGAGTCAACCCTGGACTTGATAGTAGACAATTAATGCTTGTCAAGGCATGTTCTTATTTGTAAATCTGAACATTTAACATGAACAAGTAGGTTGAAATATCCATTGGACTCCCTGTACTGAAAGAGTCTGCAAATGTTCCTTTTCTCCACCGCAAGAAGCCACAGATGCCCACCCTCCACGGAAGCTCCTTCTTTAAACCGGCTGCGTGGCTGTCACGGGTCTCCCTTTGGCACGGATTCCAAGGAGGTTGAAAGTGGAGGCCTCTGCTCAATTTGTCTGATTTTTTACAAAAATAAATAAAAGGAGCCCCTTGCCCTCACAAAGAAAGGAGAGGAGGAGCCGTTGACCGGAGCTCTTCGCCTTGTAAGGTTTGTCTTTCCTCTTCTCAAGGTCTGTGAGAAGCCCGGGGAAGTGATGTTGTGTGAAGGAGGCTGTCTTGGGGCTTTCCATGCCGGCTGCTGCGGCCTCTCCGGAAGGACCAAGGGACACTTTGTGTGTGGCGAGTGCACTTCAGGCAAGTCCTCCTTTGGTGGGGATGGGCGGCCTTTGGGCGCTTCCTGTGCAAACGGTTTTCGCTCAGATCTCGCACTTACCAGAAAGCAGCGATAGGAAGCACGAAGCGTTAAAGGTTCACGCTGAGATGAGAAAATAAAGGCAGTAATAATGCACCTCTCTTTCCCTGCCCTCCTTGCTCAGAAAGACAAAGATTCCTCATTCCTTTGTTTTGTACAGGTGGCCCTCAACGTACGCTTTGCAATGAAACCAACCCCCCCCCCCAAAATATTTATGCCCTGGTTTCAAACATGGGGCCACTGCGGTTCTCCCCCCCCCCCCCCCCCAGTCATACAAATGAAGTTTGGGCGCGATGAATAGTCGTAAGGCGAAAGTCTTAAGGATTCTGCCAGATCCAAGAACTTGGAGGCAGATTTGAGCATTTTTGGTTTATGGATTAAGTGAGCTGGAGAGACCTTGAGTTCTGTCATCCATCCATCATTGCCTGATGGGGCTGGAAGTCCCTGGCTAAGCCCTGGTTTCCCAAGAGTAAAAAGGCTGCACGTTTCCTGCTGAAAATAATTTGATCCATCCTACAGTCACCAAATCCGTTTTTCCCAGGTTTCCTTACTATTCTCTAAAAGAGATTTACAAATGTAGACATTGAATGGGGAAAGACGGATGCTTGTGAAGAAATGCCTGCGAAAAATGGGGGGTTTTTTGAAAGAAAAAAAATACGTTACTTTAATTCCAGATACTTTAATACCAACTCTAGCTCCAGTTAAGAATGAACCTGGTTCCATTCTATTCGTGAGAAATACTGAAATGTTTTAAATTTTCATTAGGTGTTCACACGTGTTTCGTGTGCAAGGAGAAGCAATTGGAAATTAAGCGCTGCATCGTATCTCACTGCGGGAAGTTTTACCATGAAGCCTGTGTGAAAAAATTTCCCCTCACCATTGTTGAAAACCGAGGCTTTCGGTGCCCTCTGCACAGCTGCGAGAGTTGCCACGTTGCTAATCCCTCAAACCCCAAAGTATCTAAAGGTATTTCCTTCTTTCCTCCAAATCTCTTCTTGGGGCCCCCGTGGTTCACCTTCAGAGGCCGCACGGCATCATGGTTGCCGATCATTACATGAGAGCTCCCAGTAGCACGAAGAGGTGCTGCATCACCTGCCATGAATAGAGGTAGTCCTCAATTTACGACCACAATTAAGCATAAAAGTTCTGTTGCTAAGTGAGGCAGTTATTGAGTAAATCTATTTAGGACAGGACAGAACAGAACAGAACAGAACAGAACAGAACAGAATAGAATAAAGAGAGTTGGAAGGGATTTCAAAAGTCTTCTAGTCCAACTCCCTGCTTTGCCCCATTGTATCTTCCAGTCCAATTTCAGGGATTGGGGTTTGGTGTGTTTCTGTTTTGGAAAGTTTGACTCACGTCTAAATGTCCATTTTATAGATATTTCCTCCCTCTGCACGTCCTCTTGGGTCTCCCTTTTGTCCTTCCCCACATAAAGCCTCATTTTGTGTCCATGTGCCTGTGTGTACCTGTCGAGAGGACACTTGTCTTTATTCCAGAGAGTAGCTCATGGAAGCCCATGGCGTCATCTGACGCTTCCCAACTCCTTGAGAACTTTGAGGTGGGCGTACTTCAACTCCCAGAATGCCCCAGCCGGCACAGCGGACTTCAATCCCGCAGCTGGCTGGGGAATTTGGGAGTTGAAGTCTGCCCACCTCAAAGTTCTCAAGGGGTTGAGAATTGCTGCCATAGTCCATTAGTTAGAGATGGATTTTTGTCGTTCCAATTCTTTTTAAGTTCCTAAGCATTTTTGCCAATATATTGTGACAAAAACGGTGTGTGCATTTTCCTTTGTACCAGGCAAAATGATACGGTGCGTTCGCTGTCCGGTGGCTTACCACGTGGGTGACAATTGTGTGGCTGCTGGATGTGCCATGCTTTCCTCCAGCAGCATTGTGTGTACCAACCACTTTACTGCCACAAAAGGGAAAAGCCACCATGCCCACGTGAACGTCAGCTGGTGTTTCGTCTGCTCAAAAGGTAAACAACTGACTTAAGAGCATTGGAACGGTTCTTCAGTGCTGTGAAGGGATGAGGTTGTGGCTCTTCAGGCTTTTCATGAAGTCTAAAGCCCTTTTATTTCTCGTGTGTGTTGCAAAAGCATTTTTTAAAAATTGATTTTGGTTCTGAATGGAACTGACGAATTTGCATGTCTAAAATGTAAGAATGGGAAGAATTCTTTTGTAACTTTCATAAGTGAGCAGGTGGGGCACAAGTCCTCCCTGCTCTCCCCCCCCCCATCTTTGATTCCTGAAATCTGCTCCCAAAAATTCTCCTTTTGGTGCTGCGTAACAAACAGGGTTCAGGTGTTGTGCTTCCAGCTTTTCTTGGTCACCGAGGGAGCTGTTGATAGGAGGCCCATCTCCCAGAGTTCCTTCTGCTGCTGTTCTCAGAGTAGGTCCTAGCAAACACCGTAACCTTTGTGTAATTCCTTCTTGGTTGCGTGGATTTGGGCTTTAATCCTTAGAGTGGAACATGTCCGCATTTTTATGCTTAAAATAAAGCTTTTTTCCCCCCTTTTCCTGTCGTTGTTTTGTGCCTTTTGTTACAGGGGGGAGCCTGTTGTGTTGTGAGTCTTGTCCTGCTGCGTTTCATCCCGACTGTTTGAACATTGAAATGCCAGACGGAAGCTGGTTTTGCAACGACTGCAAAGCAGGGAAGAAAATCCATTTTCAAGATATTATTTGGGTCAAACTGGGAAATTACAGGTTTGGACTTACAAACATAATTTCAGTATTTTAAAAAAATCATTGTTCGTATCTGTGATTGTGTCTCAGCCCTCCGTGCAGCTGGGAAAGGGGGAAAGGCCTTCGATAGAGGGGCGTCTGCACCAGCAAGATCTCTGGGAGGCTGACGTTCATGTGTCCCCGAGAGAACCATAGGAGCCTCAATCTCTTCCTCTCGCTGGGTTCTTTCTGTGGCAGGTGGTGGCCAGCCGAAGTCTGCCATCCCAAAAACGTCCCCCCAAATATCCAGAAAATGAAGCACGAGATTGGAGAGTTCCCGGTGTTCTTCTTTGGCTCCAAAGACTACTACTGGACCCATCAGGCTCGCGTCTTCCCCTACATGGAAGGAGACCGGGGAAGTCGATACCAGGCCATCAAAGGAATCGGGAAAGTCTTCAAAAATGGTAAAATACCTCACCTCAATTCCTGCTGTGCGACCGATGTCTCTCGCATAGAGTCAGAATGCCGTGCTGTTCGCCCGTCAGTTGGGACTTCGGTATTTTGCTTTGCTGCACCTGGTGAGGGCACTTAGCTAAACTTGGCTGATTTCTGAAAAGCTAATCAGAGTCAGTGAGGTCGGAGGCTCTATTATTGTAATAATTACAGACAGGTGCTCCTTGACTTGTGGCCGGTCGTTTAGCAAACATTGGAAGTTACAACAGACTTACTGGGGGGCTGGATTTGAAGTTCCAAAGGTTTCCCCAGTGTCACATGGCCAAACTTCAGGCGCGCCGTACATTGTCGTAAAACTGCCTCTAGCAAACCATTGGCTCATTTAATCAACCACTGTGGTTACTTAATGACTGCCACAAAAAATTGTTGTAAAATCGAGACCAGTCACTCCATTACAGTCGTAAATCAAGGACTACCTCTACGCAGCTGTGTAAAATCACAGCTGCCAGTCCTTTAGCTGGCATTGGTCTTCAGACGCATCGCGTTCTTCCCAAGAACCTACAATGTTGTGATGTATGGATACAATAGAGATGCGGATCCAAGCAGTTAATGAGATAGAGGCCTATTCTTACAGGAAATACGTGTCGTTGTAACTTTAATAACTTTTTTTAAAAGCTTTGCAAGACGCAGAAACACGCTTCCGAGAGATAAAATTTCAACGGGAAGCCAAAGAAACTCAAGAAAATGAACGCAAGCCTCCCCCTTACAAACATATCAAGGTGAGTTGCTTTGAAAGATGGGGCTGGTCCCTCTCTGACCCCCAGGTTAGTCAGTCCGGTGATGGGCCCAGGATGTTCTGGGGTGAAGGAGGTCCCATAAAAACAGAGGAAGTGCCAAATACACGCCAGTGTGGAGGGCTAACGTGGGTCAGTGAGTTTGGGTCGGGGCCTTTTGGGGGGGCGGATGGTAACCAGTGCCGGTTCTTTGACATGCCAGGTCAATAAGCCCTTCGGGAAGGTCCAGATCTACACGGCGGATATTTCGGAGATCCCCAAGTGCAACTGCAAGCCCTCCGATGAAAACCCCTGCGGCCTCGACTCCGAATGCCTGAACCGGATGCTGATGTACGAATGCCACCCGCAAGTGTGCCCGGCCGGGGAGCGCTGCCAGAACCAGTGCTTCACCAAGCGCCAGTACCCCGAGACCAAGACCATCCGGACCGAGGGCAAAGGCTGGGGCTTGGTCGCCAAGAGGGACATTAAAAAGGTAGGGGTTATGGGGGTTGGAGTACCTCACGGGAGAGGCCCAGCCGTGGGAGCAAGAATTCCTGAGGGGCCTTTTTAGGCGCTTATTTCTTCCTGTGGTTTACATCCCATCTTTTTTTCCCCCTGTGGTTCAAGATGTAAACACAGGTAGTCCTTGACTTACAACAGTTCATTTAGTGACCAATCGAAGGATTGAAAAAAAATTACTTAGGAATGTTTTTCACACTTACAACGGTTGTAGCATCCCTGTAGTCACGTAGTCAAAACTCGAGACGCTTGGCAACTGACTGGTATTTACGACGGTCATAGTGTCCCAGGGTCACGTCATCCCCTTTTGCAACCTTCTGACAAGCAAAGTCAGTGTGGAATCCAGGTTCACTTAACAACCGGGTTACTAATTCAATGACTGCAGTGATTCACTTAACAGCCATGGCAAGGAAGATCGTAAAATGGGACAAAACTCACTTCGAATGTCTCACTTAGCAACATAAATTTTGGGCTCCGTTGTGGTCGTAGGTCGAGGACTATCTGTATATGATATAAAGGCCAGGAAAAAGGAGCTTGAAGAGAGCCCAAAATACGCAGCCTTTGGGATCTGACTTCATGGTTATCAAGGGAAAAACTGGCCAGGTTTGGCAATTGTGCGGAGCCGCCGTGTCTCCCGGTTTCCTTCCGATGAGCAGCTGTGACTTTGTGCCCTGCAGGGTGAGTTCGTGAACGAGTACGTTGGGGAGGTGATTGATGAAGGAGAATGCATGGCCAGAATCAAATATGCTCATGAAAATGACATCACGCACTTTTACATGCTCACCATCGATAAGGTACCGTATTCTGACCAGGCTTAGCTTGGCACCGACTTTGACCTTAAATCTTAACCCTGGCATCTATAAACACTGGAATTGATCAGCTTGCTTTTTATTCAGGACTTCGGGGGGGGGGGGGAACCTGCCTCAAAAACACCCATCAAAAAGCCTATTGATCAGCCCCACTTTGGCTGAAGAATGAGTTCAAATATCTGGGTAGAAACTCGGGGAACGGGAAGCGGTAATATTTCTTTGACACCCAATTTTGAGTTAGGATTAATACTGCAATCCTGGTGAACAATATGCCATTATGTGTAATGCCAGTCACTTTTATGTAGAGGTGTATTGGATTACGCTCCGAATTGACTATAGTAATATTCCAATAATACAATCTGAATTGTAGAAGAGAAGCTTGGCGTTATACGTTGGCTCCGTATCTTTCATCTACAAATGCTTTTGTCCAAAAAGGCTGCCGAGGCTTCCACTTCACCTATCATTTCTGAATGGGCTAATAATTGTTGAGAACCTCAACAATTACAGAAGGAGTTTTGCTTGTCTTCTTGCTCTTTCGTATTCCAAGGACTGGAAATACTGAGCGCCAGTATCTCTATCCTCCCTGCCTTTCAAGAAAGGTTTGTTTTTAAAAACAGGAAGAAACCCAATTTCTTTGCATTCTCCATTGAAGATGCAAAACAAAAAAAATTCTCTGTGAAATTCATCTCGAGACAAGATAGCCAAAGAAAGAAACCGTCCCCTCCTTTCCCAAGCTAAACCGAAGAATAATTATATTTCTGACACATTTTTTGTATGTTTCCCAGGTATCTTAATTTAGCTAGGTGGTGTGACATTGCTGTAAGGCAAAATTAGTCAAATCAGAACTGTTGAGCTCTAAAATTCTAGATTTCTCTCCAAGGGTGCTTTCTTGAAGCGTGATAAAATGTACACGGATTACAGATTTAAGTTTGTCAAGGAAGAACTAACTGCCACCCGCGGGACTAAGTCTCCGTTTCTGTTGAAAGGGTGCTGCCGTTGATCAGATTTTTGCTTGAATCCTTCGATTTCCAGGACCGCATCATCGACGCTGGGCCGAAAGGGAACTATTCTCGCTTTATGAATCACAGCTGCCAGCCCAACTGTGAGACCCTGAAGTGGACGGTGCACGGAGACACCCGTGTGGGCTTGTTTGCCGTCTGCGACATTCCTGCAGGTACCAGCTGCTCTTCTGCCGTCAGTGTTATTTTTCCTTAAAAAGAAATCAAACCTTAAAACCTGTTTGGAAAGTTTCTTCTATTGACCGCAGCTGAAACATCCTCCGAGCTTCTTGCCTGTGCTTAACTCGCCCTCTTCACATAGCAGAGCAGCCACAAACAAGATTTTTTTTAAAAAAAATTGGTTTAGCAAAGCTGCGAAGCTGTGGGGCTTTTCCCAAGCTACTCTTGTCGATTGGCCAAAACGCAACCCTTCCCTCTGCGATCCGATCTTCCAAGCATGCCTGGAAGCCTTAAAAGTCAGGCAGCCCCCAAATGCCCCCCTTGGGCTCGGACCCTGAGCCCGGTTGTTTTTTCCTGTTTGCAAGACCTCTCTGGCCTTTGCTATCACCAGTTGCTCAAGCTCATTTGCTCTCTCCCCCTGTGGGAAGACTAATTTAAGCAACGTTAAAATCCTTACAGGCAGTCCTTGACTTATGACCATATTTGAGCACACATCTGTTTATTAATTAGTTTAATTAAATTAAGCATCCTCTGTTTGGTGAGGCCTGGTCTCTTGATCTCTTCAGTGTTCCTGGCCTTCAGGGCACCAGTGGCTTCCCCTCCCCCCCCTCCCCCCATGCATTACGTTTAAGTTACAGGGGTGGTTAAAAAAAAGAGAGAGAATCTTGTCAGACAAATCTCTGCTTCAAGTCCACAACTGAGGACCCAGTTGTGGGGGCAATAAGCTGGCTTTGTATAAATATACAAAAGGATGAAGGCTATTGCTGAGCACATTGTAAGCCGCCCTGAGTCTCCGGAGAAGGGCGGCATATAAGTCAAATTAAAAAAAAAAAGTCCTTGAATTTTAAGCTTCGAAACCTCCTCAGGGAGAAGAAGAGATGTTGGAAAAACTTGGCGTCTCCCATCTTGTTCCAGTCTATCAGTTGAAGATCCAACTCTGGTCTATGGAGGCTCTCAGTCATCCAGGTCAGGGTTGTCCCAAAGGGGCTTTTTGCCGTTTGAAGAGGCCCCTTTGGGTCGCCCAACTTTTTGCAAATCCAGATGGGCCTGGATGGTCTTCATAATAGCTCAGTTGGAGATCTTTCCCCCAGGCCAGCAATGGAAAGCTATCCAAATTCACTGCTCGAACAATGATCAGGTGAATTGAGTGACCCCCGATCCTGTTTTATCTGTTGGCCAAAGAGATTTATGTCCATCTCAAGAAGATTTCAAGTCTGAATTCTGAATGTCTTAGCTTTCAAAAGCCAAGCTCTAAGGCATTTCCAGCAGAGGGACAAAATTCTGTGCCTTGTGGTTAGCACAGCCCATAGGTTCTTGGCACAGGACTGTAGGAAGTATGTCCGTGTGTGCACCTGCCTCTCTTTGGATCGAGTGGGGCGTGGGTGTGTTTTGGCTTCTTTGACGTCTTCCTCCTCAGTCATCCTGGGGTGAAATGGGAACATCCTTTGGGAAAGGAGCCAATGTTCCTGTTCTAATGATGGTTACAATAAAATTCCCCTCTTGTTTTCCCCTCAGGGACAGAATTAACCTTCAATTACAACCTTGACTGCCTGGGCAATGAAAAGACGGCGTGTAAATGTGGTGCTCCGAACTGCAGCGGCTTCCTTGGAGACAGACCAAAGGTATCTCTGGCAGCACACGGAGGAGGGCCCATCCCGTGTCGGCCTCTGAGTAGCCTTGCATGGGGTATCCTAAGGCAAGAGTTGTTGAACTAAGGCTCCTCAATACGAACTAATTTACAGAATGTGCCCAAAATCTGGAACCCCTTAACTGCCAATGAATTTTGGCAAATTTTAAAAAACATTTTGTGATGTAAAAAAATATATATCACCATAAAACAATTTATGGCGTAATGCAGTATGTCAAAGAACGTTTCCTGTGGTCAACTCCTGATGTTTGACACTGCAGTACAGATGGTCCTTGGCTTATGACAACAGTTGAGCCCAAAAGTTCTGTTGCTAAGCAAAACAGTTGTTAAGTGAGTTTTGCCCCATTTTACGACTTTTCCTGCCACACTTGTTAAGGGAATCGCTGTGGTTGTTTAGCAACATGGTCGTTGAGTGAACCTGGCTTCCCCCATTGACTTTGCTCGTCAGAAGGTCGCAAATGGGATCACATAACCCCGGGACACACTGTGACCGTCATAAATACGAACCAGTCGCCAAGCATCCGAATTTTGATCACTTGACCCTGGGGGGTGCTGCAACAGTTGTAAATGTGAAAAATGGTCATAAGTCACTTTTGTCAGTTACGTTGTAACTTTGAACAGCCACTAAACGAATGGTTGTAAGTTGAGGACCACTTGAACTGTTCAACATGGGATACTGCAGACAACTGGTCATTTGCATTTTTGGGGAGAGAGGACACGGAGAAACCTCCAAGTGGCCTCAATGACTCCAAAAAGGATGCAAAGGACCAGCTGTCTGCAAGGAGTATCAATCCTTCCCTTCCCCACCATCCAGTCAGAGCTGAAGAAGCTTCTTGGAGGAGGAGCGAAACAACTTCAAAAGAAAACAAACACCCCAGAAAGTCCAGTTGCCTCTTGAGAAAAGCACCTTTGGGACCCCCAAGAATTGTGTTTAGTGGAGGAGTCTTCAGTAAAATTACAAAATTTAAGGAGGGAAGAGAGGAGTGGATGATTTTGGCCTTTTGGCTGTCCGGTGCTTCTCTTTGGTTCTGTCTTGCACGGCCATTTTCAGTCACCACATGAGAAACATTTTGCAAGAGGGTTCCCCACAGGTTTTATAATTTGAAATGGCTAAAAAACAGAGGGGGAGCTTCTTAAAGACTGCACTAATCTCCTAATCTGCAAAACAGAAACATTGTTTTTATTATTATTTTTATTAAGAATTCATCCTCCAGCGCCTCAGAAGAGAAAGGAAAGAAGACCAAAAGAAGAGCAAGAAGGCGTAAAACGAAAAGCGAAGCCAGGAAAAAAACGGAGGATTACTGTTTCCGCTGCGGGGACGGAGGGCAGCTTGTCCTGTGTGACCGGAAGTCTTGCACCAAGGCTTATCACCTCTCCTGCCTTGATTTGGTAAAACGTCCTTTCGGTGAGTAAGAAGGAAGCATTAAGATAAGCCTCACTTCCGTAACAAGGATTTTGGATCCTTGTAACCAGGATCATAATCAAGCAAATCCCAAGTTTAGAAGGAGTTTTCCTACGGTTAAGCGTTGACTCTGGTGCTTAAAATGTGGCTAAGCATCTCCAGCTGAATTGGTCCAAGGTAGAGCAGTAAGAAGGGAAAGGCCCATGTGGTT
Organism: Pantherophis guttatus; assembly: GCF_059756535.1. Lineage (NCBI taxonomy): Eukaryota > Metazoa > Chordata > Lepidosauria > Squamata > Colubridae > Pantherophis > Pantherophis guttatus. Next base: position 130,981,693 of record NC_142067.1, read on the forward strand.
TTGTTGAGTGACTTGAGATGGGAGAACCGTTTAACCTGTTCTCTACGTGTGTACTCCTGCATGCCAGCGACATGAGAGGGGCCAGATCAGATGTCGAACCGTTAAGCTCAACAGAGCCATGTTCACCCGTCTTAGGGAGAGGGTTGTTGTTTTCGTCGTCCTTGGAAATGATAAGCAGAGACTCATGGAGAGGAAACACGGCTCCAAAGCGAAACTGCGCATTGTTAAGCTAATCGTAGTTTATTCAGCGGGAAGGAAAAGTCATTAAAGAGTCGCTCTCTGAATGTGTGTGTATAGCTTTAAACACTTTTTAAATAAAATGCTTCTTTTTCATTTTAAGTTGTCTTTAATTGGTTCTTGTCCACCACTTCGATAGCAGTCCTGTAGTCAGGGAGATAAAGAACGTGGACGCAGTTCAGTTCGCTGGCTGCCTTCTTCCAGTTGGTTCAGGTTGAAGCGGACACGGAGCCGAGGTCCTGGCAAATGTTTCCGAGTTGACCTTTTCTCCTCTTTGTCTTTTCTTCCTTCCCACGGCAGGCAAATGGGAATGCCCCTGGCATCACTGCGATGTGTGTGGCCGGCCCTCTGTGTCCTTCTGCCATTTCTGTCCCAATTCCTTCTGCAAGGACCACCAAGAGGAGGCCATGCTGGAGCACAACTGGAGCGGACAGTTGTTTTGCCCCGACCACAGCGGGGAGAACTTCGCGGAGAAGAAAGCCAGGCGGCCTCCTAGAAAACTTTCTTCAGTCAAATGCAGACGGCAAAGAAACAAGTGGAGGAGGACATAATATTAAGAGGAACAAACTCTCCCCGCCAGTGCCAGTCCCGCTTGCCCAAGGTTGTCTTGTAAATAAGTTGTGAATAGGGTCAGGGAAGGACACACTTTTACACGTCTTGCGCAAGGACTGGGGTTGGGGGGAGGGGAGCGATTTTTAAACCCACTGAGCCAACCGGCGGCAGGGCCCCTGCTGCATCTGCACTGATCATGAACTCTGGCCTGCCAAGTTCAGACATTTCAGGACAAACCAGGTTTTCTCTCCAGAAACAATGAGAATACTTGAACTGTTAGGAATGAAACAGTTCTTCCCCGCCGCTTCCTAAATGGAGGCGTGTTGATTTCCGACCGGCGACGGTATATGTGGACAGTCTTGTAGCTTTTGAAATAGTAGCCGCCACCACTCGGAAGCGTTTCGATAGAGAGGGCGAGAGAGAGAGAGACCTTGATTAGCCCAACGGGGTGAGATCCGCTTGACAGGATCGCATTAAATAAGGGGGGGGCGGGCAGGGGGAAGTGTCGTACCATGGCTTTTGATTTTGTTTTGTTGTTTTAATTGTGATAACATTCTTCTATCAAGACAAGGAAGCAGCAGACCTCTTGAGCCCGTGGCAAGCTTCAGAAGAAGAGTCCGGTCATCTGTGCCTCAGGTCAACTGTTTTAGTTGCAATAAGCAAAAAAAGAATTGCATTACCAGTGTCCTCCTTTAAATGGATATTAAAATCTGTGCCCAATTTTTTAGATCGTATTTGCATAATAAAAGTATTTCAAAATCAAACCCATTTGAGGTTTCTTTTGAGAAGTAGACAGGAATAAGCATCAAAATGACGCTGGAAGCAAAACTAACTCTTGAGGCGCCCTTCCCTCGCTGGTTTTTTTTCATCCATCTTCTGGCTAAAAACGGGGTTTGAAGCCCAACACAGAGAGACATTTTAGTGGCCAGGAAGCAGGTGAAAGGGAGCCATCGCTGGCATCCCAAGCGGCTCCTGGTCGCTTCTCCTTCAGGAACGCATTGTGGGGCTTTTGTAGATCATTTTCTCCATGGACCCTGACAGGATCCAGGCCATTATTTTAACCTGGTTCACCTTTTGCCTGCTTCTCCTCCTCACACACCCAGTTGAATCCCAGTCTGTTCCGTTTTCAAGAGTTGCTGTGCTGGTGGGCAGGAGGAGTGAATCCCAACTTCCTTTATATAAGGAGGAAGGTGTTCCTGCATTCTTTAGGAGTGTTGCAAAGATATGAACAGAAGTAGTGCATTACAGAGTTTCACATCTGTCATGGAGCGGGTTTTGATAAAATCCTTCAGCAAGGTTTCATGATAGGAAAATTGTAGGAGAGCCGTGCTATGCCACAGTAGGTAAAATACAGATTGCCTTTTGAGATTACAAATTTTGTTTAAAAACCACCTGAGCTTTTGTGAACTGCATCTCGCTTCCTAAAGTACCTAGAGTGGTTGAGTAGATGCAAGACTTTAAATAGAATTGGGGGACAGAAAAGTCCTTCCCTCAATGCTGTGTTGAAACTTTACACCCTTTGAATTGCCAGCGGTCTCTTGGCAGCCAGCACTTCCATTCGCTCAGCTTGTTCGGTGGACTAGGGTCTAAAGAGAATTACCCTTGAGTTAGCGCATCATTTGGGCTCGCACTCGGGATCCAGGGTCAAGGATGCCAAATAACAACACCACTGGGGCAAGAAGAAGAAAAATGTACTTAGAAAAATCTGAACTTTATTACAGATATTATGCCGAAAATACGTACTCAAGGACATGAGGTTTTGCATTTACATCTGTACAAAAAACAAAATAGATAGAAAACATCTGGCCTGCTCTACTAGATAGGCAACATTTTACAAAACAACATTGCTTGTTAAAAAGGTACCAGAATCCCAAGGTCTTGGGGCTCAATTCCTAGCCTTGCCTTTTCTCTTCCGTTGGTGGCGGGGGGGGGGGGGGCACAGCGAGGAAAACCCCAAGGCTGCCAAGGACTTCTGGGGCCCCCTTTGCTAGCTGGAAGGGTGGGAGGGAAGCTGCGGGTTTGTTTCAACAGTAACTCTTCAGCTTGCCTGATGCTCGTGGCTGTTGGATACTAGAAATAATCTTAACAGCTAGAATTGAGACTCTAAAACATCTTTTTTCCCCCTCCCTGGGGGAAAAGATCAGAATCGCGGATAGGACTGGCCATTTGTCTTTTTCTGAGTTCCTTCTAAGCCATGCATGACAACTGAAGGGCCTCGTTGCCCTGAGGAGCCTGGGCGCCTGCTGTGTCCCTTTCCGGCCTGCCTTGCCAGGGCTGCTTTCTAGCCCTCTAACCTACAAGCGCCAGGCACAGGACCAGGGATGCACCGCTGAAGTTCTTCCTGGACAGATGCAGCCCTTCACTTCCACATACAGCATCGGCACCTGCCGGCCCAAATCAGATGTTAAAAAACCAGAGGAGGAAGAGCTTCCCAAGAGCTCAGCAAAGACAAGGATCCATAAGAATGTTGTCTTTGAGGACCCATGAGATTATTTCTGGGTTGCTCCAGCAGGAGTTTCACGCCCTTCCTTGCACGGACTCTGAACGAAGAAGACTTCTACGTCAAGGAAGAGCTCTGGCTGGGCAGGCAGGGCAGGGCAAGCCTCCCCCACACCTCACAACAAGGCAAAACCGCTCTCAGATATGCCAGCTTCACACAAGCCATCTTACTATTTTGAAGTCATCTGAGCGAATTCCACCACAGAAGGACCACATGGCTGCCACTGCTACTAACGGGAGGGAGGGAGGGTGGCCGCCACTCTGGAGTCAAAGCCCTGCCCCCACACAAGCCCTGTGTGACCCGTTCAGATCACACAGCTGTGACACCGGCTGGACTTTCTTTGGCACCCACCCCCCACCCCCTGGCTAAATACTCTAGGAGGGAGGGGAGGGGGTGACACCTCCCTTATTTAAGAGCAGAACCACAAACACCTGCTGGTTGGTATTGCTCCAGGTCTTCCCAAGGCTTCTGCAGGAAACTGCAGTCTTAACTCCAAATCAGGTTTCCAAATCAGGTAAAAGAGGAACTGTAAGGTACTCCAGAGATGGCCAGCAAACAGTTAATATTGCCTTTGCCTTTGAACACGCTAGGACACGTCACGCTACATGCCAGCAGAAGGGGGGAGAGGCTTCCAACGTTAAAAGAACGCGGCCTCTTAAACTAATCTGAAGAAGCCATGTTGATACTGCATAAAACTGACAGAATTTGGAAAAACTAGTCCTGTGGTTTAAAATCCTGCTTCTAGGTTCAGGTCTGGCTGAAATGTTAAATCAAATGAAGCTGCACAAGAATCTCTTCTGAAACCTTTGGGGGGCTTTTCTGGTTCCGGTTGGCCCACTGAGTAGAATTTAGAAACAAACTCAATTCAGGTACATTACAAGAAAACCTCAAAGGCAGCCCATCCCCCCCTCCCCCTTTCCAGTTTAGGATTCTCCAGAGGGGCTCAGGATTTCGTTTCCAGCTGCAGTTCGGCCAAGCCTTCGTTCTTCCTCTCCCAGCCCAAAGAGCTTCCCTTGGCCTTCAACTGAAAAGGAAATCTCCTACCCTCTGCCTAACGATTCCAATGGACAGAAAGGAATTCTTTATTCTTAAAACTCTTCCTCTGCATAAATGACTAAACTATGGAGCTGCCAATTCTTAGACTTCAAAGGCTGACAAGTGAACTAAGGAGCCCAGAAACAAAGAAAACTGCTCTAAGTGGCCCTCAGAGAGACCTTTGCAGTAAGGATGTCCCTGCAGCCCTGCCTGATCACCCATCTCAGATCATCCTTCAAAGCAGGGAAGGAGGCCTCATTATGGTTTTGACTTGCTTCAGTGGGAATGAGATTCCCCAAAAGCTTCACCGTCTTATGACATCCACCATATCAATCTTTAGCAAATGCAGTCTGGTCATCCATCATGCAAGGGAATCCTTTGAGGTCTTGGAATTACCGTGTTTCTCAGGAAATAAGACCGAGTCTTATTTTCTTTTAGACTTCAAAAGAAGCATTTGGGCTTATTTTCGAGGCGGTCTTACTTTTTTTTGAGGTGCAGCAGGCCAGACTCAGTGAGTCTGACGTGCCGTCGCCTCCATTCCGAACCTTCAGCGTTCGGAATGGAGGCTTTTTCGTGAAGGGGAGGAAAATGGGGAGGGGGATTTCCCAGCCTGCCTTCCTTCCCTCAGTCTGTGCTGAGCTTGAGGAACGGATGACAGGCAGCAATATCCCCCTCCCCATTTTCCTCCCGTTCGCCAAAAAAGCCTCCCGCGAGCCTCCCAAAGAGAAGGAAAAAGCAAAGCAGCTGGCCGTGGAGCTGCCAGCTTCAGGGAAGCGGCCCAAAAAGCAGAAGTGCCGCGCCCAGAAAGAGAACGGCAAAAGCGGTATTTGTGCTGCCCCAAGGGGCCAGTGGGCTGCAGCTGGACAATTGCGCACACACTCACCCCGCATGCCTCCCCTCGTGCTGGCCATGCCCATCCCCCCCCCCGGGCTTATTTTCAGGGTAGGGGTAATATTAGGCCCTCCCCCTGAAAATTAGGGTTGGGCTTATTATTGGGGCGGGTCGTGTTTTTGGAGAAACACGGTAGCTACGTTAGCCTGAAGCACCCAATTTCAAATGCTTGGAATTTAACCATTTTAAGAGGACTCAGAAGTTGATGTTGCTCATTCAACTTCAACACGAGGGAAGCTTTGGTGCCACTAAGATTGTAAGCTTTGGGGGTCACCCTTTTTTGTGTGTCCGTGTTAAAAGGTAACCCTTTTATGTGACTAATGCATGTACATACACTCGGGGGGGGGGAAGGGGGGGCTGGCTGTTCTCAAGGAAAGGAAGGTTTACTATTTGTGCAATCTTGAGAAGCAGAAGAAAGAGGGAACATCCTACGGGCCTTTCACGGTGCCTCAGAAAAGGCCCCCCAAGGAGGGCCGCCCCAAATGACAAACGCTACTTGCAGGGGAAAAAAGAAAAGAAACGGCCCAAATCGCAGGGCCTATTTTTAACAAGAGAACTGAGAAAGTCAACCGAGGCCCCTGCTGAGAAACGGCTCCTCCCTTTCTGTCCTTTCTCAAGGCAGGCAAGTCAGAAGCCCCTTTTCTGCCAAACGGCTGGAGGCCATGAGTCACCGCATCCTTCCACAAGCCTACGATCAGGAGAGCTGCGTGGCCATGGCCTCTCGCCTTCCTACTTTGGCCAAGCGCAGCTGGGACACGGGCTGCTTACAAGAAGTCCTACGCGGGAATGTCGTTCTGCTTTAGCTGACACACAACGTACAAGCTGGCTTTATTCTAGGATCTATTTGGTCTACATCTCCCCGCCACGGAATTCTTTAAGAAACATTTGTCATGGGCTTGTACTTCGTCAGACGGCTCCACTCGCCGGTGGCATAGTTCATCTCAAAGATGGTGTCCACCAGCACGGTGGTGCTTCCGGTCCCGTCGTCATTCGGCAAGACCTCCGTGTGCTCACTTAGTTTGATCTGGATGACGTCGCCGTGCTCTTGACATGGGTTTTCTAGGGAGGAGAAATCAGAGATCCCAAAATCAGGTCCCTTCGAGGAATTGAGTGACGCCAGAAATACCATTTAGGGCAAAAACTAAGAAGGAAACCCGATCCTTCCCTGCCAGGTGCCCCAGCGCTCTTCAGCTGGCTCCTGTTCCTTCCTGCGAGGGGCAACCTTTGAGGACCAATCTCAACCTCGATGAAAGCAGTCTGACCTTCCCAACTACTTTATTTAAACTAAGTTTGCATATCGGTGATTACATGACCCTTGTAGACACTGCGCGCTAAGTAAAAGAAAACCTCCTTAACTGCTAAATTCTGATTCTTTGCCTGAAAAATTCTGGTAACTAAAATGTTTTCTCAGTGATATTTATTTAGTGAAACTCCAGGAGAAGATAGGTTGACCGCTGGTGTTTCAATCAAAGAAGGCCCTGTCTTAAAAAGGACCAAAATACTCTGTAATAAATCGATTTATAAAACAACTACATTTTTTCCTATCTAGATCTACATCTAAATGTTATACAAAAAGACCACTAAACATTATTTTAGATAAAGTTATAGATTATCCTTATTCCCAATCAATCAAATTACTTAGCAATTGGGCACTGTCTGGGCTTCAGAGTTTAGTGACCTGTTTAGCGACAGGGAATCATTGGCATCACAAAACGTGGTTTCCACAGCACGCTGAGAGGCACGTAAGAGGCACCGAAGAGGAGGAGAGCCCAAAAAATTATCAGTAGCAGAGGATGAGCTGCTGGGCTGTGCCACAGAATGATCACAAAATTCCATTCAAGGGCACACATGTGCCCTCAACAACTTCAGATCATTAAGTCTGCCTGCCACTGAGATCCACAAACATCCTATCAAAGTCAACCAGGAAAATCTGAGGCTTAAAGCAGGAGCAATCACGAATCACCCCTCCTCCTCCTTCCTCCCCACCCCCCACCCCCAGGGCAAATCACGAGACTTCCCTGGAAAAGAACCCAATCAGGACTCAAGACTCTCAGATTAACCCACCGGAACCTGGCATCAAGGCAACAAATCAGAGACCAGCACTCCAAAAATGACCCAAATTTTGCCTCTTCCAGTATTGGCTTAGCAATCCTTCGGAGAGGAAGGTCACCCAGGTACCCACCTCTGGATCCCGCCATGAATCCAAGGATGAGAGCCTTCTCAGGCCTTGTAACTTTGTTTGCCATCTGGAATATTTCATGGGCTGCAAACAGTTGCTCCTTCTGCAATGAATTTCAAGAATATATTCCATTGAAAACAACAGGAGGAAAACCATTTCCACAGGGCTGAAACTCCCACCATCTTCACCGTTTTTCTCTCAGACACCCTCCCCCCCGCAGTCCTGTTTCCCTGTAAATTGGAACATTTTAATACTTTTCGTCTCTTGGGGCACCTCCCAGGACCCCGGACAGCTAGTAACGCAGCCCCACCAGATAATAAAAGGCATCAAAATGTAAATGAGGTTTGTTATTGATATGCATTAACTATATTATATATTTTATATGTGGCCCAAGACAATTCCCCTTCTCTCAACATGGCCCAGGTGAGTCAAAAGGTTGGACAACCACGATCTGATGGAAAATAACTGCCCACAACTGCTTCTCTTCAATAAACCCATCAATTGGAGGGGATGACGAACAGTAACGGTCTTGCATGACAGGCACGCCCTCCATCCACTGGCTCTTTTGTAGGGGCGATTTTAAAGAACAGAACAAAGCCTATGAACAGGCCTACAACACGCAAAATTGTTTATTGATTGGTTTCCTTGCTTTATTAAATTTATTTGCCACCCATCTCCCTACCCAGAGCAACTCTGGGGGGCTTAATAATGCTGCCATGCCTGAAAAGACAGGAATTCTTTAAGCCCTGCCGAGCCACAAATTCTGCCACTCGGGCTGCATTCACCATCCGCATTTGTGTTAGGGTCAGACCTAAACCATGGAACTCACACCCCAAATAGCTACAAAGCAGGATGCATACAAGCCTGGCCTGAATTTTTCCTGTCTATCGGGGAAACAAATCAGCAACGCGGGCCTTTGCGTTTCTTCCTTCCCACCCACTAATCCCCAACCGCGACTGAACGGGCTGCACGAGATGCTTACTGTGAGAGAGAGCGCCTTCTTGGCAGAGGCATCCTGAGGAGCGGCTGGTGGTCCCTGCATTGCCGGAGAGGTCACCGGAGGAGACAACGGGGACTCAGCGGTTGGGGCTGCCGCTGCTGCCGTTGCTGCCGCTGCTGCCGCGGTGGTAGCAGTCAGATTCAAGTGACTATTGTACATGGGCGTCCGTTGCTTAAACTGAGCCACCGGGAGAGCAGGGGGGGTGGCGGCGGCCGAAGCAGCTTCTTCCTTAGCTTGCAGGGGGTCCCAGATGGAGCCAGCTGGATGTCAGGACAAACAGGCTGTGAGAGTAGAAGGGCTCATTAAGGCATACCTGTCGTATCACCTCCCTGCTCCTGTTCTCCTCCTCCTCCTCATTCTTCTACCGAACTTCGTACAGCAACGTTACACGTTCGCTTCTTATGCAGCACAAAAAGTCCACGGCCACCACAAATTCCTTTAAAAAGCGTCCCACGTGGATTGTTTTTCCTTAATCTGAATTCTTGTGGCGACCCCGGGCCGGGGCTTATTTTCAGCACAGAATTCTAAGCTGCAAACAGCTGCACGGAACTAAGAACAAATCTACAGGAAAATCACCAACACGTATTCAGACTTATATGCTAAGGGGGCAAGAGGGAACCATCCCGGCAAACACCGAGAAGACGCCCGAGGAATTGAGCTTAGGAAGATCATTTCACAACAATAACATATTCCCAGAGAAGTCAGGCAATATAGCAATAGCAACAGCACTTAGACTTATATACCGCTTCACGTGCTTTCCAGCCCTCTCTAAGCGGTTTACAGAGTCAGCCTCTGGCCCCCAACAATCTGGCTCCTCATTTCACCCACCTCAGAAGGATGGAAGGCTGAGTCAACCTTGAGCCTGGTGTGATTCGAACTGCCAAATTGCAGCCAGTCAGCAGTCAGCAGAAATACCCTGCGGTACTGCACTCTAACCACTGCACCCCCACAGCTCAGAGTGTTTGCCTCGTTTACCTTCTCCAGGTTCTGCTTCTTCCTCAAATGTTATTTTCATTGTTATCAGAACTTTTTGGCTTGGGACAAAACGTTCTTCAAAGACAGCAGCCTTCCCACGGTCTCTAAGCCAAACTCTGCAATCCCTTCATGCAACCCTGTGTTTACACTGTCACTTAAACCAGGGGTGGGCAACTCTGGCCCTTTTATGACTTGTGGACTTCAACTCCCAGAATTCCTGAGCCAGCCATGACTTAAACCATCCACCCAGATGCTGAAGACACAAGGGGGGGGGGGGGGTGTCACTCACCTGGCTGGGGGTCAGAGCCTGGGACATAAGAGGAGGACGGCACCGCACTGGGCGCTGCAGGCAGGTAACTGGTCGAAGCGAGTGCCGGGTCGTTGTTCAGGGAAGCAAGTTTCTGCAAAAGGACCACACACACGTACACAACCCCACTTCAGAGTAGGAAAACAGCCCTTTCGCTACGTTCAGCCCTCCATCTGTCCAAGTGACTAGACTAAGGCAAAAAGTCACAATGACAACACTGGCCCGTATCAAACTAGTAAATTTAAATGTCATTTGAAACCATACAAGGAAGAACCCCATCCAGCGAAAGTTAATTTAAAAACAGCAAAAAGCTAAAAAAAGAAAGGCCCAAATATGCCAAACGGCCTTAAGTGCCGAAAAATATCCTAACGATATTACATTTATTACCTGAACACCTTTCCACAAACAGGCCAGGAAAGTCAGTTTCCAAAAGGAAGCCCTGGCATTTCAGAGAGGAACCTGGCCAGCCAAAGACTGTTTGAAGTTACGCACTTGTTCTATTAGTTGGGGAGTAACTTAAAAAGAGGCCTAAAAAAAACCCTTTCCATTAAAGCCGTACCTGGGTTGACACAAGCCCAGCAGCATAATCTGGAGTAGCATTTTCTACGACTGTCTCCTCCTTGGCTTGCTTGGCCACCACGTCTGTATCTGCAGAATGAAAAATGCAAACTAATTCTGCCGTTTGGGTTTTTTAAACGGATTGCTCCAACCCAATAACTTTGTTCTTCTAGGAAAGTGGCCCAAGCAGAGGGCTCCATTAGGAGCCTTAACAAAAGCAAGAATCCGAACATCATGCAAACAGGGAATCCTCAACTTACAACAGTTCATTTAGCAACCAAAGTTACACCGGCACTGAAAAAAGTGACTTATGACCATTTTCCACATTTATGACCGCTGCAGCATCCCCCGTGGCCACGTTATTTACCCTCAGACCAGGGGTGAAATGCTCCCGGTTCAGACTGGATCGCCCGATCCGCTGGCGATGGCAGCGGATGGTTCGGAGAACCGGTAGCAAAAATCCCCGCCCCCTCCCCCATGCCCAGCTGAGCCACACGATCATCAGAGGGTTTTTAAAAAAAAAAAAAAAAAAACTTTTAAAAGCATTTTTTCTACCACCTCTTCAGCCAAAAAAATGCTTTTAAAAGTTTTTTTAAAAAAGCCTCTGATGATCGCGCAGCTCAGCTGGGATCGTCAGAGGCTTTTCAAAGCATTTTTTCTACAACCTCTTCCACCAAAGAGGTTATAGAAAAAATGCCTTTAAAAAGAAAAAAAAAAAAAGTTGGCCACGCCCACCCAGTCACATTACCCACCAAGCCACGCCCACAGAACCGGCAGTCCCCAGCGTCCCATTTCCCCCCTGCCTCAGAGGCTTGGAAAGGAGACTCCTGTTTATGAGGGTTGCAGAGTCCAGGGGTCACGTGATCCCCTTTTGCGACCTTCTGACAAGCAAAGGCCATGGGGAAGCCAGATTCGTTTAACGGCCGTGTGACTAACTAAACTGCCGTGATTCACTTAACAACTGTGGCCAGAAAGGTTGTAACATGGGGCAAAACTCACTTAACAAATGTCTCACTTAGCAACAGGAATTCTGGGCCCAATTGTGGCCGTAAGTCGAGGACTACCTGTATTGTACACGATCACACTCTATTTTGCAACATTTTATGCTCTGCATTCCTCACGGGATCCTTCCTTTCTCTGCTCACCTGAAGCGGGGGCCGTGGGAGAAGCTGCTCCCCGTTTCTGGGGCTCCCCACAAGCAGCCCCCCCCCATCCCAGTCTCCCCCCAGCCGATCCAAGAGAAGGGGCAGCTCAACGCACCTAAAGTCTTCCTTCTTCTTTTCGCCTCCCGCCCAGAATCCACGGCCTTCAGCTCTTTGATGTCTAGGTACTACAAATAGAAGAAGGAAACCTTCGTTCACTTTCTCCTTCATGGCACAGCCGGAGGGTTTCGCCAGACAGCTTCTCCGTGGGTTCATTTCTCGGCTCTTTCACACCTGGCTAAAAGTTACAAAGCTCGGGAGACTTTCAGCCCTGCATGGATGCTCCCCTTCACTGTACAACATCCAAGAATGTTTTTGTGTCGTCAGAAACCTAAAGTAACAACGGTCAGGGTTTGCATTCCCTTTTAACAGTTTATCCGTCTATGAAATAACTTCTTTTTCCCCTGTGGCCAGACTTTTTTCCCAGTCTGCAAAAGCTGCAGGACAAGGCCCACACATTCTGTTTTGAGGGCTTACTTTGATAAACCTCCGCTGTTCAACTTTATGCATTTAAACTTAGCATTTTTGCTCCTGAATTTCAGCACCGCCTTCTCAGGGAGTGTTGGGGATGAGGCACATCCCCACATGGACACTGCTGTCCAACTTACAAAATGCACCAAGTCTGGGAAACCTGTTTTATAAATTGTATCAGTCTCAAAATGACACAGATGAGAAAACTGATTTTAGCAAGCAGGAATGTAGAAGCCTAAAAACAAAAGACAAACAGCGTGTGGGATTTGTTCCCTCGATGCTAACACCACAGGAGTCCAATTCGTCGTGAAAAGAATTACTTTTATTGTATGAAGCACTTCAGATATAAAGGCATCCCTTACTTACTTTTAGGGGTGCTTCTTCAATTATCTCTCCTTTCTAAATGTAAATGTGTTTGCATGGAATCCTGAACTGCACAGGCAGCCATTCAGACAGATTACGAAACAACTCTACCACATTATGAGGCACAAGGGAGCTCCAGTAAAATACCAGATTAGATTAAGGCCACGGCTTGTGCTTGGAAGGACCGAATGGAGAAGCTTCTAAGGGTGCAACCAACATGAACATGACTAGGTGTTTGTGAGGAGAAGCAACACAGGGTCCAACGTGCAGGTACCTTGACGCCTCTCTCCTTGCACAGAGGCACTTTGGAGGACAGGATGGGGGTCCGGTTCCCTGTGGGGCTGAAGACGATGGGCGCGGTGGGGTTCCTGAAGGGAGCTTGCTTTGGTATTCCTTTGAGCGGAGCTGCAAACAGACGGGACAAGGAGTTAAGGAAGGCCACATTCTTGCCCTCAGAGAGGCGGCCATTTCCAGTGAAGAATATTAAAAACTTTAAAATATTACCGGCTGTGTTTTAAACCCCCTGCCTGCTCTGTGAGCCCTCGTTTTTAAGACTCAACTAAAACATTACAGCAAAAGCCCCAGGTTCTCACGAAACGTCTGTGAAGGTCAGAATGCGCATTATGGCTCTCTGAAGCCAGATCCCCCCCTCCCCCCCCCAAACAGCCACAGAACTTCCATCAATCCTTGTAGGCTGCCCAAATGAGCCTGGGAATCAAACGCCAAACCTGACAGACAAGGCTTCAGATGCCGAATTTATGTGCTTCCAGGAAACTTCCTCCTGCCTAAAGAACTCTGCCAGGAGGAGCTCTCGTCTCTTCCAAGGGGCTTCCAGGAAGGCCAGAGGAGAGGCCATCTTACAAGAACTTCCTGCTAGGAGCGTCTTCCTCATGCAGGAAATCCTTCCAGTTATCAATTCTTGTAAGGAGAAGCCATGACGATGATGGCCACCATCCCTCTTACGCTGACTGCCTCCTGGAGTCTGCTATCCAACCTTCTATCCATCACTCCAGAGAGTGTCTTTCTTCCCCAACATTGTCCATAAATCTACCGCCTTTGTTATATCCACCCAGGAACCCTCGGATGGCATTTTTTGTATTGCCAATTTATCTGTAAGAGCCGAGATGGCACAGTGGTTAGAGTGCAGCACTGCAGGCTACTTCAGCTGACTGCTAGCTGCAGTTCGGCAGTTCAAATCTCACCGGCTCCAGGTTAACTCAGCCTTCCATCCTTCCGAGGTGGGTAAAATGAGGACCCATATAAGTCTAAGTGCTTATTGCTTACTATTATTATTAAGGCTCGAAGTGGTTGCGTATAAAATGAGACAAAAGTGAAAACCTACTTGTTGTGTCAATCTTCTTAACCAATCCTCTTCCTTTGGCATGGAAAGCTACTCCGGCCGTCTTCTTGAGCTGTTGTGCAGTTTCAGCAGCTAAAGAAATCATATAAATTTATTTAGCATCCAACTTTAAAAGAAAAAAAAAATCACACATTAATTTCAAAGAAAGCTTTTAATGCAGTATTAAACCTGACTCTATCCAAAAAGAAGATAATCTTGGGCATTAACTTTTTTTCAGACTAGGGGTTTCTTTTGCAGTTAACAGAACAGAACAGAACAGAACAGAACAGAACAGAACAGAATAGAACATATCCTAGGAAGCAGGACAGCCAGGTGCAAATGAGGGAGAGTTTCTTTACTTAAGAACTTTTGTAAAAGAAATAAAACATTTGTACAGGTTTTATTTTGCCAGTCAGACATGAAAAAGCCTATTTCTTGCTCAAATCTCCTCTCTGCTGCACTGGGGTCCCGCCCTCCGTCGTAAGTCGCTTCTTTTAGTTCCGTTGTAACTTGGAACAGTCCCTAAACAAACTGTTGTTAAGTCGAGTGCTCCGTGCCTGCTTCTCCTCTCCTCCTCTACAGTGGAGTTGAGCCACTGTGGCTCAGCTACTTACACTTCTGCAGGAGCTCCGCTCGCAGAGTGGCGCTTTTGGGCTTCCTCTTCAACTGGAAGTGCTTGATGGGAGGCGTGAAGGGTCCGGCCAAGGTGGTCAAGGCGTTTTTATTTAAGTACTGGCATTCCAAAGGCAACATGGCTGAGGATTCACAATCGCTCACTAGATCAAAATACAGAATTCGTAAGGAGTTCAGTTTTCTCCAGCGCCAAACTAAGAAGAGCCAGCGTGGGGACAATGGGAGAATCTTTCCGGAATGTAAATGAGAAAGAGGGGCCTCCTCCCTCTTGGCTCCCTAATGAAGGAGCTGCGAAGCAGTGAGGAAGACCCTCCCTCGTCAAGAACAGGGAGAGAGGGGGGGGTGTTTGATGCACGGTGGGAGATGCCCGAAGGACCTGAGGGAAGGTTAGGGTGGGAGAGGTTGTTGCCCTGGAATGTGGACAGAAACAAGACTCCAGAAACAAGAAGGCTGGGCTCCCACTGAACCTAAGAGTAGGGGGAAAGTATGGCAGGGGATGACCATTACAGCAGAGGGGCCCCCGCACCCCCATGGGGAGGGGCCAGACAGCAGGGGCCACGGTCATCTGACACCCCTTTCCTTCCAGAGAGCCACAGGGCCACAAACCCTGCCTATCTTTTTAAAAGAAATCAGAGGTTTTCTTCTGTTTAACTTATTTGGAGCCTTTTGATGTTCTTGGGTGACTTTTCCTATGTTTTAATCCTGTATTTCTATCCTCTTTGTTGTACTGAGTGTTTTTGCCTTATTGAGTTACATGAGATGAAGCAACTGAGAAGTTACCCAAAGAGATGGTGACCAAAAAAAAAATCAAAAGTAGACGTGACCAAGCATGAGCCAAGTCAATGGCAAAGAGTCCATTCCTCTCTGGGCTTGTTATGGACTCCTGACCAGCGGCTCTGTCCAGATGGGCCAGGCCAGACACCCACAGCCTCTGCTCGGAAGGAAGCAGAGGGGTCATCAGTGGCGTTCCACCACTCTGGGCCTTTGGGGGAGGGGGCAAGAGGAGGAGGTGAAGCTACATTGAGCTGATAGTAACTCAGGACGACCACGTGATAGAAAGATCAGTGCAACACCTTGCTGCAAAGGTGAATAGTTATTGTTTATACGTATTGACCAATTCAAGGAAAGAAAACAATTCCTACATCAGATACAGGCATTTGGACGCCCTTCCAATTAGTATTTCACTTCACCTTCAACTTAAGTGTTGACACCTGGGAACTGCCTGGACAAATCCCTGCAGTTTTCTTGGCAAGGTTTTTTTGGAAGTGTTTGCCATTGCCTCCTTCCCAGGGCTGAGACAAAGGGACTGGCCCAAGATCACTCAGCTGACTTTACGCGGCAGGCGGGACTAAAGGCACCCAGTCTGTTTTCTCAGCCACTACACCGAGTTGGCTCGGTATTAAAATCAGCCCAGCTGTGTATTATATACAAATACTGAGCATCACGTGTGCCCCATTTCATTAGACATTTCTAAAGCCGTGCAGTGCTACACCCAGAATGCAACAGATCCCACGAAGCTAAAGCAGTCTGAGTATTTTCATTCTTTTTAGTTTGCACCAATCGTGCCTCCTTGCACCCAAAAACCAAGAACTGTCATCCCCAGCTGTTCTTTCAGACACAAGAAAAGCTCCAGCTATTTGTATATTTCACACACACACACACACACACACCGTAGACTGATACAGGGAAGAATTTTTAAACTTTGAAAAATGCCCTGTTCCTCACCCCTGCTTGCCAAACTGAAGAGAAGAGAAGATGAGCAATGTTGAGTTCAGAGAAGCCCCACTTTCCCTCTGGAGAGGCTGCCAAATATTCACGGTTCACTTTGTACACATACAGGCAAATCTTTACCACTAGACGGTACGTGGCACCTGGCCACAATAGGCATGCTCCCCTTTGCACACCCTTTTGTGTCACCTTTTGTGTCACTAAACCGGATTGCCAAGAGGGAAAAACGCTTTCCCTTCCACTCAAGCAATTCTTGTGCCAGTTCTGCACAATACATTCCTGGCACGTGCCCTGGGCATCCGGCCAGCCTCCTGCTTACTCACTTCCTGGTCCCAAACAAGCTCTCTGGCATCCCATCAATCCGTCAGCTGAGCCGGGGGAACCTGTTTGCCTCCGCTTGAGACACTCTCTAGTCATCCACCAAAGGTCTGCCGGGGAGAGCCGGGCTGGGAAAGGCCCCCTGAAGCTGCCCGCTTGATCGCAGCGCTGGAGGGAGGCAGCTTCCTCCACAGGGGGCCATTCGGGCAGCAGAGGGAATCAGCCAGAGATCAGAGGCTGCCTGCTTCTGCGGTTTTTCTCACTGCACAAGGGGGCTCTGTTGAACAAGCCCAATCTGTTCCGAAGCTATTTGCAAGTGATAAACTAGGCGTTTTACCTTTGGTTAATAATACATAGAAATTCTCTTTCCGTGAAATGTCAAAGCGATGGTTTGGGTCAAGACGGCTCCGGCGCAAAGCAAGGGAAAAAGGGAGACAGTTACCTTTTTCTCTCAGTTCTCCTAAGATATCCTGAACATTGGGGTTCTGCTCTTCCAGATCAAGGTTAAGGGAGCCAATATCCGGAAAGGATTTTAAAATATCAGCCACCATTAAGACCCAGGGGTCTGGATCCAAAGTAGCCAGCTGGATAATTTCAGTCAGGGCACCTTTCATCTAATGAGAAAGAAAAAAAAATGAAGAGTAAAACGATCAGAATCAGTCGGCACTTTCTTTCTGTAGCTCTACAGAACAGACTCAGCCCTCAGACCCTTCCATGAAGGAGGAAGAAGGCCGTGCAGAGACCCAGGAGCAGAGCCGGGCTTTTCATTCCAGCGCCAGCTCCTCTCCCTTCTCAGCCTCCATGCCATGAACACTTGGGGGGGGAGGGGAAGAGAGAAAGACACGGACCCTCCTCTGCAGAAGCACCAGCACCTCAATAAAGCTCCTACCTATCTGACAAAATCGCCAACGTTTTCAATGTATGGCTGAAATACTGAAACAACAGCTTTATAATGGAGCTGCAATCTATTTTCAAAGTAACAAACATATAACGCTGCATAAAATCCATGAAACTATTTTGAGTTCTCATTGTCCAGCTGCAGGACTCCAGAATCCTAACTAGACAAGTTTTTCATTGTTGGAAACTCCATTTTGAGAACCCAAAAACTGAATCTGGGGGATTTATCAGTAAATTATGCTCTTTATCTATCTACTGACAAACATGATGCAAAGGCTGTGAGAAGGCATATATTTGCTTAAAGAACAGGCATTAGATTTTGCAGCTGGTAGAAACTGCCATCTGCAAGTTTCCCCATCAACAGAAAAGTATCAGATTAGATATGAAACATGTGAAAACTACCACGCTGCAGTCCATCATTAGCTTCATCATAACAATTCATGAAAATAAAATTTAGCTTTTTACAGCTGGCATGTTTTGGCAGGTAACCAAGAAAATTCATCTCAGAGAGAAGTATCAAACTCTTAACTCAAGCAAATCAAGGAGATGAAAGAATAGAATAATTCTTTTTATTGGCCAAGTGTGATTGGACACACAAGGAATTTGTCTTGGTGCATACGCTCTCAGTTTACATAAAAAGAAAAGATACATTTGTCAAGATTCATAAGGTACAACACTTAATGATAGTCATAGGGTACAAATAATCAGGAAACAATAACAATATAAATAGTAAGGATACCAGCAACAAAGTTACAGTCATACTGTCCTAAGTGGGAGGAGATGGGTGATGGGAACAATGAGATGATTAATAGTAGTGCAGACTTAGTGAATAGTTTGACAGCGCTGAGGGAATTATTTGTTTAGCAGAGTGATGGCATTCGGGGAAAAACTGTCCTTGTGTCTAGTTGTTCTGGTGTGCAGTGCCCTATAGTGTCGTTTTGAGGGTAGGAGTCGAAACAGTTGATGTCCAGGATGCGAGGAGTCTGTAAATATTTTCACAGCCCTCTTTTTGACTCGTGCAACATACAGGTCCTCCATGGAAGGCAGGTTGGTAGCCGTGGTTTTTTCTGCAGTTCTAATGATCCTCTGAAGTCTGTGTCTGTTGTGTTGGGTTGCAGAGCCAAACCAGACAGTTATGGAGGTGCAGATGACAGACTCCATCATTCCTCTGTAGAACTGGATCAGCAGCTCCTTGGACAGTTTGAGCTTCCTGAGTTGGCGCAGAAAGAAAGTGATCCAAATTCTTAGGAGGTGCCCATTCCTATATAAATGCTTGTTATGGTATCATTATTAGGTTTAGCTACTTGCCAAACGTCATTTTTATTCCCTTATTTCGTTCTGGTGTTGATTTTTCCCCAATTCATATGGATAAATACATATTCAGCATCTGTTTAATCTATCCTTTCGAACAAGTTTTAAGTCTTTAGCTCTTCTTCTTTTGTCCCTTGGAAGTTATTGTTTGGAGAACGCCACAGGTGATCTACCATGGTAATCAAAACTATCTTTTTTTAAAAAAACTGAGGATGAACAACTGTTGAGACACAAATTAAAAAGCTGTTTTTCCCAAAATAACCGAAGGTGAAACAGTTTACATGCTTTCTCCACTTTGGTTACAAATGCAGATGACAATAATGTCACAACACAAAAAAGGAAAACATAAACAAGGTCCAGTTGAGAATAGAGAGTTCATGAATTCTAAAATATTTTACATATTCGGCAATTCCACAATACAGTATTTCAATTTCTGCTCTTAGAGCAGTCCAACTGTCTTTCACAATGAATAATTTGAAAAGGAAGGTGTTCTTATTTACTGTACAACATGGCATAATCAGTAAGTTTATATAATTGTAATGTAATGGATAATTATTTTCCAATTTGCAGTTGCAGTTAAGATTATTCAATTATTTCTCTCCCATTTCCCAAAATTTGCAGAAAAAAAATACGTTGCTCCTGAATTTTGAATGTCTCTGGAGATTCTCAACCGTCCAGGTCCTGGTTGTCCCAAAGGTGCTTTTCCAAAAGACAGCTGGGCTTTCTTCTGTTTTTTCCCCTTTGAAAACATTTCACTACTCATCCAAGAACCTTCCTCAGTTCTTCAATCCTCTTCACTGAGAACTGAAGAAGCTTCTCAGATGAGAAGCAAGTTGTTTTCAAAGGGGGGAAAAAAACAAGAAAGCCTTTCAAGGTCACCTTTGGGACCCCTGAATTTTAGTTACTATATTAAGAAGCCATTCACACAATTTGAATATGTGATGAATATGCAATTTTATTTATCTGATACATAGCGCACCCCGTACTATCCATGACTCTGGGAAGCTTTCCACAGAAGACATAAAAAAACCCAAGTCACCCAAATAATACAAAACTCCTAGCAGCTGAGCATCCTGAAATGACCATCCACAAAGCCAAGAGGCCCCGGGGGCTGCATCACGCTTCCGTGGCCTGGCAGAAACCCAAAGTTTTTAGGGCCTCGCCAAAGACCGGCAGATCCAGAGCTGACCTAATCACCGATGGAATTAGGTTATTAGAATGCCCTGCAGGCAAGGTTGGAAATTCTGGACCTTCTATTCAAAGATATCCGGCAGGCACCACACGTGGCTTTGGAGTGGACTATAGTGAGAAGGCCTCCTGAAGGAGTTCAGTTTATATTCTGATAAAATGGGAATGATATATATTAAATATTAATAGAATACATTTCACTACCCAGCTGGGTAACATCATCAGGGAGACAGAGTGTGGGGTTTGCTCCTTGTAGCTTGCTTTGCCAATATCGGTGGGAGTGTGGTTTTCTCCTTGTTAGTTCCTTGATTAGGATATTGTTTTTTGCTTGGTTGCTTGTCTGGTGTTAACCCCTGCTTATCTGACTGCTGGTGAGGATGTATTCTGGTTTTTATGTTCCTTATTTTGCTTTTAATTGGCTAATTTGAAGAGTATATAAATGTAATTTATATGTGCCTGTTGATGGTGATTTGTTTGAGTGGCAGGCTTCCAGAAATTCTCTGGTGTTTTTGGACTTCATTTGGTCTAGAATGCTCACCATCTCCCAGTTGAAACTTTGGTGAAATTTGCTGTGCAATTAAGACATTTTTATCCTATCTTCTGGTTAGTGTACATGGATGCACTCTGCTAATCTTCTGCCTGCCTGTCCTACATAATGCTGTTATAGTCTTTGCACTTACGTTGTGGCTTTTATGTTTCTCCTTGGGTCAGTGGCTCTTTTGGTTTACTCAAGATGTTTTCAAGAACTTTAGTAGTTGGTTTGTGTGTGTGTGATTCTAATAGAGTCTTTTGGTCGTTTCTGAATTTTTTTATTTTTATTTTTAGTTGCATATCCATTTTGTTGGAAGCTGCTGTATAGGCGTCCTTTTCCTTTTTCTGGTGTTCTGGGTTGCTGCGCCGCCTTTGAACTCGTCTGAATAATGTTCTTTCTCAACAACTGTTGAGGGAAGCTGGGGTGTTTCTTTGGCAATGGAGCACTTGGTTACTGGGAGTTTTTAAATAGGCTTACATTTCTAATTTGCTGTTGCTTCTTCTGGTGATGAAGATATTCAGGAAAGGTAGTGTGTTGTTGTTTTCTTCTTTCCTTGTGAACGTTATCCTTTGAAGATGTTGTCGTTTCATGTGTCGCCTCTATTTATTCCTTTTTTTATGATGATGATGATGGAGTCGCCTACATGACAGATGCATACTGTTGGGTGACATTTGTGGGAGTGCCATAGTTTCTAGACATTTCTCAACCTTGGCAATTTTAAGCAGCCCAAACGTCAACTCCTAGAATTCTTGCCAAGTTCCTCTAAGCATTTGCTACTCTTATGGAGACACTTTCATCCTTCTTGCGGTCATCTTACCCTCCTGGACAACAGCCGATATACCCTGCCTTCCTAGGAGACCTCTCTTCCCCCTTTTTTAATGAGCGTTCCTCTGTACTCTTGAAAATTGGCTTGCAGTCTTTCCCAATTCTTCAGCCAAGGGAGACAAGATTTCAAGCGTAAAGTTTGTAAAAAGTATACTTCAAGGGGGGAACATATATGGTACCCAATCCTATACATGTCTACCTTAGGGTTCCTACCCTTAGCAGGGCATGAGGATGGTCTGGTCCTCCTTCTGCTAAACCTTCACCCCACTCCTCTTGGCTCTTCTCTTTCCTGCTTCTGACCATGAGCTCCCACCTGCCTGGCCTCTTTCCAAAGAATGCCCTTTGACCTGGCTTGTGCACTGGATGACCAATTAATCAGCTACCTCTGTACGCCCCTCCTGCTACTCACACCTCAGCCAACATCTTCCCTCAGGAAAAGTCACACACACTCCTGCTCATTCAAGCCTAACAGCCTTCCCCCAAAGTCAGGCGATCAGCTCCACAGCTCCTTCATAAAACCTCTGTGCTTCTATTTCTGCCCTCGTTTCCCTTCCTGCTAGTTGCCTGGTCTCCTGTTCAGGACTAGTGGCTGAGATTCATCCAGGTTCTTTTAAGGGCTAATAACTAATAACAACACAACACAACAGCAGGAGCAAATTTGGGGTGACAGAGTTATGGTCTTCCTTAAGCATGGAAGCCAACTCAGTGCACTTAGGTCTAAACGGAAGAGGTGCTTTTCTAGAAGTGGGAAGCGTTTGCTGTATTTATGCCTTTAACCCTGGGTCTACATTGTAGCTGGACAGAGAGACAAAAATACGAATTAAGGAGACAGTGGGCAGGGCACCAGGACTTTGCTTCCCGCAAATCCTTCACTCACATTTTCCTGGGACTGCATGGCTATCATGAGAGCCCAGAAAAATAGTTTTTCTAAAAAAAAGATGTGTGCACTGAGTGCTCTCTCAGCCTCTTCAAAGCCCTTTTTTTCCCCTGCTTTGGATCCAAATAGCTGCCCCCTCCTCATACAAGCCTTTTTAAAGCAAAATATGCACTTTCAGTGCATTCCTGAATCAAACAGGGAGCGAAGGAGTCTCAACACTTGTAAGAGGATACTGGCTGTTTCCAAGCAACCTGCAGGTGGAGGCTGAGTTGCCTCCCCAGCGCACTGGGAGATCAGGACTGAGCTGCCTTAATTCGCCTACCTGCAAGTTTCCCATTTGGAAAGGAAAGTACTCATTAGAACTCTTTCATCTTTCCACTAATAAAAGTTACTAGTCTGAGCTCGGAAAATTTGGTTCCTTGTTTCCAGGCCAGGTTTCTGCCAAAGAAATTGGACACAAAGTGCATCTGCTGATCTACAATTCATTACGTAGGAAAGAAACAAGTAATTCTCAATATTTTTTTTTTCCAAGAGTCACTTTAGAAATCTGAGCACTAGGCAAGAACTATTTATTCATCCAGGCCTTTTAACACAGTTTGATATTTATTCTACCTGCTTCTTAGTAGGGTAAAATGACTCACTAAATATTTTTAGTCTACATTTCCTCTACGGAATTCAGGATGATAAACACTGGAGGCTACAAACAGAATTCCCAGGCAAATGCTCCCTTTGCCAAGTGTCTCAAGGACATCTAGACTAGCCTCCTCTAATCTATGCATCTCTATCAAGAGCAATACTGTAGGTAACTACCCTCATTTTCCCAAATCAGCATATCATTTATCATGAAGACTGGGAAAATAGGAACTGTGATGCCAACAAATCCAAAGAGGAACACTTTTAAGGGGGCGGTTTTAATTAACCTGCCTAAGGTCCAAGGCAGGGATGGATGCTGAAACAGGAGAAAGAAATAAACAAGCTGGATTGCTAACAAATGATTTTTCTGAAATGCAAGGTAAAGGGCCGTATGACTACCCAGACATATCCACATCACTTCTGTGCCAACAATACCAAAGTTGTTTGCAAACAGAGGTGTGCGGTATTTATCTGGCCCTGTAGCAGGAAATATACTTTGTCTTGTTCCAGGCTGAGTGAACACAGAGGAGTTGCAGCCGGCGTACTTGTGTCAGGCAAACCCAAAGGCAGGTAGAAAGCTGTTTGAGCAGACTCACACATGCTTGGAAATACACAAAGAAGCAACATCACGCCTGCTTCCCAGATGCAGCTAACCAGAAATCCAGTCCAGAGTTGCAGCTAAGGGAGGCAGGTAGGAGTGCTGGAAGGCCAATGCAGCATCAGTTCAAAATAGGGCGAGGCAGAGAGGCAAGCGGGCAAGTGAGACTCCAGTAGTCAACTGGCAAAGAGTTCCACATGCTGCTCTGGGTTGCAAAACTGAGCGCCAACGAGGAGAGCAGGAGGCAAACAATGCAGGAATAGAAGGCCAACATCAGAGCGTTGTTTCCAACAGAGAGTAATCTCTGGAGGCTACTCAAGTAGCCCAGCCATAGGTTAGGGGCACAGATGTCTTCGCTTCCCGAGGAATAAAGCAGGTCTCCTTTGTTTTGGTGTTTGAAGCTGCTGCCCCATCTTGGAAATGGGCATCCTGCCAGGATCTGGCCTCTCACCACCCGAGTCCTTGCAATTCTGTGGGGAGTTGATTTCCTTCCACTTCCACCCTCGATCTCCAAGAAGTCCTTGGGCCGGCATTGTTTGTAGCTGCCTGGCACAGGGATTTCTTTTTACAGCGGTCCAAGTGACAGGGAAACACTCATTCCAGTTCGGAAGATGTTACCGGAGCTGCACCAAGATACAAGTTTTGCCGGCACCTTTTCTGAGCCCGTACATCTTTCTTTATGGGCGCCCTCTTCTCCTGGAGTGATTTCTCGGCATCGCAGTCTAACCTGGGGCGTTTCCTGGTGGTCTCCGCTCCACGGACCTTCAGGAGCAACACCAAAATCAAGGGAAACAGCCAGGCGTTGCTGTTCCTTGGATGGTTCCTGCTCCAAGTTTCCTCCACAAAGCAAATCATCCCACAAAACGAGGCACAGCACAGAAGACGTTGATCCTCACCATCCTTTGTTGCGACACTCTGAAGCCCAGGGACCCCCAGATCTTCCACCGGCCACACCCTTCATGAAGCCCCCGGCCCTTAAAAAGACTCTGGAGGGGCTGAGGAATAGGCTGGACTACAAAGAACAACCACTACCACGGCCTTTGGATGGCCCCATCAACACTTGGGGGGCATCCACTTTTACGCAGGTAGTCCTTGACTTACGACCACAATTGACCCCAAAATGTTTACGTTTCTAAGCAAGACTGCTATTAAGTTAACGTTGCCCCATTTTACGACCTTTCTTGCCACGGTTGTTAAGTGAATCAGTGCAGTTGGTTCAGTTAGTCACACAATTGTTAAGCAAATCCGGCTTTCTCCACTGACTTCGCTTGTCAGGTGGTGGCCAAAAGAGATGGTGTGACCCAGGGCCGCTGTGACCGTCATAAATGTGAGTCAGGCGCCAAGTGTCCCCCGGGGGGGGGTGCTGCAACGGTCGTTAAGTGTGAAAATCGGCCGTAAGTCCCTTCTGTCAGTGCCGTTGCGACTTTGAGCAGCCAGTAAACGGGCGGTTGTAATGCGAGGGCTGCCAGTGGGATCTTGGCCTAAATCCCCACAAGGCCTCATGAGGCGCAGGAGGGTCAGGCTGGGCTGAGGCTCCCCCGCAGAGGGCGACCCCCAACCCCCCACGAGCCCTCCCCACCCCCACCCCCACCCACCCCCGAAGGGTTCGCCTGAGGAGGGGCTCCCAACGGCCGCGGCGGGGCCCCCGGAGCGCCTCCGCTCTCTCCCGCCGGGCGGCCTCACCTCGTCGACGGCTCTGCGGGGCAGGTGGAGGACGCCCAGGAGCAGCTTGAGCTTGACGGGCGAGGAGAGGCCGTGGAAGCAGAGGCGGATGTTGTCGATGACCGAGGCGGTGAGCAGCGAGGCGATGCTCGGAGGCGCCCACAGCTCGTCGGCCGAGCCCAGCTTGTTGTGCAGCCACAGGCCGGTGTCGCTCTCCCGCATCGACGCCATCTTGGGGCCCAGCCGAGGCGCGCGGCGGGCATTTTATGAGGACACCTAAAAGAGGGAGGGGGGAGGGGGACGGCGAGCGAGGCCCCGGCCCTCCAGGGGAGGACGCCGTCCGTAACGCAAGATGGCGGCGCGCGCCAGGGAGGGAGGGAGGGAGGGAGGGCCGGGAAATGGCCGAGTTAGGGGGAGGAGGAGGCGTGGCGCGCGCGGGGGGGGGGAGCAGGGGGCGGGGCTTAAGGTACGGCAAGATGGCGGGCCTTTCTTCGTCCGTTTTCTCCTCGCTCGGCCAAAACGGCTCCTGCGGGGGAAACGGACGAGCCGGGTTCGCGGAAGGGCTGAGCCGGGGGATGTGGGGCCTCGGCGGAGAATGCGGGAGGCCCGTTTATCCGCCAAAACAGCCGCCGCCCCCCACCCCCGTGCGTCTCCAGCCCTCCCCAGGAAGGAAATGGCGGGAAAGAGCCCCCCCACCCCCCCCCCAAGGCCGCCTCCTCTGGGATGAAGCACCGCCATCCTCCTCCTCCTCCTCCTCATGTGGGGAAGGAGAGGTGGGCGTCCCTGGGGATCCTGAGGGAAACCAGGGGGGACTCCGGACTTTTAAGACTTGGGGACTCCCAGGATTCCACCCCCCCAGCCATAAGTTTATACAGGCGGTCCTCGACTTACAACCGTTCATTTATAGTGGCCGTTCAAAGGTGCAACCACCCTGAAAGAAGTGACTGATGACCCTTTTCCACCCGGCCGTTGCAGCAGCCCCGTGGTCACGTGGTCAAAATTGGGACACTTGGCAACTGAGTCATACTTATGACGGTCGCAGCTCCCCTTTTGGGACCTCCTGACAAGCATAGTCAATGGGGAAGCCGGATTCACTTAACAACCATTTTACTAACTTACCGACTGCAGTGATTTCTTTAACAACTGGCAACAAATGTATCACTTAACAACAGAAATTTTGGGCTCCGTCGAGGACTACCTGTATGGAGAAAGGTGTAAATTCTTTACAAAAGCTATCATGCAGTGGTCCAGTTTGAATCTGTCCCACTTCCTGACTTTCAGCCACCGGGTGATTTCGCAGAGAAAAATCCACAGAAATAATATAGTGATTAAAACAAAGAAGAAAAGATGGCACAAAGAAGACAACTGCAGGGGATTATGGGAGCAAGGGGAGGCTCCCATGTGATGCCTCTCCTGCGTGAGCTGCATTGGCTTCCGGTGGTCTTCCGGGTGTGCTTCAAGGTGTTGGTTACCACCTTTAAAGCGCTCCATGGCATAGGGCCTGGGTATTTGCGGGACCACCTTCTGCCGCCGATAGCCTCCCACCGGCCAGTACGCTCCCACAGAGAGGGACTCCTCAGGGTGCCGTCAGCCAGGCAGTGTCGGCTGGCGACCCCCAGGGGGAGGGCCTTCTCTGTGGCAGCTCCTGCCCTCTGGAACGACTTGCCCCCGGAGATACGCATGATACCAGATCTCCGGGCTTTTCGCCGTGCCCTAAAAACTTTTCCACCAAGCAGGGCTGGTGTAACCCAACCCCCCCCCTTTTTGAGATGTTAGATTTTAATTGTCTATGGGTTTTAGTTGGGATGTTTTAAATTTTGGGCCAAAGTGTGTAATTCTTCTAACAAATTTTAAATTTTGTATTGGGATGTTTTTTTATTTTGGCTGTGCACCGCCCTGAGTCCAGCAGGAGAAGGGCGGTATACAAATTTAATAAAATAAATAAATAAACCAGCAAAGCTCACCCACAGAGCCCTGGTGGCGCAGTGGTTACAATGCAGCATTGCAGGGCTAACTCACTGCCAGAAGTTTGATCCGGACCGGCTCAAGGTTGACTCAGACTTCCATTCTTTCGAGGCCGGTAAAATGAGGACCCAGATTGTTGGGGGCAATAGGCTGACTTTGTAAACTGCTTTGTAAAACAGTATATACCGTAAGTCTTAAGTGCTATTGTGATTGCTAACACAGTACCCAGAAGGGGCCCTCAATCGCCCGAGGCCTAGGTGAAGAGCCAGATTCTCAGACCCCTCCAAAATATAGCTGAAACAGAGAGAGAGAGAGAGCCACTTCTGGGGAGCCTGGCTCCAGAGGGCAGATGCTGCTATAGGGAAGGGATGCTTCTGGGGTCTTCTTGAGGAATAAGGCTCAGTCGAAGAAACCCAGAGAATGCCAAGGTTGCCGGATCAAAATAATTGGGCAGCTAATATGGGAAATAAGCAGTTCTTAACTAACCAGGCCCTATGCCATGTAGGGCTTTATTGGTAATGATCTGCACCTTGATTTGCACAAGGAAGGAAACAGCCAGCACAGCTTGCAGAGCAGAGGCATTAGGTGGGTGTACCAAGACATGCCCATTGCTGCCCGCATGCTGGATTCTGGACCAATTCAAGCTTCCAGATGCAGCAACTCCCGACGCTAATTCTGGTCCTGTATCTTATTATGTCAATACACCTACAAGAGTGAAGTATGCATGCATGCTTGCTTGTCCTCATCTGCCTCTTCGTGTTGGGAAAATCACTTTCAAAAGAGTAAAAGAATCATAATTTGTGAATCCAAAACCCACAGTGGGAACGTTTGGGCTCATCCAGTCATTCTATAATCGAGTGTCTATTGTTTTGAAAGGATATGAAAATTTCATTGAAAAAAAAGGTGAACTGGAATTTATTGGAGTTTAAATGGAGTGAAAAAATGTAAGGCTATTTATCAAATCATATTTCATTTTAATCAGGCCAAGAATGTCTGTCACTGAACTAATCTAATCTCAAATATTTGCTATAGATAACTCCTCGTGTCTCCCTTTCCGATTATTCCATCAGTAATAACACTCTATTTCCTTTGCATCTGAAGAAGCGATCACTCGCAGAAGCCTATGCGTCATGCACGAGTTCATGTTTCCCTTGCCACAATATATTTTTTTTAGGCTGTACACTAAAAGACTAAGGGACGTGCTAAAAGCCGTGCCTTTTGTAACCCAACAGGGAGAGCAAGGCCATTGTTTTGTGAGTCGGGGGTTCTGCATGGTTGCCATGGCAAATCCTTTGGGAAAGGATAAAGAGCAGCTGTGCGCCTGCTCGGAGGCAGCAGTGCACCTCTTGCGCTAGCCAGCCACGGCAGCCATTCAGAGCAGCCATCACAAAGACAAGGGAGAGAGAGAGAGAGAGAGAGCAGGTATTTCTATCTTGGCTTTATTGGAATTCCGTGAGATACGATCTAGATCTAGCTGCAAAGGGGCTGTGTCCTCCGTTACGGCCATTGTGTCGTCCGCTCGGCTGGGGAGCACAGTTTGGACCCCACACAGCAGTCGCCAGAGCCTGGGTGGAGAACCGGTGATTTCTCAAGCCCTTTTCTGGGCGAGAGGCTGTTCTGAGAACCCACCCTGGGCTGGGGATCAGGCAAGGCTTCGCTCTGGGGGAAGAGGAGAGCTGGGGTCACTTGAGCAAGAGGGAAAAAGCTCCTTCTGGCACAGGGGGCACTTTCTGCTTCCGTAGTTGCTACAAGGGCAGAAATGTTGTGTCTCTGCACGTTTCTGATCCAGGCATTTTAAATGGATTTAAACAGCCATTCTGATCACCTCATCGGAATACAGTGTTCACGTCTGGATAATAGGAAGGAAATGGAAAGATGGGCGTTAATAATTTTATTTTTATTTTTAAGCAGAAAACAGTTTTGCTTTTATTGGTGCTTTGGTAAACGCATCTGCTGTGGGATGGTGGGCAAAAGGTGTTTTGTTCAGGTGTCATAATTTTGACTGACTTTTGAGAGAGAAAATAGTGCTCGCTCGCTCGCTCGCTCTGTGCATATTTAGGCTGAATTCTTATGTAATTTCTTTAGTTAATTGCACACAAATATCCTGACTCTCCATAGCAATGCTCCATGGTTTATTTATTTATATATTTATTGGTTCGATTTATATGCCGCCCTTCTCCGGAGACTCAGGGCGGCTTACAATGTGTTAAGCAATAGCCTTCATACTTTTGTATATACCTGCTTAATAGGGCTTTCGGCACCCCCTAAATGGTGTTCTTTTTTAAAAAAAAAAAGTCAGCTTATTGCCCCCACAAACCGGATCCTCATTTTACCTACCTCGAAAGGATGGAAGGCTGAGTCAACCTTGAGCCTGGTGAGATTTGAACTTGCAGTAATTGTAGGCAGCTGGTGTTACAGTGCTTTAGTCTGCTGTGCTACCAAGGCTCTTATGACTCTTCTTATGACTATGAAACCCCACAGCTACATAATCTCCCTCCCTTGCAAGGATCAAGAGCAGTTGCTGAATCATACCTAAAAGCTTGCAATTAGGCAATTGATGTCACATTACCTTGAGAACATCATAAGAAGTTGCAGCATTCTGTTGAAATTCTGGGGTTAGATGGCTTGATGTGTATATATATATATACTGGAAATACTTGGCAGCAGAGGTTCTGCCTTCTGCCCCATCTCTTTTGGGCCAAGAAGCAGCTTTGGGGTTGAGATGTGGTTTAGGTGTGTGCAGGCACAGTGGCCATCTTGACTTTTTTTACCATACCACTGTGGATGTTCCTGGGACACTGCTGCTCTTAGGACCTGAAGCGTTACAATTTGAAATTATCCCTTCCCTTGACAGTGGTACCCATATATACATGTAAAGAGATTATAATGGAAATATTACAGTCCTAAGGAAAATACTTCACCGCTTTTCTTTTAAGAAACGTCTTGGTGATATTACTTCTTGCTTCTCTTATTACTGCTTACTTTTATTTAATAACATTCTACTATTAATTCTGTCTTCTATTTCTACCAGTTGCACAGATTTCATGAGAAAAGGTGTAGCTAAAGATGACAATTTAATGAGTTGTGTCAGATAATAAGAACGTGGTATTGATTTTATAGTTTTGACTCACGTGGATTGCTGGAAAAAAATCTCATTCAGCCAAATTACAAAGATCTTCTAAAGATCTCTCTTATCCATCACCTTTCCTCTTTTCTCCTAGGAAGATGTTCACTGATTGCACGATGAAGATGGTACTTTTGGCCCCTTTGCTTCTGATGACGGGGCTGATTTCTACGAAGGCCGCTGCGGCTGAGGAAGAATCGGGAACAGCGATTCCTGCTGAAAGTAAGTGCTGAGCTTCATCTCTCCTCTCAAGTCAACACAGCAGCAGGGACCCCCGTGTGCGGTTCCGCGGGAAACCTCGGTTTGCGAAGAGAGGGTCCTTCTCAACAAGCCAACCACTGCACCCCACCTATTACACTGCGATGGGCCTCAAGGGCTTTGAACAGGCAGTTGCAGCCCCTGTGTTGTTGTTGTTTGCGCAAACGCAAACCTCCCAGGTGCACCTGAAATCTTTGATCTCAAGCTGGATCACAGACTGCAGTTACCTTGCACCCAATATACATTTGTTTTGCTGCAAAAGATGAAATCTGCATTTTTCAACCCAAAATCACATGTGTCCCTCTCGGATGTGCTCATCAACACACCTACAATATTTTTAGTTGCGTTGTAAAACTGTGTTTTTGCCTCTAGTTTAGTATCATAATAGACAACATAGTATGTATGCTGCATAGACACGTTTTGGGAAAGGTGAACTGAGCATGTTCACCTACAGCCCAACAAATTCCCAGAGTTAGTCCTCAACTTAAAACCACAATTGAGCCCAAAATTTATGCTGCTAGGTGAAACAGTTGTTACGTGAGTTTGCCCTATTTTACAACCTTTCTTGCCACAGTTGTTAAGTTAGTAACACGGTTGTGAAGAGGATTGGGCTTCCCCCGTGACTTTGCTTGTCCGGAGGTCACAAAAGGCCATCCCATGACCCTGGGACACGGCATAGGTACATGCCAGTCGCCAAGCAGGTGACCTTGGGGATGCTGCAATGGTCTTAAATGTGAAAAACGGTCATAAGTCCCTTTTCTCAGTGGTAGTGTAACTTTGAATGGTCACTAAATGAACTGTTGTAAGTCAAGGACTACCTGTATTTCTTTCTTGAATTGGAGTTCGCATACGGCAAAGAAAAGCTTTGAAAACTTACTTGTACTCCAGAGTCGTGTTTCTAAACCTTTACAGTTTGAAGGAGTGTGGACTCAATTCCCGGAGTTCCCCAGCCATGTTGGCGAGGGAGTTCCAGGAATTGAAATCTGCACATTGTAAAATTGCTAATTAAATATATTCATTGAATTTTTTTCATTGCAACTTTTTAAATGTCTTGGGGAAGCCAAAGAAGAATGATCAAGCTTTTGGGCATGATTTTTCTGCTTTATTATTTTTTAAAAAAATGAGTGCAATGGTTATGGATTGCCACCAGAGGCAGTAATTAGATTGCAAACCACTTCCAGCCCAATCTAAAAATATTTTGATTAGTATAATGCACCATCAAAGAAATATTGTACCATCTGTGAATTATTTCTGTAATTACTTCCTGACGACATGCTCAGGTGGATTGACAGGCAGTTTTATGGCATAAAAAGCAGAGTCACAAATTCAGAATCCAAATCTTCACCGAAAGATTCTCAGGAAAGCCAGTGTTGTAGAAGAAAAAATGTTGCATAAGATATTCAAGATTGTAGCAAAACATTTTTTCATTCCTGTTTAATTTCTTGCTTGATAAAATAATAAAAGGTTGGAACTTGTGAGCAGCTGTTCACTGAAATGCATTCAACCCTTTCCCATCAGTGATCAAGTATTTCATTTATCTCAGTCTCCATCTTCCCATTCTTTTTCCCGGCCTGTTAATCCACCAAAGCTAACTTTTTTAAGCTTCTCTGTTTGATAAAAATGCATGTTTATTCTGGTCTTGTCTAGGTTTTCCGTAGTATCTGTCTCCAAATGTCTGTAATATTTAACTTCGCAGAAATGTGCTTACATTTTTTATTGTGTAGCTTTGATTGTGATATTTTATAGGAACTTCTAAAACTAAAGTTCTGCCAAAGGTATTATAATACTTCTCACATATGAAGCCAAGGACTGTTTCCAGAGTGTTTGGGAGAAAGAGCTTTCCACCACTGAACAGACAGGAAAGTTAAAGTGCATCGCATTGGTGCTCCTTCTGGCAATGTTGCCATAGCTGCTATGTGGAAGTCCCAACCGAGGGGTCTATTCTGAGCCTCTGCCCTTTTTGAGGGGTGTTTTAACTCTTTGGAGAATGAAAATGAATTTGGAACCATAACATAAAGATGGGGAATTTCTGGTCCAAGGATCAATTCACTCTGTCTGCTTTTCCCAAAGCCTTTCTTCAAATCCTCAATTCTTCTGCTCTCCAACTTCCCTGGGTGCAGAAAAAGGATTGGAAAAGTCCCTCCCTCCCTCCCTCCCTTCCTTCCTTCCTTCCTTCCTTCCATCCTTCCTTCCTTCCTTCCTTCCTAAGGAAACTGGTCGTCTTCTTGTCACAGCAATGGCCGCAACCTCATTCGGCCGCCTTCTGATTCAGAGATTATGGGAAATGCCATCCCATGGAAAGCTGATAGGCTGACTTCCTGTGTTCATTGTGGATCCTTGCACACATTCCGCAATATTTCATGTTCTTTAAATTTTTCCTTTAAAATCCACTTCTAGGTCGTCCCTGTGTTGACTGCCATGCCTTTGAATTCATGCAGAGGGCTTTGCAGGATTTAAAGAAGACGGCGTACAATCTAGATTCACGAGTATGACATTTATTTATTATTTAATTCATTGGCCACCCATCTTGTTTCAAAGCGACTTTCATTGCTGTTAACGCACAGATACACAGGGACTGGAAAGAGATAGCCGGCTTCCCTCGATAAGGGCTGCAGGAAATGTGATGAGTATCAGGGCTGGTAGGAGACGGCAGAACCTTCCCTTCCTCTTCTCCACCAGGGAGGCTACAGGAAAAAGAGCATAGGGGGATGGAGGGGGGGTGAGTGTGAATGCAAGAGTTGTTTTGCAAGGGCAGGTGATCAATTGAGCCTTTGTGAAACACACACACACACACACACACCTCTTTTTGCAGCTCAGGGTTGTGCAGTCAAGTTCTGAAGAGTAAACGTAGTTCATCAAGGCTCATCTTCCCAGACCTCAGGATGTTTTGCTGGCTGTTCTTAAAGAAGTAATCATAATTTCCCCTTGGTCTGATCTCCAGAGGCAGCCCTGGACCGTTTATTTGTCTTTGGCTGGGTCAGATTTAAAGTAGATTTCTTCTCCCGACAAAGTTTGCTGACCCTCATTGGTGATGATGTGATAAGATGCACCTGCCCGGCTCCCATTGGCCACTCTAGGCTGTTACAAGCATGCTGCCTCCCCTCCGGTGGCTGGCTGTTGTGGCCTGTCAGCCGCCAGCCCCTCCAGCAGCTAAATCAAGAGGAGGAGGAGGCGTGGGAGTCAGGGTCAGCATCAAGGCCACCTGAGAGCTCCGAGGGGGAAGAGGGAATGGAGCTGGCAGAGAGACAGAGACAGAGCCTGGGCCGTCAGCCCTCCGATGGAGAGTCAACAGCCCCCAAGTCTGGAGGTGGCTGATGAGGAAGAGGAGGAACAGCTGGGTCCAGTGCCTGATGCACGGATGCTCAGAAGGCAGAGGAGAGGAGAGCAGTGGAAATCTATGGACCAGTCCTTGGGACGGAAGCGCCACCGCTGCTAGCGAAGCCCCACCCTAGCTCTGGGGATAAAAGACAAAGGGCGGAGATGAGTAGATGTGGCAGACAACTATTCATCTCCCCTGCCGGACAGACTTGTTAGCCTGAGATGAAAGAGAAGCTTTTTGCTGGGGCTGCTGGCTCTTCTAATAAAGGAATCGTCGTTTCAACTACAGAGAGTTTGTTGTGTTTGGGGAGCTGGGTCAGAACACTGACAGTGCCCTCCTTGCACCTTTTGGCCTGGGCTAGCAGGAGGACCTGACCCTGGAAGAGGCACCTGCTCTCATACGCAACATCTGTGCGTTGCAAAACGCTGCTCCGACACCCCACGGGTGCCGCAGAGTATTCGGCGGCCTTTGGAAAGAGGGCTAGGCCTGCATTTGAAGAAAGGGGGCGAAGGACGGCTGCTCTCTGAAGGGGCCAAGATTCTGTGCTGCCCAGGACCTCCGTTGCAACCAGGGAAGAGAGCCAGATTCTGAGGGCCTTATAAGTCCTGGGTTGCTTTGCATGGTGAATGGCTCTACCGCCATTTTGTCTTCTCCCATCCCAATTTGTATTTTCCACTGGACGCTCCTGAGTGCTGCTGGCTGTGACTAACCACAGCCTCACCCATTGCCATCCCCTTGCAACGGGGGTTAATTTGGGAAGTTGCTGGCCCAGGCAAGTTGGGAGGAGGTGGGCTTGGGCAGAAGGGAGCCCTCCAGAAGTTCTTGCAACCCCTGTAGAGTTCACTCTGCATGAACTGTCACACGAGCGGTTTCTGAAGGCAGAGCTCACCGTCGGCTGCAGAAATGCAGGCTTGTCTCTGAATATAACCTGGCTGAGAGATTAGGGGGACTGAGGAGGGGTCAGCGATGAAATGGAGGGAGGTCTCCCAGTGGGTCTCCTCTGCTTCATGACCATCCGCTGGGTAACTGGAAAACTGATTCGGCTCCCCTCTCTCCCTCCCCATCCTGGGCATCACAACCCCTCCCTCGGATCCCGGTTCTTCTTGCTGGCTGGGGATGCTGTGGGACTCAGACCAAGGAACTGACCAGTCCTGGCCCTTAAAGCGTCCCACAGATTAGAGTCACGGGGACATTGGAAAGCTCTGCTGCTGGGGCTTGACCGTTGTTTCCTGCCAACTCAGGGTCAAGAGGGGTGCCCACGGATCTCGCTGTTCGGCTGGGACTATTTAGAAAAGCGGCACTCTCTAGAGGCCTTTCAGGATACTTTCAGATAAAACTGGAAAGCCGAACGGTCCAGGGGTTCTTCGGTTAGAAGCTGTGCTTTTATACTGCTGTTCATCCATTGGAAGGAGCAGGAGACTGAAGGCTTGGGGAAGCTTAATAGCTTTTTAGTCATCTTCCCACCCCAACAGGAAAGTAGCAATTAGTCGGTAGTTCTGCTGCATTGTTAGATAACCATAGTTAAAATAAGGACAGCCACGTTTTTGTGTAGAATGGCAAGATTTGTCTTCAACTAAGCATTAATCAGAATTTAGAAATCATGTTACATGCCTTTTTTTAAAAAAATTTTTGCATTTGGTTTGTTTTCATTTGTAACCAGTAATGAGAAATTGACTAACCTGCTTTGTCCCCTGCTCTCTTCCCCTCCCCCACTTCCTCCCCCCAGACAGAGACGTTGCTTTTCAAAGTGGAGAAGAGAACCTTATGTGACTGTTTAGCCGCCAATGCCCTGAACTGAGTCCTGCAGAGCCCCCCACCACACACACACCTGGGAGGATCTTCCACAGCGCTTATCAAACTGCTGTCAGGAAAGGAAATAGTGCAAGCATGTAAATCTGACTGCTTCTGAAACTAAGGGGAGAATGTTGGTATGAGATTGTCCTGCCTGAATTCAGAATGTTTTTGTCTTATGTCCACCCGACCTCACCTGTGTCATCAGGAGTTGCAAGATAATTCCCAGAGAAAAGGAGAAAAAATGGGAGGGACAATGATGGACTTTTGCAAAGCGTTAAGGGTTTTGTTTTCAGAAGCTTTCTTTTTCAATACTATATTCCCCCCAACACACAACCAAAGAAACTTAAAATTAAAATTAATTAGTGAAGACCCCAGCAGGGATTCTAGAGATCTTTTGCTGGGACTCCTCATCTCATGAGTGTTTTTAGAAGGAATTAGACATTTATACCAAATAATGTATACAAAGCAGGCTTTGATCATATGCAAAATATGATTCTGATAGTGTCAAAAGATGTAAAATGCAACAGAATCAAATTGGAGGCTAAGTCATTAAGCAGTTTAATTATTGAAGAATATTAATTAACTGAACAGTTAACAGTGTTTCAAAAATGATCAGCCCTGCAATTGGACTTCTCCTTGACTTGAGGGAACAAGCTTTCACTTAGGTGAAACTTCTAGATCAGGGCTGTCAAACTCCTGGCCCACAGGCTAAGATGCGTCACACGCTGGCCACGCCCACACCCGGTTTAGCGAAGGGGGGGGAAGTCCCGATACGACACGTGACGACGCCGTGACAACCTGAGTTGGACACCCCTGTTCTAGACGCTCGTGAACAAGGCCTGGGAAGGTTTTCATTTTTCACCTTTTCCTTACAGATCCGTGGAAATGCATCTCTAGCCAATCCTTCGTTCTTCTGCACTTGGTGCCCTGAGCAATTTGTAATTCATCTCCCAACCATTTTAGCTGAACGGTGTTAATCCATTATCAGTGCATCCTAGACATTATCTATGTATCATTTCTTTTCGAAGAAATGGGTTTCTGTGACTCTGTGTGTGTGTGTGTGTGTGTGTAAATGTACAAATGTTCCAGTACTGGGGAAATACACTTTTTAAAATAAAGATCTGAGATCCTGACTTTGGGTTGCGATGTTCCAATTCATACTTTTTTTTTCTGAGAAGCATAGATATTTTATGAATTCTTAATTTTTCTATGGTAATGTTTATTGGCCTGATTCTGGCTTTAACTATCTTTTTAGACTCTGCTTCACTCTTCTATTATTACTACAATATTCTTAAAAGGCCCAGCTCAGGTGAATGTCCACTTTCACTTTTGAAGGTTAAAAAAACCCCATGCGGCTAAGTTGATTGAAGAAAAAAAAGCTTGAAAGCCTGCAAGAAATGAAAGTTGCATCTCAGGAGTTGGATTTTGGGTACCTGAGGGCCACCACATCAGGCCTGAAAAGATCCAGGGATCCAAATACCATGATTTTCTTTTGGCCACCAATCTGGATATAGCTTGCCTAGCCTTTTTATTTTTAATCCTCTGTAGTAATAATCTGCCTTTGCTTGTACCTACAATATAACATTCATATTTTCACGAGAAAGGGGCTGTGGGGCTGCATACAATGGCAATTCTGTTTTTAGAAATAGAAAGCGGAGATTAAATATTTGGATAATTGCTGCTTCTATGCAAGGAGGAGGAAAAAACAGCTAGGATGCTGAAATTATCAGCATGAGGAAAAAGTCTGGATCAAAAGTCTGGATTAGTTACTCTTCGGAGAAATTGCAGGAGATGGTGGCAGGATTAAAAATAGGAGGGCGGGCTCCTTACCCCCCCCCCCAATAATTCAACTGCTAAGGAGTTGAATAGCGCTGGTTTTTTTCCTATAACAACGCTGCAGCTATTAAAAGAGCAGGAACCACAACCTTGTTTAAGGAATCTTAAACGCATTTATTTAAAACATTGCCAGAAAAGTCAGGATTGCTCCATTGGCTCATCTCTTAGATGGGTTCAGATTTCTTCACTTAACTGGACTGAGTGCAATGTTTGTGTGTGAGGGTGGGTGGGTGGAAAGTTTTAAAATTACATCTGCATAGCAGGAGGAGTGTGAATCAAGCCTTCACCTCCATCAAGGGAAAGGGGAAACCGTCGTCCCAGCCAAGCTTAACTAGCCAGCTAATCAAGAAGTTACGGAGTATTTTGCTGGATGTTGGCTGAAATGGCTATACATTATATTATACCCACAGATTTTCCCATCTACTAAACATGCCTAATTTTTAAAAACAATGGGACCACGGAACAGCCCAGGCTGGCTTCTGGTCGTCGTTTTCAAACCTGTCCATCTCTGAACGAGCACCGGTCATTTTGGAAGTCCATCAGGACAAGGCGGGCTTCTCCCCTGGAGTCCAGTTCCTCCCCAGCTCTTCAGGATTTCACAGATATAATACAGAGATATTCTGCCAAACCCCCCTGAACGTCTCTCACTGTCCAAGCTGATCCTAGAAGAGCAATAAAACAAAATATAAAATAAAATGGCACAATAGCCCTCGATCGCGTTTCTATTGATCGTGAGCATCGACCCAGCCACTTTCTCTTGCTCTCCACAAGAGATTTTCTTTTAAAAGAAGAATGAACAAAACGCCGTAAGGTGAGTCATTCTGCCTTTTTGTTCCATGCTGGCATTTTGCCATCTTCATTAAACCAATTCTTTATTTGGAAGTTCTAAAAAAAAAACAATCCAGTTTGGGGCTTTTCTAGCCTTTTCTAAACTCCGTTCATTCTGAGTTTTGGCTTTTTTTTAAAAAATATAGGTAGTCCTCAACCTATGACCACAATAGAGCCCAAGATTTCTGTTGCTAAGCAAAATATTTGTGAAGTGAATTTTGCCCTATTTTATGAGCTTTCTTGCCATAGTTGTTAAATGAACCACTGCAGTCGATAAGTTAATAACCCCGTTGTTCAGTGAATCTGGCTTCTCTGTTGACTTTGCTTGTCAGAAAGTCGCAAAAGGGAAACACGTGACCCTGGGACACTGCTGCGACTGTCATAAGTGTGAGTCAGTTGCCAACCATTCTGCTTTGGGGAAAGCAGAAATAAAAACATGCCGTATATTCCATAGGAAACCCCCGTAGCCAGATTTCGGAAGACCAGGGCTGTCTGTGCAAAGGAAGAGTTTGAAGCGATTTCTGTTTAAATGCGTCGATCCAAAACAGCAGCGACCCTTACATGTAGCCCAACACAGGACACGCTCTCTGCCTCAGAGGAGGCCACGTTTAATTTAATCGGTTGATGGACACAAATTTCCCATTTGAAACCCTTTGGGCCACCGTTCAATAGCATTTCCCGGTCACTTGTACCGGACATAAATTAAACTTGTGCCGTCCCGGGTGCTTGTTAGTCTCCATGTCATTTCAGAAGCTCCAGCACAAATTCTCCCATTGACAGTTGGAACCAATCATTTCGCAGCCGGTTAAATCCCGAGTTGCCTCCGAGGCAACGCCCACCTAAGCCTTGCTTGATGGTCAGTTGTTTGCAGTTCCCACTATTCGTGTCGTAGGTACTGGGAGTTGGCCTGGCATGCAGCTGGTTACTTGCTGTTGTGTATTGTCAGACGCAAAAGATGATGTCCAATTAAACTGGTTTATTGCTAAAGGGCCTGTGCAAAGGAATCTTCTCAACTAACCGTTGGCACCTGCTTGGAGTTAGACAAGGCTCAGCAGAATTGAAGGGGAGCTGGGCTTCGCTCGCTTGTGGCCACGTAGGGATTTTAGGCTGTGACCCTGTTCTGCCCCTCCATCTGTCTATCGCTGCTTTCTTCTGGCTTTGCCTCCTTCAGTCAAGACATGGCGGGATACGACCAGTATACCACTTTATACTGCACTTTATACGGTAAAGCAGTATATAAATCTAAGGGCTATTGCTATCTGTTCTGAGGGGGCCATGTGCATTGAGGGGGCGGCCAAGACCGCATTTTCATGAAAATTTCTGACAACCTCTCTGCAAGCCGATTTCAGACAACAATGCTGGGCAGCTTCTGCTTCTCCTTCAGGAGCTGATCATAATCCCTGGCAAGGTTCCACTTTATCATCTGCATTTTTACTCTAGTTCTCCAGAAACATTTGCTCTTGGTTATGAAGGCGCCATGACAGCCAGTTTGCAATTTTTGTAGTCACACTTAATACAGGCTTATGTCAAGCAATAAGCAATGGCTTGTAAATTACAACGGCCAGGTTCACACATCATGAAAAGCCTCAAACACACAAACCTTATAGTGATGTATATCAATCCCCATCGGGTTGAATAATGCCACTCTGAGAGTAGGATGGCAGTCTGTAAATTTGATAAATCAGGGGAAATTGGAATTTAATCCAAAGAAAAGGAATTATGAAGGTGACAGCTTCTTCTAGATGGCACCGATTTCCCGAAGATGATCATTCGAATTGGATGTTGTCAGAGGTGTTATTTGGCTCTGGATGTGAAGCTTCAACTGAAAATTTATCTAGCATAATGAAGACCTGTTTCTGTTTTTATATTAACATTGCCAGTGCATCTTCCTTTTTGC
This sequence comes from Pantherophis guttatus, assembly GCF_059756535.1. Lineage (NCBI taxonomy): Eukaryota > Metazoa > Chordata > Lepidosauria > Squamata > Colubridae > Pantherophis > Pantherophis guttatus. The sequence continues at coordinate 131,021,525 of NC_142067.1, forward strand.
TTAGAATAACTTGGAATGGAGCTCAACTCAGTGTAAATTAGAAGGCAGAGGGTGCCTGGAGGCGAGGAACAAATTATAAAATGTGTGTTGTGATATTAAGGGTTTGCATCTGTGTGTGGCTCTCCTGATTTGATGTGTAGGCACTCAAAATTCACCCATTTAGAAGTATCTTCTGCAGGGCATTCTCCCCCCCCCCCCATAGACGGTGAGGTCAGTCCAAGTTAACACGCGATGGCTTAACTATGCTTTATGAATAAGATGTAACTGGCCCAGTTCACATGACAAACCCAAACCAATCAGGTAGCTTTATTGCACTTTATAAAGACAGCAGAAAGTGTGATTTCAGCCCTGCTCAAGGGGACATCTGGCACACCTGCCTGCCAGAAGAGAGTGACGTTGGCAGAGGCTGGCCTTGGCCAGAGTGCCCGCTCAGTGGGCCGACTGCCAGCGCTGTGCACCAATGTGAAATCAAGTACAAAACAAATTTTCTTCACAGTGTCGATTCCTTCTTTTTTAAAAAGGTTAGCCTGATCAAAATCTGGAAGAAACCACATCTCAGCCTTATTATTAGGAATGACTTGGAAGTTACCTAAAATAGCCATTCTTCAATTTCAATTCCTTTAATCCCATCACCCAGTGGTGGGATTCAGCCAGTTCGCACCTATTCGGGAGAACCGGTTGTTAACTTTCTAAGCAGTTCGGAGAACCGGTTGTTGGAAGAAATCTTATTTTGTTTTTTTCCACTTTACAGAGCTAATCCTGTAAGGAAGGCAGGAAGGAAACATTCTGGTGTTGTTTCTAGCCTAATCTTTATTGCCCTGCTTACAGAAACTGCCTCTCCGGTTAACCCTTATTCCATTGTAACAGCTTAGGCAAGCGCCCATTGACCTGAGTGACATTGAGTTGGCCACGCCCACAGTCACATGACCACCGAGCTGGTCATTAGGGCAGAGAACCAGTTGTTAAATTATTTGAAATCCACCTCTGCCATCACCCTAGGGACACTCCGTTCTATAAAAACTTACTTTGTTTCCAGAATTTTGGATAAGGGAAATCCCCATCACTTGATTATCTTTGCAAAATTCAAGTTCCTAATAGGTTTTGCTAGGCAATTCACATTTTGAATAAGAGATGTCTGACTCTGAGGGGGTGAATGCAACACAGAAAACTTGACAATCTGTCTAATGTGGCACAGGCAAATTACTACTTTATTTTTCTTTTTTCCTTCCCCTCTGTTTCATTCTGTGGTTTTTACACTGTAGAACTGACAACAAGGCTTTTCATCTTTGTAAGACACTTTGGAAACTTTTTCAACGGAGCAACTGGCTAAACGTTTGTGAAATAAAGGATATTTTATTTAAACCAGGTAACACAGGAGTGTTCTCCAAATCTCTTGGGGCCAGTTTGGTCCAATGGATAAGGCACCAGGCTAGAAACCAGGAGGAGAGTTCTAGTCCCGCCTTAGGCAGGAAAGCCAGCTGGGTGACTATAGGCCAGCCCCCCCCCCTCTCTCTCTCTCTCGCAGTCCAGCCCACCTCACAGGGTTGTTATGGGGAAAATAGGAGGAGGAAGATGTGTTGGTGGCTATGTTCTCTATCTCGAATTATTTGCAAAACAATAAATACAGGATAGAAAAAGAAAAATAAATAACTGGAGACTCCAGATTAATTACAGTTTATATCTCATCCCAGTCATTATTCAATCGTTGACAGAATTTGCTATAAAACCACCTGCAATAGAGCCAAAGTCCCCAACAATGAAGCAGCGGCCATTTATCCTGGATGAGCCATGGGAATCACAGGGATACGGAATTGGCCCGGGACCGGCCTCGGCTTTTCAATCTGTATCCTATTTCGCGCTTCCAAAATCCGCCCAATCCCCCGTGTTTTCTCGGCAGCCTTTTAACGCCTCGGCTTCCTGCTCCCGAAGGCAAAGCTAGAACTCCCAGCCTCCCCGTTTGCACTCCCCTTGCGAATCAAGCATAAGATGCATAATCTACATGAAGTGACATCCTTTTTTCTTCTGCTGCTTTTGATAGTTAGGAGTTGCTCTGCGAAACTCTCGCGGAGGTCCACTTTTGTCTCCGGGGGCCCCGAGAGAGGAAAACTGGCTCTGGAAACACCGACGGCTATTGCTCTTTCTAAACTCCTGGCCCTTCCCCCGGGGGAGACTCAGGGGGGGCAGGGAGGGGGAGGCCCATTCACCCCCCCATGGAGCCCTGAGGGCCCCGGGCGGTTAAGACGCCGGGACTCCCAAAGGCGGCCCTTCCGCACTCCCCGGGGGGGGGGGCGGCTTAGCAGACCGAACCTCCTGCGAGGCGGCCTTCGGGTCTTTGCAGCGCGGCTCGGGAGGCTGCGCAGCGCCCGCGCATCTCCGCTGGACCCGCCGCCCGGCACCGTCTCTCTCTCGCGGCTCCCCCCGGGGAGCTCCGCTGGCCGACGCCCGGCCCGCCCCTCCCCCACCCGGGGGCTCCTCCAGCTGCTTCTCCTGACGCGGCCCCCTCCCTTCCTGCCGGGTCGGGGGGGGGGCATAGCTTCGCCCCGTGATTGGCCAGCGTCGGCCAGGGCCACCGCCCCCCCCCCGCGAAGGGCGGGGCTGCTGCGCGGCGGTTGCCCGAGGGGGAGGCCCCGCTGCGCTGACGGGGGGCGGGGGGAGCGGGCTCTGGGGCCCCGGGGGGCCAGCCCAGCCCTCCAAGAGGAGCCCCCAGTGGGGAAGCGGCCGCTCCTCCCGCCCCCCTCCGTCGCTTGCCTGCCAGGCGGCCCCAACTCTTCCGCCCCTCGCCGCCGCCCTCCCCGCTGCAGGCGCTGGCAAGAGGGGGCCGTGGCCGTCCCTCGCTGGGAAAGGCGCCCGTGGGGCTCCTGGAAGAGCCCGAGCCATCCTCCCGCGCTCCGTGGGGCGGGGAGGGAGGGGGCAGCGCGGAGATTCCGCAATGGGGCGACTTGCGGGGAAGCGCTCGCAGCCTTTGGGTCCCCTCCCCGCCGTCTGGGCGGGAGGCGCCGCGCTCTGCAGTTGGGCCGGGCCGGAGCGGAGCGGGGGGGGGGACGGGGACCCGGGGGTCGCCCCTGCGCAATGACCGCAGCGGAGCATGACCCCCCCATCCCCGCGGAGGGCAGGGCCGGGGGCGAGCAGAGCCGCTGTCCCGGGGAGGAGGGAGGGAGGGAGGGAGGGGGGAGGCGTCCAGGCAGGCCAAGCCCGACTTTCTGCCGTGTCATCCGAAGGCTGCCAACGGGCCTCCCGTCTTAGCGGGCTCCGAGGGCGGCCAAGGCGAAGCAGCGGCCTGGGCTGCCCGGGAGAGCCGGCTGGGCCCGCAGGACGGGCGCCCCCTCTGAGGCCGTCGAGCCTCCCCCGCGGCAAAGCGGCCGCCCAGCCACGCAGCTCCTGCCCAAGAGCCCGGGGCTTCGCACAGAGGGCCGCCGAGCCACGTGCGCCGCAGGCCGGGCCGCCCTCGGGCTCTGCGGCGGCGGAGACTTCGGGTGCCCCCCGCCCCGGTCGGGAATTGCAGCCCGGAGGGTCTCTTGGCAGCCGCCCCGGAGCCCTCCAGCCTCCCCCCCTCCCTCCCTCCCCACCGGCCAGCGAAGGGCGGCAAGGCAGGCGGGGGATTCGGCGGGGAGCCCCGCGGGGGGGCGTGTCCCGGGCGCGCCGCCAGCCCCTCCCCCACCCGTCCGTCGGTGCGGCGAAGCAGGGCGCGCGGGGCCCTCTCGGCCAATGAGCGGGGCGCTAGGACCCGGGGGGAGCGCGGGCCCAACTGCAGCGCCGCGGCTGCCTTATAAATGGCCCCCGAATGCGGCGGAGCTCTTTCCTGCCGCCGCCGCCGCCGCCGCCGCCGCCTCGCCCGCCTCCTCCGCCCGCGGCCCGTTTGCATGAATTGCTCGCCGCCCGAGATGGTTTGCGAGACCAAGATCGTGGCCGAGGAGCGTCCGTCGCTCGGGGCCGCCGCCAAGGAGGGCCGCCTGCCCGCCCCCGCCGCCCTCGCCGCCCAGATGTGGCCGCCCGGGGCCGCCGCCTCGCCGCCCGGGGCCGGGGCCGGGGCCGGGCCCGCGGGCGGAGCGGGGGAGCGGGCGGCGGGAGCGGCGGGGGTCTCCATCCGGCCCTTCCACCCGGCCGAGGGCGAGGCGGTGCGGCGCATCTTCTACGAGGGCATCCTGGAGCGCATCCCCAACACCGCCTTCCGCGGCCTCAAGGACCAGCCGCTGGCCCAGCTGCTCTACGCCGCCCTGGCCGGTGAGTGGCCCGACCCCGCGGGGAAAGCGGCCGGCGCGCTGGGTTGCCGCGGGGCCCTCCCGACCCTCGCCCGCCTGGGAAGCCGCCGGCCGGGCCGTTTCTGCCGGCCGGCGGCGGGAGGGGAGGCGGAGCGCCCTTCGCATTGCAGCAGGCGCGGGGGCCGGGCGGGCCGGGCCGGGCGATAGCGGGGAGGCGGAGCCGGTCGGCGGGCCGCCACGTGCTGTCCGAGGAGGCGGCTGGGCCCGGGGGCGAGGCTGAGGCTGAGGCGGGAGGCAGGAAGCCGGGGGGCGAGCGGGGCCTTCGGGCAGCTGCGGCGCCTGGAGCACCTGCTTCCCCGTGGAGAGGCTGGGCAGGAGCCGCTGCGCTCAGCACCCTGGACAGCGGCTCTGAAGCTGGCCGGCTGGGGGGGGGCCTTCAACCGCCCACCGGGGAATTCTGGGGCTTGAAGTCCAAGCCGTGGTGGAGTTGCCAAGTTGAGTGACTGGAGGCCGCTCTGGCCACGAGGCGGTTTCCCCGAGCCGGAGCCTCCCGCGGAGGCCGTAGAGCCCCGGGCAGCATCAGTTCTCAAGCTCCGCAGACGGGAGGGGAAGCTGCACTGGCGGAGGCTGAGAAACGATGCTCCGGAGCCCAGCGGAGTTTACGGGAAAGCTGACCGTTTGTCGGGGCCTCCCTTCAGCCCCTGCACCAGTCACGAATGCTCGCCCGAGGCCTCTACTTAATGGGCAGGGAAGGGTCGTTAATGGTTACCAGTGGGAAAAGGATGCGTGGCTGGGAGGCTTTGTGGATTAAGGGCATCCCCTGTGTGCTACTTCAGGGTCAGATGAACGTTTAGCTAAAGTCTTTGAACTTCCGAAAGCCCAGAAGGTTACTTACTTTGGTTTTATTACCTTACTTACTATTTTATGACCTTAATCTTACCATTCAGGACAGTTTTCAGTGTGTTCTGCTAACGGGTATCAAATCAATTACACGGGGATCTACAGTAACGTTTTGGCACAGGTCTTACGTTTCAAGAAAAGGCAAAGAAATTAAAAATGAACTTTTCTTTTGTTTTCATAAGCAACAAAGCTTGCAAACCAACAAGGGAAGGAATCCCTTGAAAAGGGCATGTAGTATTCCAGGGAGTTTGTTCTGAAATAAATGATATTTGAAGGAGGCGGCCAGAACTCTCCAATATTGCCCTGAACTCTTTTTGTAACTTTAGCACAAGTGACTGAACTGTTTAAAGTACTTGGTGATATCACCTATTAAAGTTTTCAGAAAGTTATGAACCTTGTGCAAATGGTTTCAGATGGGTTCCACCAGGGAAGGAAGGCAGCAGCCAGAGTTATATGAAGCTCCCGTGCAACTGCTTTGAAGCCCTCCCGAGGCCTTCTGGGGAAGTCACTTCCCCCGTGCTAATCCGACGAAAGATCTGAGCGTAGACACTCTACGTGTCCAGAAGACACCTGGGTTGGTTATCAAAGGTTGTAGCACAGCCATATGAAGTGAAGTCTACCTTGGGGCCAAGGATAAAAATCACTAAGCAACAGATCTGCTTATTGGCCAAAAGCCAAGATTTCTTTTTCATTGCTAATGTAGATGCCCTAGCTGTGAGGGTCACTAAATTAAACGGTTTTAAAGGGTCTTGGACAAAAGGGTTGATCGGAGGCAGAATTCATGGATGAGCAGGATAAAGAAAAGAATGTTCTCTGTTTCAAATCAGTGTTTTGGGATTCAGCATCATGTCACTCTGTTCGTGTGGGAAATGATGTTTGGGAACGTTTTTGTTGCAAGAGGGACAGTTTTCTGGCTCGTTTTCATCTCGGGGGTTCTTGAGAAGGTGTTCTTGGATTTTCCCCGGTGGCGTCTCCGTTTTGAGGGTCTGTTCTGCTCTCCTTCCTCCTCTTCAAAGGAATTGGCAAGCCAAGCAACTATGAGGCACCCCAAAGGCTGTTTGGCTAAGAAGGTCTAATTAAGTTCCGGCTACGGTTGCTGCATGACTGCTCTAATTCGGAGCTGGACTTTCACTAATCAGTTTGCAAGGAAGGCATTTCATTAATGCTTTTACCTCCTTCGTCTCAGAACTTCTAAATATTGTACTTGAGACTTCAGGCGGAATAGGAGAACATTTTCTGTTTTTTGATTTGAATGGAACATTGTCCTGTTGTGGCTGCTTGAATTTCGGGATTCTGCTACTGCCGTTTTAACTATCGTAAACCACCTGGAGTATATGGAAGTAGGTAGCAAACAAGCCCCTTGTAATAAATGACTTTATATAAATAATTTTCCCCTGAATTAGTCCACCTTGCTGTGTTCCTCACAAGCACAACGCTTCTGCTTTTCACAAGGCCCTTTTCTTTACAAAATTTAACCTGATCGAGGGAGATAGAAGGGACTTTACAGCCACTAAGAGACAGACTTAAAAACTAATCAAGGATAAATTTAACATTATAAAGTGGAATGAGCCACTTCCTTTGGAAATTCACCGAATTTTTCTCATGGCAAACGGAGCAAGTTGTACAATGAATGTGTCCAAATGTGACTTGCAGCTTATTTTACCAGCTACTGTGTGGCAGTGATACAGCAGAATGAGCTCTTCGCACATGGTGTCTGTCTAGGCTAGATTGTTAAAAAGAATGTTTGCACCCAAAGACCAGTTTTGCAGAGTGCATCGCAAGGTAAATAATCAGGGTTCCTTCTGATGGATGTTAGCAATGGGCTGCATGATTGGCAGTTTCAGAATTTTATTCTGACCAGTTTCCTAATACCAAAAATGCTGTTGGTGCCAACCTTCTCCACTCTCTGCATATATATGCCTACTTTGATACTCAAGGAATGATCGAGGCTTTTTAGAAAATGAACTCAAAATGAGCATTGACATTTTTGAAAGGGCGGCCATGTATTACACAGACATATGCAGAAGCAGTGAAAAGTGCTGACAAGGATGATGCAGTGGTGGTGGTGGGGGGGAAGCTGAAGAATAGAATGAAGATTACAGGAAAACAAAGTTTTCTGCATTACCAGGAAAAATCAGGAGTTTTGAGTGAAACAGAAGACAATGGGTCCGATCGATTTAGAGAGGGAAGTTTCAGTTTTGCTACTATAGTGTTAAGAAGGTGATGACGTACCAGTTTCAAATACTTTAATGACTTTGGGCTGTAAATAAAATTTATTTGATTAAATTTTGAAATAAAATACTTTAATGCAGTTGGCTGAGGAATTCTGGGAGTTGAAGTTCATTAAAGTTACTGAGAAACTCTGCTTTAATGGGACAGATTGTTTTGGTTTAAGGAATATTTTGCTTTTAGGCAGAATTTAAAATGGAAAAAAAATGCCTTGGTCGCTTAGGTTACTGTACTGTAACAGTACTGTCCTGTCCTGAATAAGAAAGGAGGATCATGAATGAAGCCCATATTATCCAACGTTTTGTCTTACCAATGGCCAGTCAGATACATTTAGGTGGGACAAGTTTGTTTATTGGTTTAGATTGTCCTGCAGGAGCACAAGATGGTAAATTCTATTTTTTTGAAAAAAAAATATTACATACCAGTTCTGTGAAGTAGTTGAGGCTGAGATCTTGTGATTTATCCGAAATCATCCATTGGTGAGCCGGTTTCAATCTGGCTCTTTAACCAGTATGCCTGACTGTCTCTTTCACAGTGTCCTGGTGGCGATTCAGGCACCGAAATCTGAAAGTTCCAGAAATTTAACCAGTTACAGGTAGCCCTCAACTTACAACAGTTCATTTAGTGACCGTTTGACATTACAACGGCGCTGAAAATGTGACTTAGGATGGTTTTTCACACTTATGACCATTGCAGCAGCCACCCCCCTACCCCGCATGGGCCACCTGATCAAAATGCATATGCATAGCAACTGACTCGTATTTATTTATTTTTATACAAAGTTTTTTATTTTTTTAAAACAAACATTACATCATTGATCATTCAGTGTGTCATCTGGGTACAAATTTTTGTGTCATCATAATATTTATATTTCTTTGCTTTTACATTTCAATTTAATATATCTCCTCTTAGAACATTTTTCTTCCAGATTTATTTAATTTTACACCGCTTTTTGTCCATATTCATTTTCTATCCAATAATAAAATTGCCCCCATATGTTGTAATACTCCGATTCTTCCTTCCCTTTAATGGCTAATGTTAATCTATTCATTTCTGCACATTCTACTATTTTCTTAATTACCTCTCCCTCTGTAGGGATTTTTTCCGCTTTCCAATTTTGTGCAAATACAATTCTCGCTGCAGTTATTACATGAATAATCAAATATACATTTTCTTTACTAATTTTCTCAAGTAAAATACCCAACAGAAACAGCTCCGGTTTTAAGTCAGTATGTTGCTGAGTCATTTTCTCTAATCAAATCCGAATTTTTGCCCAATAGTTTCTCGTTTCTGCACATGTCCACCACATATGGTAGTACGATCTCGGTGTCTGGTGACATTTCCAACACTTAATTGATTTATCTTTAAACATTTTTGCCAATCTTTCCGGTGACATATGCCATCTATAAAACATTTTATACAAATTCTCTTTGTATGCTGTTGCCATTGTTAACTTATAGTTTCTTTCCCATAGTTGTTGCCATTTATTTAACTCTATTGTGTATCCAAAGTTTTTTGCCCATGCTATCATTGTTTCTTTTACTTCTTCTTCTTCTAATTTAATAGAAAGTAAGTAACTATACAATTTTTTAATCATTCTCTCATCTGTTCCTGTGAGTATCTCATCCAATTCTATCATCTCCAAGTAAAAACCATATAACTTTGCATCTTTTTCATATCTCGATTGTATTTGCAATTGTATATACCACTCCATATCAATCCCTTGTTCTTCTAATCCTTGTTTCGTTTTCAATTCCCTCTTTTCTGATAAAATATCTTTATATCTAATAATATTTCCCATGTTAATAATATTTGGATGTACTAATGCTTCCATTGTTGAAAGCCATATTGGTGTTTACAAATAATGTTTTTCTCTGACTTTCTCCTACACTGATGATAAAGCATTTCTTCATAATGTCTTTGAAAATGACTATGTATCTTATTCTTCCCATACCATAAAAAAGCCTGCCAAGCCAGTTGCAGATCATGACCCTCCAACGTCAATACCCTTGTGTTTCTTATTTCAGTCCATTCTTTCATCCATGATAATGTTGCTGCCTGATAATATAATTCCCAATTTGGTAGTCCAAACCCTCCTCTGAGCCTTGCATCTTGCAGCATTTTTATATTAATTCTCGCTTTTTTCCCTTGCCATATAAATTTCATTATTATTTTGTTAAGATTTTCAAAATATTTTTTTTTCTATTTTTATCGGTATTGTTTGAAATAAAAACAACAATCTGGTAATATACTCATCTTAATTGTTGCTATTCTTCCCATTAATGATAATTGTAGATTCTTCCATCTCGAACCCCTAACTGACTCGTATTTATGACGCTTGCAGTGTCCCAGGGTCACGTCATCCCCTTTTGCGACCTTCTGACGAGCAAAGTCCGTGGGCGAGCCAGATTCACTTAACAACCGTGTGACTGACAATTGTCTCACTTCGCAACTTAAATTTTGGGCTTAGTTGTGGTGATAAGTCGAGGACTGCCTGTACTCGGTTGGCCTCTAGTTTGTGGCATCTGATGGCACTTAACGACATTTTCGTTAAATGTCACTTAACGACACTTAACATTTTCTGTAAAGAAATTCATCTTTTCATCAGTCCGGAATTTTGCCAGGTTCACTTTGAATGGATGACTTTGATTTAGCAGAGCCTGAGGGAAAGAAAATGACTCCCATCCCCCCCTTCGGTGCTATCATTGCTCTGTGCCTTTTGAACACACCTGTCCCTCACGCCTTCCCTTGTTCATGCTTAGTTGAAATGTTCCGTGTGCTGAAGAATTAGCTCGTTGTGGGGCTGCTCTGGTCCCATGATCTGTTTCCCCCTTTTTTGGACCTTCTAGCCCAGACTTCGGAGGTGGAGATGGGGCTGCAGACCAGGCCTGGCTGTGTTTCCCTGCCCCTTGCGTACTTTGCCTGCGACGCCACAACTCAAGCATGGAAGGACCCAGCTTCACTGATGTTTTGGTGCTTTGGCTAGAAATGAAAGCTTATGCAGTTCTTTTCTGAACTTCTAAAGCCTGCTCTCACCATGGCTGAAGGTTGGTTGGGCTGGCATAAGATGGAGGCCTGAGAGCTTTAGGGGAAAACATCCTCCATTAAAGCAGCCTGCAGTGCAAAGCAGTGTCCATAGCAGCTTTGAGTTCTAATTGTGTGTTTCTCAGCTGACGTAGAGTTGTGAACCTTGTCCTGATCTTCGTCTTTGCTCTGTAACTAATCCCTTTATTCAGTGGTTCTGCTTCTGCTATTTTAAACTCCAAACTGAATGATGCTTCTGAATTCTTTCTGCTGACCATGTTGTATCTGGTTCTCCTTTTTTATTTGGGTCTCTTTTGTGAAGAAAAACGGCTTTCTTGCTCTTATCTTCTCTCTTTCAGTACCAGTTAAGATCTTCTCCTTAGATGCCCAGTTTCCTCTGTTCCATTTTGCAGTTGTTGCTCTCGAGACTCAGCTGACTTAAGGATGCCAGCACTTCCAGCAATGTCCAGTCACCCTCAGAATCCCTGACTGGAACCTATTTATGCAGCCTGGGGAGCTACAATACCTGTTTGAGCAGGCTGGGTTAGCTTTGTGATTCAGGTGTAACCCTCCATTTCAAGACTGGCCCATACTCCATGGTTGGTAGCTGGAGATGCTAGTGACCTCCAGTTAGTAACTAAAACTCAGCTGGAATGAGGGACAATGAGCCACTGCCAGGATGTCTGGCCGATCATTTTTTTTTAATATAGTCAATTCTATTTGGCCTAAATGTTTCTGCAGACTTGAAATAATTCATGACTGAAGTATTCCTGGATGTACTGAACTAATTTTTCATAATTAATTTTGATAATATATTGATGTGGCCACAGAAATGTGGGAAGGAGGGTCCAGAAAGATTGGGATGGACAGTGCTCTATGGGAACATTGGTGGATGAATGGATAGGAGAGAGGGAGGGAGGGAGGGAGGGAGGGAGGAAGGAAGGAAGGAAGGAAGGAAGGAAGGAAGGAAGGAAGGAAGGAAGGAAGGAAGGACCGTGTGATCTGATAAGATGGAAAGACGTAAACAACAGCTGAGGGGAGGGATGAAAAACACTGAAAGACTGTGGACCAGTAGAAGAGGTCACAGCGGGACTGTCAGAGAAAAGGATAGAGGAAGGGAGAGCACCAACCTTGCATTGCTGATCCAATCCAGAGTTTATCCTAAACTGGAAATAATTAATCAAAGGGTCAGAATGTTGGCCTGTTGGTATGTGAGTATGAACTTCAGTTTGAAATGAAATGGTTCCAGGAGAGAAAGAAAGTTGTAAATTCACAGAAAGATAAGGCACTGTATATATAGGTTCATAATCAACCAGATTATAGTTTGTTCTGGCTGAATTTATTTTGTCTTGGAAATGTTTTGCTTAGTTTTCTATTTCTGCCTTTTTACTAGATTTTTGGCTAACAACTACAATGATCAAAGGAACTTCTAGATTAATTTTGTGGCTAATAGTTTTGTGGCCATTTCTTGGTAGGATCAAATATACTGTAGGGTCAATTGTACCATGTTGACATTAAGGTTTAGCAACGGTAACACAGATTGTGTAAAAAGATGGGAAATTCTATGAAATGAGATACTGATGGCACAATCACAGACAGTCTCTGCAAGAAGGGAAAAAATGGGAGAAAATTAAAGAAGGCAGCCTGGATCCATGCCAAGTTCACTAAAATGAAAAAAGAGAAAAAGGACACATAAAGGAAATGGATGGAAAGCAGCAAAACCAAATAAATAATTCAGGATAGGCTCCAGAAGCTGCAGGAATTCTGTCAGAAAGGGTAAAGCTCAGAATGAGCTGAGATTTGCTAGAGATGCAAAAATAATAAAAAAATGTTCTTTGGTAATAAAAAAGAAAGCCAAAGAGAGAATAGTGAAGGTTAAGGGTGATGGTGATAAAATTCTAACTCGGATCTTTTCTCAGAAGGAAAATGGAGCTTTGGCTGGTAAAGCCATTGTGGAAAGGAAGGAATACAGCTAAGGACAGATAAGAAGAAGGCAAGAAGGTTTTAGCTGGTTTAAATGAATTCAAGTCTCCTGGCCCAGATGGATTATATCCTCAAGTTCTGAAGAAATGGAGGCGATTCATGAAATACTTTCAGAAATCTTCAAAAACGTCTGGAAGACTGGAGAGGCCCTCACAGAATGGCAAAGAGCAAATGTCATCTCATCTTCAAAAGAAGAAAGTGGAGGGATCTTGGCATCTCCTTCGTGTTGATCTTGGGCAAGAACTTTGAACAGATTACCAAGCAGCAGGCTTGTGGATGCTTGGGTAAGCATGCTAGGAATAACAGGAACCAGCATGGATCTATTGCCAAGAAATGGTTGGGGGGAAATATTACATGGAGCACCACCGGATTCTGTCCTTAGCCTCGTTTCAACATTTTCATTAATGACTTGCAGGAAGAAATCAAGGGGATGCTTTAAAAAGTTTGCAGGTGACACAATGTTGAAAGATGAGCTAAGACTTTACAGGAAGAAGATTGAAAAATATCTGGGCAGGATGGAACAAGGGGCTGAAATAAATGGGATGAGATCGAAGAAAAAAGAAATGTGGAAAAATGCCAGGCTCAAGTGTAGGATGTGGGAGGCATTTCAAAGAGGTCAGGATGGCTTTGTTGACCATATGAAATATAAAGATAAAATGTCAAATCCCACCTTGGGTATTTATACAGGAGCCTACTGTCTTAATCACAGGAGAAATTATCTAGTCTTCTCTGGTCAGGCTCCAACTGGAGTCTATTCAAAAAAGAAAGGGACAAACATGGTTGAAGGTAGAGGAAGATTATCAGGATGCTACAGATTCTGGAAGCATCCCAGTATTTGAGGGGCTGCCACAAAGAGGAGGGGCTCAACTTATTTTCCAAAGCACCAGAGGGCAAAGGATGGCAACTGATCAAGGAGAGAAGCAACCTGGAATTAAGGAGAAACTTCCTGACAGTGAAGACAATCAACCAGTGGAACAGAAATTGCCTTCAGAAGTTGTAGGTGCTTCATCACTGGAGGTTTTTAAGGAAAGATTGGATGGCCACCTGTCTGAATTCCTATAGGGTCTCCTGCTTGAACAGGGGGCTGGACTAGAAGACCTCCAAGGTCCCTTCCAGTTCTATTCTGAAGCTCAGCTTAATGAGAAATGATCAGAAGATCTGATATAATTCATCTACAGATGAGGGGACCGTGGGCAGATGTAATAACCATCTTCAAACGAATGTCACACAGAAGAGGGAGGACAGAATTTATGAATTAAAACTATAACCGAGGAGGTTGAGGCTGAAGATCAGGAGGGGCTTCCCAATTGTGTGAACTACCGTCTAGCAGAACAGGCTGTTCCGTGTCAGTTCCCCATCTTAATAGAGTCCTTCAGACCGAGGCTGCAGGGTCATCTGTCAGACATGCTCAAGTGGAACCCTCACGGAACACCCAGTGGTGCTTGATGGCGTCTTCTGAGCTCCGATTCTGGCATTTTGTGGTTCACTGAGCTCCCCTCAGAAATTGCAGTTGTCACAAATGGAGCGAGTGGACGTGACTGGGACCCATTTTGTGGAAACATCTAACACCCTGTGACATTAAGTAGTCCGACCGCTTGTCCCTCTCTAAGTGTAATTCAAAGTATTGTCTACCATCAGGACTCCCCTGAATGCTGTAGGACCATCTCCTTCTCTCCCAAATAATCCTGCCCATCGACTGAGGTCTTTGGGAGAATCCTTCCCTTCCAGAAAGGTTCCCCCAAATGAAAAGGAGCATTGTCAGTTATCCAGTTTTTTGGATTTTCCCAAAGATTTACACGGGGTTTTTCCCTGTTCTTTTGACAGCCATTAATTTCTCATCTCAATGGACTTTTGCTTGGCTGATCAGTTCTACTTATTCTGTTTTACAGAAATTACCTTAAATATCTTTATGTTAGATGTGATTACAGTATCTTTTCCCCCCTGTGTTGCTGTCTTGGGCGCTTCAAATTTTGCACTCTTCTTATTTCCCAGGAACAGTCTTGAAATTGGTTGGTTTTGAGGAACAGTGGCTTCTTCTTAGTGAAACAAATGCTGATACTTGGGCTAAAGTTGATTATAACTGAAGTTCTGTAATTGGCTGTGATTACGGGTTTTTGAACTGGCTACTCTATAGTCTTGTCTTTGAGGTGAGTTGTTCTTTGGGGGGTTTGGTGACCTGTAGGGGGGTTTTGTTGTTAGAAAATATGTATTTCCACATGATACCTATGTTTACAAATCAAGATTTCTTTTTTAAAAAAATACATGGCATAAGTGCAATCATAATATTCAGATGTGTTCTCAGGAATTAGCAGCCTCTCCTAGTTTTGCAGGTAAAACTACTATTCTTTAGGAAAAATAACCAAATGTTCAGAAGTATAATTCAAAACCCAGCACAATAATTCTTGTTTAGCAACCGTCACAGGAACTAGTCCCTCAGTGATTCAGCAAAGTGGTTGCTGAATGAAATATTTCAGCTCTCCTTGCTTTACAGACCTACCAAGGTTGTAAGTGGGAGGTTTGGTTGCAAAATGATTTTTTCGTCTTCATTGTTCCTGCAAACTGTCACTGAGTAAGGTAGTTGCTAAATAAGCACCACAAGTAATGGGATGCAATGGACTGTTGGCTCAGTCTAACAAAGGGAAATTCAAAGCAACTTTTGCACTTGGACAAAAAGACTGATTTAGCACCAATATCACACACACACACACACAAAACAAAGGATTCTGGATGTTGGCTAGTTTTTGTGTTACATCTATATCACATTCAGTCACACACTGCATATAAATCAGCTGAGAAATATGATGTGGCTGTGAAAAAAAAGCTCCTGTAATTTATGAAGCAATTTCTTAGTTACAAGAAGTAGGAGTTGTACTTTAATGCACATTAGTTAAGCATATTCTGGATTACCAACAACAAATCTTGAAGTATAACATGGAAAAATTGTGCCTTCAGATTCAAAGAAAGGCATTAATTCATGGAAGACACAACCTTTAAGAATTGAGGTTGAAAGAATTTTTATAGAATGGAGGGAGACAGGAGAGCATTCTGGAAAAATGCTGTACAGGTGGCCCTCAATTTACAACTGTTCAAAATTACAAGAGTGCTGAAAAAGTGATTTAGGACCATTTTTCAGACTTACAACCATTGCAGGATCCCCAGGGTCATCTGGTCAAAATTCAGGTGCTTAGCAACTGACTCGTATTTATGACGGTTGCAGTGTCTCAGAGTCACGTGATTCCCTTTTGTGACCTTATGACAAGCAAAGTCCATGGGGAAGCCAGATTCATTTAACGACCGTGTTACTAACTTAACAACTGCAGTGATTCACTTAAGAACGGTGACAAGAAAGGTCATAAAGTGGAGCAAAACTCAACAAATGTCTCGTTTAGCAACAGAAACGTTGGGCTCAGTTGTGGTCGTACGTCAAGGATGACCTGTAGAAGACAAAAGGTTAGAATGCCTGCTAGGGATCTCAGAAGTAATTTTGTCCCACCGGGATCGGGTGGTTACCCGAGGGCAGGAAGAGAGCTGATGGGTCCAAGAGAAACTTCTGAGAAACAGCCCAGGTTGAAACCAGTTAATGTGGGAAACGATGAGACCACGGATCATTATCTGGACTAATCGAGATCATCGGAGCTCATCTGTAACAAGCGATTCATAAATCTTAGGACACGGAACCTCGGATAATTACACTTAGTAAAATTCTGTTGGCAATGAATCAATTTGATATGCACACGTAATGGTTGAATGCCTAAAAAATTTCCTTTTCAGCACTGGAAAGATAAATGAAAAATAGAAGAAAATTCTCTGTTAAGTGCATTCCCAGCTGCATTATGTCATCAACAAAGTTGAGATGCTGCTTTATAGATAAATGAGGCGGGCTTGTTTATTAAAGATTTTGATGCTCCTAATAAAGTAATGCAGACCAGTAAAATCTTCGGATACCAAGAAACAGAATTCAATGTTGCAGGTTAATCTGAATTTTGTCCTGGTTCTATTTTGGAGGACGTTAAGCTTCATTTTCTAACACAGGCAGGTCAGTTTCCTCAGCTCCCTTTATGGCACGTGCTCTCATCAGTGCCAAGAGACTTTAGCAGTTGACCATGTAGAAATCTTAATAAGCATTTTAATTTAACAGCTGGCCTTTAACAGCCGTGAAGGGCATGTAGGGAGGGAATACAAATCAAATCAAGAATAGCCATTTTTCACTGCTGGCTGCAAACGTGGAAACATTGGGGGTTCTTTAAAAGAGAGGTCAGTTCTGAATATAGTTGGTCCTCGACTTAAAAACACAATCAAGTCCCAAATTTATGTTGATAAGTGAGACAGTCATTAAGTGAGTTTTGCTCCATTTTACAACTTTTCTTGCCACAGTTGTTAAGTGAATTTGGCTTGACTTTGCTTGTCAAAAGGGCGCAAAAGAGGATCACATGTCCCCGGGACACTATGACCGTCATAAATACGAACCTGTTGCCAAGTGTCTGAATTTTGATCACATGACCGGGAGGGGGGGATGATGCAACGTTCGTAAGTGTGGAAAATGAGCCTAAGTCACTTTTTTCAGTGCCGTCGTAACATCGAACAGTCACTAAATGAACTGTTGTAAGTCGAGGACTGCTTGTATAGCAGTACCTATTTATTAGAGAAAATCCTTTTATTAGCTGAAGAAAGGAATATATAGAGTGTATTGTGTCAGCCACCTTCACGCAATAGATAGGAATCGTGTCATGGATGTGACTTTTGGGTCTGTGTTTCCAAAATCAACCCGGCCTTCTCTCTTCTGACAGGTGTCATTTATTTCTCTTCCTTATCTCCATAGTAATATGCTTTGTTGTGACCAAGTCCTTGCTGGTGATCTGCTGCTTGCCTGTCTTTCTGATGGGCACGAGGTACTACTTCAGTAGGAAAGTTATCCTCAACTATCTCGAGTGCGCCCTGAACACGGACATGTCTGACATTGAGCAATATTACATGAAATCCCCAGGTGAGTGACGAAATCCACGGAGGAACTGACCCACCACCTCACAATTTGTGAAGCGGAATAGTTTAACATCTGCCCTCGTGTCCTGGCGGGTGAAGGGTCCATATTTAGTCTAGACCAGGGCTCCCCAACCTTGGCAACTTTAAACCTGGAAATTCTGGGAGTTGAAGTCCGCCAGGTTTAAAGTTGCCAAGGTTGGAGAGCCCTGGTCTAGACAATGGTAGTGCTTATTGGCTTCCTGGGCCCTTCGCCTTAAATGAAAACAATGGAAAAATATTCTGCCATTTTTTAAAATCCTGCTACTTCGGGTTTAGGTGGAAGCGTTGAGAGTTGGATGTCAGCAAATCCCTTTGTTTTCCCTGGATTCAGCCTGTGGTGCTACAGGCAATCCAGTTGATAGGACTTTACTTGGCTTTTCTGTAAAAAAAATCTTGCATGTCTTAAATATTGTAGCAAAAAAAAAAGAAAGAAAAAGAAATCTGGGAAACGCTTCAGAGATTGTATTATTGGGGATATTTGGTACCTGTACATATTTTAAAAAGGCACATGAATCCAGGATACGTGGAAGATGTCTTTGTATGGTTGGAAGGAAAGACTTGCTCCAATTGAGTTCCATCCCTGCTAATGACGTGGGCACCATGCAGCAGCCCCCTTGGCAAGGGCTGGTTTGCCGTTGGCAGGAGGGGCTCCCTGCCGCACGTCCTGTGAGATCTTTTACCCAATGCTAGATGAACCTAGAACTTGGAGTTGACCTCCTGCCCTCTCTCAGCAGTCTCAAGACCATCTAGGCTCAAGGATTCCTCTGTGACAACGTGGATAAATTTGTACAACAGACCTGTCACTGTAACTTACGGAGAGGGGGGTGTTTGTGTGGTGTGTGTGTGTGTGTTTTAAAAACGTTATCAAAATAGTTACATTTATGTATTTATTTGATTTTTATCCCACCTTTATTACTTTATAAGTAAGTCAAGGCAGCAAACATGCCTCACATTTGTTATGTTCTGGGTGAAAAATGGGGGTGAAGCCAGAGTGACTTCTAACACCTCTTTGTTCCATGCTGTCTGTGAGGCAATTGTTGCTTGCTGGCTGACACAGCTCTTTTTATAGGGAAGCTGATCAGCCCACAACCAATCAGAAGAGAGTATTTTCCCGCTCCAACAGAGGACCAGATTGAGAACTTCAACTGACAACTATATACAATACATAACAATATTCCTTTCTCCTCATGTTTTCCCCAGAACAACAACCCTGTGAGGGTGGTTGGGCTGAGAAAGAATGACTGGCCCAAAGTCACCCAGCTGGCTTTCATGGCCAAGGTGGGACTAGAACTCACAATCTCCTGGGTTCTCGGCCGGCAACTTAACCACAATACTGTATTTTGCCCTGTCTCAGAGAAACAAATGCAGTAAAATGTTTCTATACGTTCTGTGTGCTTATATATTGCCCTTGTAGTCCATTTGTGAAATGTTTTGGGTACTCCCTAAGTATTCTGCTAATCAATTCTTTGTCTATATAGGATTTATCTCTCTTTTTTTTTTAAAAAAAAAAAAGTGGCCTAGTGTTGTCCTTCAGCTTGAAACCTAGGAATATTGTTCAAGTGATTTGTGAACCAAGGTATAAGTTAAATCTATTTTGAGTAGAGACTGGTGAACGAAGGGGGTCTTTTGGTCTGGCAGAAAGCTACCCCCGTTTTATCCTTGCTATTCAGGTGCCTGAAAGAATATCTGAAGGGAGGGAAGGCATATATATTCCTGAGACTGGCACCGATTTGCTGACCATGTTTATCGATGCCAGTGAGGAAGGGATCCATCCATCCTTAAAACGCAGTTCCTTCTCCCCAGCAGAAGATACAGAGAGGGGGGCTTTTCTCTTGCCAAACCTCAGTTGTGGCTCAAGAGGCTTCCCTGTCTCATCAGGGCAAGGGTTAGTAAGGAAAAAGGGTGTTGCACAGTTACAGAATCTACAACCCTCCTGAATTAGTGGAACGTCTCCAGGCAATGAGGAAGAACATTATTCTAGTCTCCTCCATGAGTTTGAAGAAAAGATTATGCTGCCATTTGGGGGGCTTTGACCTCAGAGCAGGTTATCTCAATGGGAGGGGTGGGATTTCAAAGTTCCCCTTTAAAGATTTCAGAGTGTGGGCATGCCTTGATTTAGAAAAATCCCACAGCAGACGCTCAAGCTGGAGCCCTCCTGCTCGAAGGGGGGGTTTGATTTGCTACTGATTTTTGGGATTACTGTGAAAGGTTTTATTTAAAACATATGTTTACAAGATTCCTCTTATCATCCTGTAAGCCATTTGTACTTAATGTGGTGGTGGTGGTGTGTGAAGTAGGAGGAAATAACTTCAAATAAACACACAAAGCAATCTGAAAACAAATCATGTTCATTGCTAATTAGGAAATAAATCCTATCAGAAGTGAAGTTCAAGCTTTTGCCGCCAATGAAGTCAGTTTCTCCAGAAAATATGGTTCCATAGAGCCTTCAGACAAATAAAAGCATGGCTTTCCAATTTATATTGAATCTCTGGTTGTTTATATTGAGATCCTTGGGTCAGAGATTCCATATTTAAAGTGTGTTTGCATGCCCCCTGGATCGACCGCAATGGTTGAGAGGAATCGGTAGATCTTACACTGTTTTATGGGGTCCAGACCTTTGAGGCCAATTACTGAATATTTCTTACTTGTTGCTTAACTGATCAGGTGTTCATATTGTAGGCTTCTAAGGATCTTCTTCCATTCTCTCTATTACTCTGCTTGTGTAATTTGTTTTGCTGATTCAGAAAAAAATATTTCCACATTCCAACTCTCGGAAAGCTTTGATTGATCCATATAAGGGATGTATTTGAAAGCGGGATGCCTGTGTTCAGGTTGTGAAGGTTTACAAAACTAAGATTATGCATGTGTGATCTCAAAATCTTATATTAGCTGGCAGTAACAATCAGAATTTAATCAAGTCAAGTTAGGAGTAGTTGCTTGTGAAACAGTGAAAATGTATTTGAAACATATTTCAGATATTTGGGGCAAATTCAGTAATTTCTATAAACGGCACCTTATTTCAATAAAGCTTTTGTAATCAGAACTTCCAGTATTACAACTTAACAACAGTTCATTTAGTGACCATACAAAGTTACAGCGGCACTGAAAAAAGTGACTTATGACCATTTTTCATACTTACGGCCGTTGCAGCATCCCCAGGGTCACGTGATCAAAATTCAGAGGCTTGGCAACTGGCATGGACTTATGACGGCTGCCCTTTTATCACCTTCTGAAGAACAAAGTCAAAGGGGAAGCCAGACTCACTTAATATTGTGAAGTGGGGCAAAACTAACTTAACAACGGATTTGCATAGCAAGAGACATTTTGGGCTCAATTGTGGCCATAAATGAACGTATCTTTTCTTTTATGTACTCCGAGAGCCTATGCACCAAGACAAATTCCTTGTGTGTCCAATCACACTTGGCCAATAAAGAATTCTACTCTACTCTACTCTACTCTACTCTACTCTACTCTACTCTACTCTACTCTACTCTACTCTACTCTATTCTATTCTATTCTATTCTATTCTATTCTATTCTATTCTATTCTATAAATCGAGGACTACCGGTGTAGTTTCGGAGAGTCCCCAGGCTTTGCCATTCTGTGGTTGGGGGATGGGGGGTTTGAATATCCGGTGAAAATGCCGACCGTTACTTTGAAAGAGGTTCAGCTGCTTTGCAGAAGGATTTGTTGGGGACAGAAGAAACAGGCCAATCTTTCAAAGCAAATGGCGTTTTTCTCCTTTGTTTTTTCCTTCCTTGGGAAACGGGTTGAATGGCCAGAGAGCAAAAGGCATTTGCAGGGCAGGCAGAAAGGTGGGGTGGTGGTTGTTGTTTTTCCCCTTTTGTCAGCTGCAAACTTGGAACTCTTTGCGAAGTTGATTTCTAGTCCACTGAGGTTAGCTGTTCTTTCACTGCACTGCAATTGAAGCAGGAGCAGCAGAAGAGAAGGAACAAGTCCTCATTCATAGCACAAATGCTACACACACACACACACACACACACACACACACACAAAATTGCTCTGGCCCTCTTCCACGGAGAGTGGGTGAGGGGGGAAAAAGAGGAAGGAGCATGAAAGGAAGCCTTGGAGTGAAGTTGCCAGGCTGGACAGGGCCAAAAGCTGCCAGCTGGGGGGTGCAGCACCAGACGTGAAACTCCACACCTGATGTGCGTGTGGGACGCAGAAGGGACGGGGCTGCAGGGGCTGCCAACCTGGAGGGGGGGGGAGAGGGAGGGAGAGAGAGAGAGAGAGAGACTCCCATCAAGGAAGAAGGAGGAAAAGATGAGGATCCACTGCAACACAAATAGCCCTCCAGCTACGACCACAAGGGAGGTTGGGTATTGCAGTTGTGATTTTCAGTGGTTGTAAAAGAAGGTTGCTCATGTGACTTGACCTGATTTTACACCTGTTTTTTTTTTTGTGTGTGGGTGTGGTGGTCGTTAAGTGAATTAATGATTCACCATGGCCCAGTTTTGCCAAAAACACTTCCATAAGACCCAGGTTTGGGGGAACCCGTTGTAAATTGTGGTCACGTGATCACAAACAGCCGTAGATGGGGCCGGGTTGTGGTAGCATGATGGAGGGGGGGAGTGGTGTCTTTTGAAACTTCAAATCCGGATCCTAAGAACCCCTCAGGTAGGTACATTGCAGCTTTGAATGGTCAGTAAGCATCTAGGTCGTAAGTCGAGGATTGCCTGTGGAAGGTCCCTGTGTGAACATTGCCTGCTCCCTAATCTAGCATCCTCAAGAAAATGGCGCTTTCCCAAAGTTTGGGGAAAAGGCAGGGGTCTATAGCTACGAAATTCCCCTGAAAACCAAAAGCGTTTGGCATCATTCTAGTGCTCAGCGAGCACTGCGTGTGCCAAGTTTTATGAAGCTGAGATTTTAGTAGCCCTGGAACGCTGAGCTGAAAGATTTTGTAGTTAGTCATTCCCGAAGCTGCATATTTCAGTGAGAGGATGGGTGGGAGAGAAAAACTCTCAGGTGTGAAATTTTAATTATGAGACTACCTAGGGAGATGCCGTGGGCATCCATGTATCCGTATAATTGAGCGATATCTGGGTGGGATGAGCCCTAATCTTGCAAGGTGACCCTCCGCTGTGCGAGGCAAAGGGAGTGCTGAGTCATGATTTGGTTCATTAAGTTGATTTAGGAAGAGGGACAAATTGAAGCTAAGCCCGAAGTGGGACTTGTTGGTTGCTGGACTCAAGGGAAGAAGTGTGCCTGGGAGGTCTGCACACACACACACACACACACACACACACACACACACACACACGATGTTGCCAAGCGACAAGTCCTGGCGTCTCTGGCTGTGGGCCCTGTGGGCACTTTGCAGAGTGCAGAGGGTCATGCAGGCCCAAAGGAGCAGGTCTTTAAATAGGTCTATGGTCATTCAAGGCACAATTTACAGGCAAAGCAGGCATGAATGAGCTTCCAGCAAAGGCTGCAGAAATGCCTAGGTGGAAGTGTAGCTGTCTCACAGACACACAAACACACACACACCCTTTCCTCCTAGCATTGAGCATTGAGCCATGTGTTGCTTTCCTGAACGCGCTGAACTCGGCTGCTGCAGACTTTACTGTCACAATCAGTGCGTGTAGGTTGTTTTCAACAAATTATCAGACACTTCAATTACTATTTTAAAAATGCAACTTAGACAACTAGGGCTTAACGTGCATTTTTGTGCTCAAGAAGAAGTGTTGAGAAGTTGATAACTATCTTCAAGAGAATCCTGAGAGTTTTGCAAAGGGAGGGAAAAGACAGAATCAGTAGGTGTGGGGGGGGAGTTAAAAATGGAAAGCGAGGCTCTCTTACAAATCTCGAGAACGAGGCGGGATGTCTGCACAACAGAAACCTCTTTTGGGAGGGTCTGGAGCTTCGTGGTGCCACTTAACACAATGCAAAGCCAGAGAAGTGGGAGTGATGACAGAATATGAGATAAGGGAGTGGGTGAGCAGAGGCAGCAGGAGAGGTTGATGGGGATAGCAGGAAGGAGAAATTAATGCCCAGGAAAGGAGCAGAAACACAAACGAGGGAGAGTAAGTAGTTAGGATGGGAGAAGTGGGGGAAAAAAGGAAGGAGGGAGGGAAGGAGAGAAGAAGGAGGGAGATTGGAATAAGAAAAAGAAGGAAGGAAGGAAGGAAGGAGAGAGAGAGAGAAAGAAAGAAAGAAAACACAAATGGGAGAAGTGCAGGAGCCAAGCAGAAAAGAAGAAAATCAGGGAGAAGAGGAAATGAGACATAGAGTAGAGTGATAGGTAACGGTGAAAGAGAAGTAACTAAGGGTAGGCTCTGAATTCTAAAAAAAATTTCCTCTTTTGACTGGCCTGGGAGAATTCTTGTGGTCTGAATTCTGTTTCTGCTGCTTGGCTGATGATCAGCTGTGTCATCTCCCACCTTAGCAATATTAAGACACGCTGGCTGGGGAATTCTGGGCATTGGAGGGTTGGAGGCCCCTGAGCTACGTATAAACTGTCAGTGGTGTTTGGGGACGCCTTCTACCTCGCAGTTTTGATCGGAAGGGTTGGTCAGAGACATTCCACACACACACACTCCCCAGCGCCCTTGGAGGGGACCTTGGCAATGGCACCTCGCCCGTGGAAAGGCAGCTACTCTTGGCCAGGATTCAGGCGTCCATCTCCAACCCTACGTTGGCTGCTCTGCTTGCTGATAGATGCTCAACATTGCGTGGCTGGACAAGAATTGTTGTGAACTGGACCGTGTCCACTTCGAATACCTGATTGTCCTCCGTGGAAAGGAGGTGCAGTTCCTTGCTGTGCTCAGAGTGGTTTGAAGCTGCCGCTCCCTTCTACCTTTCTACATTTTAGAGGACTTCTTGTCCTTTGAAGCCAAACAGTTCTTGGTTTAGCTGAAATGCTAAAAATGGCATTTCAGCCTGAGAAGACCTGGTCTTCTCCAGTCTCTGTCCTTCTAAGTACATCAGAAACCATCCTCCTCCTCCTCCTCCTCCTCCTCCTCCTCCTCCTCCTCCTCCAGGAAGAGGAGGGTGGGTTTCTCCCCTCAGCTCCATCTCCATGGAGATTGGGGTTTCTCCTGACCCCTCCCCACCCCTTCCTTTTCGGTTTCTCCCACCATTTCAGAACTTTCAGAGAAGACGCTCCTTCGCTTCCCGTCTCTTGTGCGGAGAGACAACGGAGAAGTTATCCCTGTCACTTCTCTCCTGGGGGGGGGCGCAATCCTTCCTCCCCCCCCCCTTTCCCCTCTTCCTTAAGGCTGCAGGTGGCAGTGGCAGAACAATGGGCTCTGGGCCTGGATGTGGGGGGTGGGACAAACACGGTGAAGGAAGGCCTTGCCTGCACATCATTTGTTGCCTCCCCGAAATGTTCTATTTTTCTATCCAGCTGCATCTTCTTTCATGTCCAAAGGCTGAAGGTAGGCGTAGTCCACAAGTTGCAACCACAACTGAGCCCAAAATTTCCGTTGCTAAGTGAGACAGCTGTTAAGTGAATTTTGTTCCATTTTATGACCTTCCTTGCCACAGTTGTTAACTGAATCACCTCAGTCGTTAAGTTAGTCGCACGATTATTAAGTGACTCTAGCTTCCCCATTGACTTTACTTGCCAGAAGGTCACAAAAGGGAATCACGTGATCCCAGGGACACTGCAAACCGTCATAAATACGAGCCAATTGCTCAACAGCTGAATTTTGACCACGTGACCATGGGGAGGTTGCAACGGTCATAAGTGTGAAAAATGGTCAAGGGACACCTTTTTCAATGCCATTGTAACTTTGAACAGTCACTAAATGAGCTGTTGTAAGTTGAGAACTACCTGTACTATGATGGGATGCAAATAAGGCAACAGAGGCCTCTCCAAATCAGCCGTCTTGGAGCCCCCAAGGCAACGCTCCTCTTCTCTTTAGGAGCCGAGTTCCTTGCAGGACAGATAAACTTTGCAGGGCCTTTTGTTCTTGGCAAAATGCTGCCTGATCACGAATGAAGGGCAGAAGCTTATTAGAAATTTCATTGCTCGGAGCCTCTTCTGTGAACCGGACACAAAGGCCTTTTGTAGGGGCGACGGGAGGGAGGCAGAGAGCAGCCGTCCTCCGTGGAGGAGCATTCAAAGGGGGTCCCAGAAGTTCACGGAATCATCTTCTCGGCCTTTAGCTGGGCTTGTCCCAGATTCAGGAAAGGTTCGGAAATGAACTTTGCAATGAACACCATTTTCTGCCAAAATGGATCCCAAAAGGATTGCTGTGTTGATCCAGACGTTTAAGTTGAAACATTCTACGTTTATTAAGACTGCTTGGTGGTCAGTTTGGTCAGCAAAGTTGTTTTTCTCTGGTGAACTTTATATTATATACTTCGGCTTGTTTAGTAAATAATTGAGCTACTCCTCGCCATGAATTTCCCCCAGACGACGACTTCCATTTGCAATGCAAAAAGCAAACGAAATGCTTTTGAGGTTTGATTAAAACAAAAGAAAAGCCAAGAACAGGAACAAGAAAACCCCATGCTCGGTCGTTAGATAACTTGTTTTCTGACTGCTGCCAAAAGAGGGGACGTCGCTGCCAGTTCTGTTCAAGGAGAAACAGACGTGATTGGCAAAAACAGTTTCTCCTCTGGAAGCTCCTTCAGGGCCTGGGAAAAGGGACCAGCCTCTCACTCCGAGGCTACAAAGAATTTAATACAGACTTTCACATCGATTCTAAAAAGACAAAGATACAAATATAGCCCCGTGTGGGCGAGAAATCTAACCTTGATGTAAAGCTAAATGTTAACCTATAGTGGGAGGCCGCTAATTTTATTTTATTTTATTTTATTTTATTTAAATCTTCCTGTGGTTTTAGGCTGCATTAACTGAAGCACTTCAGACCAGGTGAAGTGATAGGAAAAATCCTCAACAACAATGGTCATTCGTTTAATGACCTTTCAAAGTTACGATGGTGCTGGGAAAAGTGACTTGTGACCGTTTTTCACACTTACGTGTGAAAAAGTAGTAGGCTTCTGCTGACTGCCGGCTGACTGCAACTTGGCAGTTTGAATCTCACCAGCTTAAGGTTGACTCAGCCTCCCATCCTTCCGAGGTGGGTAAAATGAGGCAAGATGCTGACTCTGTAAACTGCCTAGAGAAGGCTGAGGAGCACTGTGAAGCGGTAGATAAGTCTGCCATTGCTATTGCGCCACTGCAGTTCCCACATGGCCATGAGATCATGCTGGCGACCAGCATATATTTATGATGATTGCAGAGTTCTGGGTCCCCTTTCTGACCTTCCCAGAGGGCTTCCAACAAAGTCAATGTGTTCTGGTCTCGGGCTGGACTCGTTGGGGCAACCTGCCCTGAGTGAGCTGGCAAGTTGTTTGAGATCTCCACTTGTAGATGATCTTTTGGACTGTGGAATGATTTATGTCCAATTGTTTGGTAATCTTTTAAAATCCTTTTCCAAATTCATCGACATCTATCATCTTCTTATGGATGGAAACTTATCAAGGAGAGATTCAACCTAGAAATAAGGAGGAATTTTCTGACAGAACAATCAACCAATGGAACAGAAGTTGCCTTCAGAAGTTGTGGGAGCTTCACCACTGAAAGCTTTCAAGAAGAAACTGGACTGCCATCTGTCAGAAATGGTGTAGGATCTCCTGCTTGGGCAGAGGGGGGTTGGACTAGATGACCTCCAAGGTTCCTTCCAACTCTGTTATTCTGTCCAGTTCTTTCTGAAGGCCCCAGAGAACTCTTTCAGTCTAGGCTTGGTGATATCACACACTTCAACAATAAAGAGCAACCTACACTAAATATCTGAGGTTTCAATTAAAGAGGTTCCTCCCAGCTCTGTCTAACAATGGTTTTAATCTTTTTTTTTTATTATTTTCTTCTTCTTTTCCATTTCATTTCATTCCCCCGATCTACTACACCCAATTCCAATTTTAGGTCTTTGGGGTAGAGATAAATGTAGGAGTGGTGCTTACTTTTTCCATGTGAAACTGCCTTCAAATAATTGATCAGATGATCAAGTTGGTCAGTTTCTAAATCTTCACAAAGATTGGAATGCACTCAATTCAAAAATATATTGAAATATCTTCCCAGTAACAAAGTTTTCTCTGGACGTTTGCTAGAACAGGAGACGTTAAATCAAGGGTGACTATGAGATCAAAGGCCAAGGATCTATAATATTAAGGTCTGTAATAAGGCTCAAGCCAATTATGGTTTGGATAAATTATATGAAGTAAATGCATAAATACTATTCTTAATCATATTTGTATATCTTAGGCTATGAGATAACTTTATCAACCTTTATAAATCCCCCAATTAGTGTAGCTCTATCTCAGATGTTTATAGTTTTCTCAATTCTTCCAAGTATATCTTTGGAATAGTTTCTTGTTTCTCTTAAGCAATGCTGTATATCCCTGTACCATTTTTATAAATGCGTTTATTATCCCAGAGGAAATTTCACTTTGAATTTCCTGGCGTGTCTTTTTAAAGATAAGCAGGCATTTTACAATATCAGTCAAAACAGGAAACTGGTATTGCAGAGAGAATAAATGATACTGATTGTTGACTGAGCATGGACTGAGTTTCTTCTTAAATTGATAAGTGCTCAGAATATGAAGTGTGTGGTTTTCTGCCTACAGCAGGTCATCCTGTAATCGTGTTGATCCCAAAAAGGGAATTTAATCGGTCTGGTGCCACAGGGCCACCCAGTTAGTTATACTTCTGTGGCCCTTCAATTCGACTGACCATCCATTTTAATTGTTCGCTGTTTATTTGCAAGCAGAGCCCCAGTTGATTTGGGGCGTGGAAGACGTTATTTTAATCAATGTTATATTGGCGCATTTTAATCACCTACGCACTGTGTCACAAACCCATGTTGAGTTTGAAGCCTTGCAAGAAACCACTTTCTTTCACTCTTTGTGGGTAAATGACCCTCCTCCCCACATTTGGAGGGTCTGACTCATTCCACTGTAGGGCAGGGATGGTGCTCTGTGTGTCCCAGGCCTCAATTGTGTCCGTGTTGTTTCCTGGACATTGTGCATTAATTGCATCAGATTGGTTGTGTAGAGAGACTTTCTTTATTTGCAGAGGTCAGTAGCACTGGTGGAAGAGACAATAACCGCAGCAGCGCTGGTGGTGGCTCCCCCCACCCAGGCCATTGACCTTTCCCTAGCTATGCCATAAGCCTCCCCGGGTTATCCAGGATAACGGGCAAGTATGAAGGCTTCTCCTGCAAACCAGCGTCCGCCAGCTCTCCCTTGGTAAGTATATGGGGCTATTGGGCGTTGTGTGAATGGAGGGACAGTGGGGGGCTTGGCAGGAGGATGAATCTGAAGTGACAGGGCAGTTGTAAGCGAACGTGGGCGTAAGGCTGGAGTTGGGTCTAGGAGGAGGGGAGAGAGAGATGGGACAGAGGCATGGCGCTGGGACAGTGGATATTGAAATTCGGGGCATGCTTTTTCAAATTGGTACAGATTAATATTTTCTTGCTTTTTTCAGGCTCAGAAAACATGAACCTCAAGGCCTTCAGGTATTGGAGGTGAGGACCAAGGTAGGCACGTGTGGGTGAATGTTCTTGTGTTGGCAGAGGGCATCTTAGGCCACCTGCTCTAGGACGGTATTCCTTGGGTTTTGTCCAGCGTCCCTTTGGGTGGGAAGAACGTGGAGCCAGAGCAGGAGAAGACCGTAGTTTTGCTTCCTCCTTTCCTTCATTTTGTGGGCAAGAGGCCTCCTTTACTGAGAGGGCTGGGCATTTACGCTGGACTGCGTGATCCAGAGGCCCAACCCTTTTTAGGTATCCTAGGATGGGCAGAATCCGGCTAGAAATTTTTAGTGTCCATCCTGGAGCCAGTGTTTTTGGATCACAAGCTTACCCGAAAACTACCCCATTTTGAGAAAGAAGTTTAGCTTTTCATGGTCTCGCCTATGTTACAGCAGTAGATCCCAAAAGTTCCTCCAGGATCACAGAAACACTATTACTTTATGGGGAGACAGTAATCTCCCTTTCTCGTTTTGTAAGTGCAACCAGACTTGCAAAGTACAATCCTTAAAGCAATATTTCTCAACCGTGGGAACTTCGAGATGAGTGGACTTCAAGACTTCAAGTCTTGCCAGCTGGGGAATTCTGGGAGTTGAAGTCCACCCACCTTAAAGCTGCCAAGGTTGGCACACACTGCCTTAAAGGGTCACGTGAAAAAAAAAAACTTAATTAGGTTGAGTAAGTTATTCTATCAATTCAGTGAAAATTGGGCTAAGAGCAACATAGTGCAGTTTTTGTATAAAAGCTAAAAGGACTTCACAAATCGTTTTCTACAACACGAGCTTAGAGGTTGGAATAAAAACCAAAAATGTGAAAGAAATGTTCAGAAGATACGGCAGCAACGACAACATTGTGGCTTTTCCTTTCTTAATTTCCACAGGAGTCTCAAGAGTCGCCGTGACAGCCTTCGTTCCGGTGGTGGGCCAGGAAGGCCTGCTTACAGGAAATATCAGAAGACGGGACTCGTTCCCCTCAGAGAACGATCCCTGGCAGCCCAAAGGCAATGCCCACGGCCCCACGCGTATTCTCTACCTGTCCGGTTTTCCCCCAATTGCAGCCACGTCAGTATTTTTGAAGTTCTTCTAATTGGCTTCCCTTTTGTATTGCAAAAATAAATGAAGTTTGTGGGGGGGTTTCCTAATGTTCTAGCTGGTGTGTGTATTTTGTCCTGCACCCTGTTTATGGTCCCCAGCGGTAGTGTAGGTAGCCTTGTCCAACCAGGGGGAGCTTCACCATTTTCTGTCAGCACCTGCAGCAAAAGCCTTAACCTGCCCTCCACACACACCCCTTGCTCAGAAGCCCAGGTGAGATCAGGAACCTTCCGCTCCAAGTTGCCATTGGTCTCTCATGGACCTGCCTTGTGGATGTGCCCAGGTGAGACCAGATAAGGTCTTAAGAACCTTATGCTCTTCTCTTTATGAAGCCACAAAGGTAGTCTTCAATTTATGACCACAATTGGACAAGGACATCTGTTGCTAAGCATAAGCGAGGAGGTCGTGAATTGTGCCTGATTTTACAACCTCTTTTGCCACAGCCGTTAAACAAATTACCACAGTTGGTAAGTGATTCTCATATTCGCTAAGCGAATCTGGCTTCCCCCATTGACCTTGGTTGTCAGGAGCCACCTGGGAAGGTCACCAATGGTGATCACATGATCCCGGGATGACACAGCTGTTGCAAACATGGACCGATTGTCAAATTTTGCTTGAATTTTGATCTCGTAACTGTGGGGACACTTCGAAGCTCATAAGTTACTTTTTTCAGCCTTGTTGTAAGTTGGAGTGGTCGCTTAACGAACATCCGTACGTTGAGGACTACCTGTGTTTCAGAGCTTCCCTCTGCAAAGGGCAGCCTCTTTGTGTCTTGGGGATCACAAGTCTCTCAAAACACAGTTTGGCCCTGGAGAGCCGCAGGTCACGTGTCCAGCGATGCTGCAACCTTCGGCCAGGGTTTCGCATCGCTGGCGGCCCCATCCCTTCCCCAAAATGGGGGAAATTGGCACCGTTGTGTATTTAGGGGCTGAACAGCATTTAAAGCAGCCATTCCTTCTCTTCATTCCTCCAGCCCAAAATGCTGTTCCCATCCTCAAAATGGGAGCTAGTCCTCCACTTATGACCAGTGACCTGCACAGCAAAGCAGATATTCTCCCCTCTGCAGGAAACTGACCGGCTAAAACACTGATATTGTCGATCAGAAAGGTCGGCAGTTTGAATCCCTAGTACAGGTCTCCTGTGTGAGCAGGGGGTTGGACTAGATGACCTCCAAGGTCCCTTCTGACTCTGTTATAAATGGGGATTTGCCCATCAGTCTTTCTTTAACACTTTTCCCCTTGTGATCTTATATAGATCCTTATGTAAAAGGATTAGATACTGAGAATTATTAACTTTCTTCAGCCAAAATTCCTCTCCCCCCACCCCCCCAACACACACCCCATATACACACCTGGTAATTAGCTGAAATCTGATTCCCTATCCGAGAAGCCTGGCCTCGGAAGAACAGAACTGAAAGAAAGAATACCCTCCCTTCACATAAAGCCATTTGGAACTTAAGCCTTGAGAAGGAAGGGGAGAGAAAAATAAAGACACACAGTTCAATTTAGCAACCAGACAAACTTTGGCCTCTCACAAGAGTTTTGACTTCCTCCAGGCGAAAGGAAATAAATCCGTGCTGAAACTGGGATGGGATGGGAGGAGAGCCTGCATGTGGCACAGGTGAGTGGCAGAGTTGGGTTCAAACAAAACGGACGTGTGATGGGAATAAACCTGCCAGGGAAGCTGGAAGCAGGAGAGAAAATGAAAAGAGTAACCTTTTCTTCTGCTTTTTTCACTTCCAACAGAAGGGCAAGAATAAATATGCTGGGACCCAGGCTGTAAAGTGGCTAAATTGCAAGCAACCATTAAGAACGGTTTTAAACGAAAGGATTCTGGATGCCAGGTTTATCTGGGACGCAGGGAGCCTTCAATTTAGGAGCACAATTGAGCCCAAATTTTTTGTTGTTCAGCGAAACTGGTCAAGGGGGTTTTGCCCCGTTTTACTACCTTTCTTGTCACAATTGTTAAGTGAATCACTGCCATTGTTAAATCAGTCACACAGTTGTGTTAAGGGAATGTGGCTTCGCTTGTCAGAATGTCTCAAAAAAAACCCCAGGACGCTCTGACCGTCATAAATATGGGTCAGTTGCCAAGCATCAGCTGACCCTGCGGAGGCTGCAACGGTCGTCAGTGTGAAAAACAGTCATAAGTCTCTCTTTTCAGGGCCGTCATAACTTTGAATGGTCATTAAATGAACCGTTATAATTCAAGGACTACCTGTAATAACAATTTAACAAAATCTCATCCACAATTTTTATTTTAGACGGGAGGGCAAAGTTGACTTGCTTTACTGAAAAAGGGGAGGGGAGGATGAAGGGGGGAATTCCTGCCCCCTCCCTGATTTCACGTCTGACTCCAGCCCCGATCTCAGAGCAGGAGGGGTGGGGTGGGGGGAGGGGGGCTGCTGGTGTCAAGGTGGGGCTACACCCCCCATGGCCAGGTGCAAGGTCTGGTGTGTCCGGTGGGACCCAAAGGGGCAGCTGGGGATGCTGGGTGGGGTATCGCTCGCCCTGCTTGCAGAACGGGACCCCTCCCTGGGCTGCTCAGCCAAATCACTGGGGTGGGGCTGGTGGCCCCCAAACTGGTTCTGTGTGGGGGGATTTCAAGCCACCTTCTCTGGGTGAGGGTGGAGGGTTGTTCGGTGACTTCTCAGGCGCTCCTGCAGCCCCTCCTGGATCTGAAGGCCTTCTCGGTAGCTATGCCTGTTAATGGACTGTCCTGGCAATACAAAACTTAGCAGCCCAGGCGGTGATGATGTAGTTTGGCCTACTCAGGTGACCTTGCCGTTGCTGGCTGGTCTTCCTACTCAAGGTGCTAGTTGTCATAACGGCTGTGCACTTGGTCACCTGTCCGACCTCCTTCTCCCATATGAATCTGCCTGCCAGATCAGATCAGATGGGATCGATCCCAGTAAAGGAGAAGATCTCTAGCTCAGGGTGGAGAGGGAGGATCTTGGT
Source organism: Pantherophis guttatus (assembly GCF_059756535.1). Classification (NCBI taxonomy): domain Eukaryota; kingdom Metazoa; phylum Chordata; class Lepidosauria; order Squamata; family Colubridae; genus Pantherophis; species Pantherophis guttatus. The sequence continues at coordinate 131,054,422 of NC_142067.1, forward strand.
GCTCTCTGAGCTTGCTTGTTTTCTTGCAGAAGTTTCCTTACCAAACAAGGTAACCTCATTGGTGCTAGAAGGGAGTGGGGCTTGCAGGGAGGAAGAGGAGGGGGGAGGATTGTGGGGTCCTTGGCGCTCTCTGAGCTTGCTTGTTTTCTTGCAGACGTTTCATGACCCAGCTAGGGAACATCATCAGTGCTAGCAATGATGCACTAGCACTGATGATGTTACTGAAGTTCAGAGAGCACCAAGGACCCCTCAGGATCAGTTCCCTCCAGGTCCCATGATCTACCCAAGAAAGCTGCCTGATGGGGCCTTGGGAATGGACATTTTTTATCACAATCTCCCCCACCCCGGTTAAAATCTGCTCTTCTCGTTTCCTTCTGGGTTTCAGGCGGGCCTTGAAGGCTCCGTTATTCCATCAAGCCCAGAAGGGTGGCATGCTGGGATTGAAGACTGGAATTTGGCAGATGCAATTTTTTTTTTCTTTTTGCATAATTTCACTACCGGGTTTGACTTACTTTATAGCTAGCATTATTTATTATTATTTCTGAAGTGTTTTTGTTTTCACTTGGTGATGTTTCTGATTTTCAGAAGTTTTAGAACTTTGATTTGGTTGGACAGATTTCTCGTCATAGACCAAGACATCTTACTCTGATGTCATCCCTGCTTCAGTCTAAAATCATTGCTGGGCAAGCAGAATCTTTCCGGGCAACCTGGCCTGGTGGTTGTAAACCCTTCCCTGCTGACCGCTCTGAGTGCAAAGGGCCATCCCTCCCGTTGACTCTGTGCCACCAAGTTGGAATCGACCCTTAGCAGCCACGTAGGTAGAACTTCTCCAGGGTCCATTTACACCCCTGGCCCTTCAGGCCTTCCAGAGGTGCATCCATCGTTGCCGTAATCCAATACGCCTCATCATGCTAAACCAAACCATGGATTCCCAGCAACCTTACACAGGCCTTGTTTTGGGGGTCGAAATGCAATGCCCTACCAGATGCTTAGGATCCTGCAAGGGTAAGTTCCTCTTATTGACCTCACAGTCTATTTAAATTGGACCTCGAGAAAAGTGGAATAGCCTGTTGCCTCAGCTTCACAATTATTTGACATCTCCATTTGAAAAAAAAACAACCTTCCAGTTCTTACAGCACTTTGGAGAAGGACCTTCGACTACGGCCCTTTACTCTCCATTCTTGGCAGAGGTGTTGGTTGGACTTTACACCAAATTAGCTTTTTCTCTCTTGATTGGCAAGAGATGGAAAATCACATTCCAAATTCTTATGGATGTTTCCATGATTTTGCTCTTTGCCATTATCTGTAAGCTAGCCGATTGGTTAACCTCCATCTCAAACTAAAAGTATTTCCTATATTTATTTTGTAATGCATTGACACATTGTACATTGAATACACTGAATCATCAAATGCACAACACCAAAGGTTTTTAAAACGTTAAAAGTATCCACACAACATTTTGATTAAGCCAACCAACTAGACTCTCAACATAAAGTTACAGGCAAATGATGCATACTTGCAAAGAATGGCGGATTTAGCGGGCGATGTCAAGGTAGCTGGGAATGTTGGGCACATGGATGAGGCAGCTCTGTTTTCTCTGTCGGTTACTTCTGCCTTCTCGTGAGCAAGGATTCTAGGCTGCAATGAAGAACAAGGCCTGAAAGACCTACTTGGAGTGGGTCTGTTCTGGAGGGATCATGGAGCACCCCTCATGTGCTTTGGGAAGGAACCAAGGCTCTCCTGACCCACCTTAGAACATTCTTGAAGGAATTCCTCAGAAGCAGAACTTTAGCTGAGAAGTTGCACGCAGGAGAAGTCCTGTTTCATTGATGGACTTGCCAGGGGTCTAGGACAACTTGCTCCAGCCAATTCTCCATGGGACAAGAGTTACTCTAATATCAAAGAAATGGTGGAATAGGATCATTAAAGAAAGGATACAGAAAGGAGGGACAGAATGAAATGTGAATGACAAAAATTAAAATTATTTTAAGTAATTGAACTGAATTGTTGAACTATCCTGTGGCAGGTTGGCCGTGGTGAGTTGGCTATGGCAAGTTTTCCCATTCCAACCTCACCACATCATTGAGCCCTTGGCCACTTAATGTTCCTTGAGCCTTCACAACCCTTTAGCCTCTCTTTCTTATTCAAACTATGATCACATGGCATTACAACAATCTGAATCTGCTCTGAAAGGATCCAGTCATCATTCCAGAGAGTCTAATCCTCTGGATCTTGGTTCAAAATATCACAAAGCCAACTTCTGGGAATTGAGACTCATCTGGTGACGATCTCCATTATAGGATCCCTCTTCAGCTAATTAAGCCAAACTAGTTTCTTGGGATCAGAGGTGGACATATAGATAACATCTCTAGGCCGACCCTTCCATTCAACATGTGTGCCACTGGCGACTCCTGATGGAGTAACAATGCAGGAATGCTGCTCTCTGGCAAAGACGTGGTGAGACTTGGGCAGTGGGAGACTTTGGGTGGCAGATTAGGAACAAGGAGAGAACAATAAAATGCAAGGTGCATTTGCGGAATCAGGGTGAAGAGGAAGGCAGTGAAACATCGACCCAGACAGAAATGGGAAGAGGCCAATATACCGTGTTTCCCCGAAAATAAATCTGGGTCTTATATTAATTTTTGCTCCAAAAGACACATTGGGGCTTATTTTTCAGTTAGGTCTTATTTTCAGGGAAATACAGTACTAAATGCATCCATCTAGTTGAGGATCTTAATTGGGACTTATTTTTGGTGTAGGGCTTATATTACAAGCATCCTGAAAAATCATGTAGGGCTTATTTTCCTGGTTGGGTCTTATTTTGGGGAAAACACGGTAACACAGATTCATTTTGCAAGTACCTCTAAGAATGGGAATAACAAATTGGTTTCCAATTGAGAACTGTTGTCTATGGAAGTCCAGGCTGAAACGTCAGTTTGTGAAATACAAGCCTATTTGATTCATGGAGCTCTGTAATTATCTGTAGCACCGGGAATTCTTAGAGGACTGGCCTGCCAATGAACTAGAGATGGAGGCCCTGCAGCTGGAAAACCTCTCGTTCAATGTTGATCTCCCTAGTTAGAGAAGAATGTGGGCTAGCAGAAGAGAAATTCTAGGATGGTCGTGTGCAAACTCTGAAAGATAGTTAAACCGGCCGATCTGGTGAGTGTTTATAGAGCTGTGGAAACGGTGTTTGAGTGGGCTGAGGTGTGGTCCCAGTTCTAAAGACGGGGACTGGGTCTTCCAAAAATACAGTGAATTTGGTTGCCTATTTTGGGACTGGATGTGTTCACATGAGAGCAAAAACACCTTAGTTGATAAGCATATGGCGCCATTTCCCTTCCAATTCTGAAGTACTCTTTTACCAAATGACTTGTGTGTGTGTGTGTGACTGAGCTAAAACTGAAATTGTGTGTTCAAATTAAAATGGGAGAAGAGCAATAACTAGCCAATTGGCTCTGATTTAACTTCTAGGCCATTTGAGGGAATTAAAAATTGCATTGGCCACTTTAGAAAATATCACCAAGTCTAACTTTAATTGCTAAGAGTTCCTTATTCTTCCCAATGTCATTCCATTCAGCACAATTGTGGGTCTATGAGTCATAAACACACTTTGCCATCCCTGGAAGCTGTAGAGGAACCATCAAACTATACAAAGATGTGAATAAGGTACAAAGACTGAACCATTATTTATTTATTTATTTTTTATTTATTTTTTTAAAAAAATTGATTTATAATGCCGCCCTTCTCCGGAGACTCAGGGCGGCTTACAATGTGCTAAGCAATAGCCTTCATCCTTTTGTATATTTATACAAAGTCAGCTTATTGCCCCCACAACTGGGTCCTCAATTTACCTACCTTAGAAAGGATGGAAGGCTGAGTCAACCTTGAGCCTGGGGAGATTCGAACCTGCAGTAATTGCAGACAGCTGGTCTTAATAACAGGGTGCTTTAGACCACTGTACTACCAAGGCTCTATAACCATGAAGAAAATACCTCACTAAGTCATTAAAATGCCTGTTGAACCAGGCATAATGGTGCCCTTGACCAAAGATGGGTTGAGATGGGAGGTCTCAGTTCTGTTAAGTTTAGGACAAAATGCTGAGGAAACCAATCACAGGTGGTATTTCTTTCCCTCTGCATTCTTCCTACCAGGACAGAAGAGCTTCTCTTTCACTTATTAACTCTCAAGATTATTGCAAGGAAGGTTTGTATCCCAGGAAGAATCAAGAGAAATGAAGTTTAATGTGTTCGCCAGATGTCCCAAAAAGGTGCTTTTTCCAAGAGGCAACTGGACTTTCTTTGTTTTTCTTTGAAGACGTTTCACTTCTCAGAACTGAAGAAGCTTCTTGAGTGAGAAGTGAAACATCTTCAAGGAAAAAAACAAGGAAATCCAGTTGCCTCTTGGGAAAAAAAGGCATCTTCATGACAACCATGATCTGGATGATTGAGATTCTCCATAGAATACGTATTTGCCAGATGGTGATATTAAATCAGAATGGAATCCGAGAAATAAATACTAAATACTGCTGTAAAATATGTAATACATATGTATGTGAATATGTATGTAGGTACGTGAAATACCCTGACTGTATGCATCAGAGACTTCTATTCAACATACCTCCAGGATCACAACACCAAAATTTGGTAGCAACCAGGAAAGTTTAAGCTCTGCTAGGCAGCAGACTTATTTTGCATCTAAAATCTGATCCCAGACTTGGCTAACCATAAGGAAGGATGACAAAATGCCTTTGATCTTCCAGTGATGTCACCTTATCACAAAAGCTCCTTTAGATCCTCCCAGGCCAAAAGATGCTAAGAATTTCCTGTCTTTCCTCTGAAACGCAGAAAGTATCTGCTTGGCACTGCTAGAAATAGCAATAGCCGTAGCCCTTTGACTTATATACCGCTTCACGGGGCTTTACAGCTCTCTCTAAGCGGTTTACAGAGTCAGCCTATTGCCCCCAACAATCTGGGTCCTCATTTTACCGATCTTGGAAGGACGGAAAGCTGAGTCACCCTTCAGCTGGTCAGAACCAGACTGCTGGCAGCCGACAGGCAGCAGAATTAGCCTGCAGTGCTGCGTTCTAACCACTGAGCGACCACATCTCTTCAGTAGTACATGATGCATATCCATAATCCAAACTATTAACCATTTCCTTGTCCGCGTTGCTCTGTCTCCTCCCCCTTGTCCTGCCTGTGTCTATTTCGGAATGTGGCGCTGCGCATGCCAGAACATGGCTGCCAACCTCCAAAAGGCTGGTGCTCCCATCACGCAACCCTCTTCGTTCCCAAAGACCCAAAGTCTTTGTAACCAAAATGGGATCGGCTGCAGTTCAGTGTGTCCTCGCAGATGTTTAAAAGCCTTCAGGAGAAAAATAAAGGACAGAATAATGTCGCCAACAAATTTTGCGGAGACTGGAACTTGCCCATAATCATGCAAATTGATATCAGGCTGGGAAGAGACGGAGCGCTGAGGGGGGCAGCAAGGGCTCCTTTGAAGTTCTAAGCTGTAAGCCGTCCTGTGGCAAGCAGCAAATCTCTGGGTGACGTTAAGAGGCCCTCTTCATGGGCTGCTTCACCCAGACTTCATGAGGCAGGTGATCCACTGGAGCTTTTTGAAAGGGCAGGTACCAAACCACGGAGAACCGGCCCATTTCCTCCGCAGAAGCTTCAGTGCTGCTTCCCAGGAGCGTAGTACTGGGCGAATTAAGACAGACGTTCACAAACTCCTTTTTCACAGATGGCAAAGCTCACAAAACATAATTCATTTTCATTACTCAACGCTTCCAATATTTAGACAATATGTAATGAAACAGAAAATTATGTTTTGGATGTAGTGCAAGAAACGTTATAGGAAGGCATCTGACATGATCATTTTGGGCTAATTGCGGTTTCTAAGGAGAACTTGCGTCGGGTGCTTCCTGTGTGTTGATGATGTTTAAAAGCATAAGAGGCAAAATGTCTCTGGAGAAGGATCCAATTCACCCTCTGCTTTGTGCCAACAGGTTCCTGCTTCTGGGTGGCAGTGTTAAATGGCAACGTGGTGGGCATCGTGGCGGCCCGAGGCAACGAGGAGGACAACACGGTGGAATTGCGCCGCATGTCCGTGGACTCTAAATACCGTGGTAAAGGGATCGCTAAAGCTCTGGGTCGGAAAGTGCTGGAGTTTGCCGTGGTCAATAACTACTCCGCTGTGGTGCTGGGGACCACGGCGGTGAAGGTGGCAGCCCACAAGTTGTATGAGTCCTTAGGCTTCAAGCATGTTGGGGTGGTGGAACACTACTCTCTGCCTGGAATGACCCATTCGATTCTAGAGCAAATGTTCTTCCAGCTTCGCTACCACCGCTATTGCCTGCAGCTGCGTGAAGAGTGAGGGAGCCTCATCTTCATGGCGGCCCTCCCCAGAACCTCCTGGCCAACATTTTGTGGGGGTTTGTGTCATGGTTTCTTTGCCATCTCTTCATTTCATGTTCTTCATTGGCTTTGTACCAGTCCTTGTACAAGCGAAGGGCCCTTCTCCTTCTCTGAAATGCTTGTAGGGTGATGGCGGCGCTAATGCTGGAAGTCTGGTGGACCTGCCCTTGGCCTGACCTGGGTCAAGGTCAGGATGGACACGCTCACTCTCCCAGTCTTGCCCCGGTTAACCTACATAAGCACAGAAATGTCAATGCATAACAAGGCTGCTTGTCTGACGTGTGTCATAAATAATAATAATAATCTCCTTCCCCCCCTCCCCCCAAGTATTAAAAAAAGCGATACTTCATGATACAGCTCAGTGCAAAAGTTTTATGTGAAT